>NC_141874.1:641780095-642083125 GCF_056163025.1 Triticum urartu
TTTCGCCATGGCTTCTATTGGTTAACTGCTCATGCTGATGCGGAGGATCTGGTCAGACGATGTGATGGTTGCCAAAGGTTTTCAAGACGTGCTCATGTACCGGCTCAAGAATTGAGAATGATTCCAATTAATTGGCCGTTTGCGACTTGGGGGCTGGATATGGTTGGGCCTTTCAAAAGATCCAAAGATAAGAAGACCCACCTCCTGGTGGCGGTTGACAAGTTTACAAAGTGGGTGGAGGCAGAACCTGTTAGCAAGTGTGATGCGGCCACGGTGGTTCGGTTCATCAAAAAGGTGATTTTCCGGTTTGGCTTTCCGCACAGTATTATCATGGATAATGGTACCAATTTGTCCAAAGGTGCTATGAAGGAGTTCTGCGAACGGGAGCACATCCGGCTCGATGTTTCATCAGTGGCACATCCACAGTCCAATGGTCAAGCAGAAAGAGCTAATCAAGAGATCTTGAGAGGCATCAAGCCCTGGCTCATGGTTCCTTTGCAGAGAACGCCGGGTTGTTGGGTAGAAGAATTACCATCTGTGTTATGGAGCATCAATACAACACCCAACAGATCAACAGGATATACACCGTTTTCATGGTTTATGGAGCAGAGGCAGTTCTCCCCAGTGATATCCGTGATGATTCACCTCGTGTGACGGCTTACATTGAAGCGGACAACGAGACAACACTGCAAGATGCTTTGGACCAGTTGGATGAAGAGCGTGACATCGCAGCCGCCCGATCGGCGATTTACCAGCAGGATCTTCGTCGTTATCACAGTCGCCGAGTCAGAACCAGAACCTTTCAGGAAGGAGATTTGGTGCTTCGGCTCATCCAAGATCAGACCGATATGCATAAGCTATCCCCACCTTGGGAGGGGCCTTTCGTGGTCAGCAAGAATCTGCACAACGGGTCGTACTATCTGATCGATATTCGAGAGCATAAAGACTCGCGCACATCAGAGGAGGAGACCAACAGGCCATGGAACATAGCTCATCTTCGGACTTACTATACCTGAGCCATTGGCTATACTTGTGTACATATTATGACAATGTATATAGTATGATTAAATATAATAAACCGGAACCTCAGCTAAAGCGGGGTATCTGTTCTTTTATATCATGTGAGGTTACACGGAGTTGCTCTAAAGCGGCCTCCGGTTTACCCCTTGAGTTCGCTTTTTAAAAGCATCATATCACTTGGGGGTTTGGTCGTGTCCGAACCAATACCATGCCTCTTGATAGGCGAGAGCCACCAGATCACTTGGGGACTTGGTCATGTCTGAACCAGTCATGCCTCTTGATCGGCCTAAGGCCACAGAATCACTTGGGGGCTTGGTCGAACCCGAACCATGACCATGCCACTTGATCGGCATAAATGCCACGGTTTCATTTGGGGACTTGGCTGGCTAGAACCATAGTTACACCTAACGGGAGCTTGGTCATGTTCGGCCATGGTAACACCATCTGATCAGCTCAAATAAAACCTTTTTTTTGCAACGGTTTTGTCATTGCACTTGATTTACATTTTTTCTTTGAAGGGGGTTTTTTGTTTTTTATTACGTTTTTTAAACCGACAAAGTTTTTTAACCAATCAATTGACGGAACACAGTTCATGTCAATCCGGAGACTATTTGCCCGGTTTGATCCTTGTTGTTAACATCATATATGTACGGTGTTTATTATAACCCGGCACAGTTTACTTGGTAAACCAGCATCATATATGTACAGGAGCTGTTATCTCCTCCAACAGTGTGGGTTTGCAAAAACTCCGCTTCAAGATTGGCCAAGCAAACTTCATGTTCAATGAGGACAGACATCATATTCCGCGGGACAGTACAACCGCGGTAGCACTTGAAGAGTTTTTTATTGCAGAAGGTGCTTTGGAAAGTTCATCACCACAGGAAGAACAAATTATGCACGAAGGCATATCAACGTCAAAAGTATCAGCTACCCTATTACAAGGCAACATGGTGCCCATAATAATATAATTGTTTTTCACAAAGGAGAGTCAGTTTTTAAACCGGCTTCCGGTTCAAGCTTGGTCACCAGCCCGGCCTGATGGTTGTGGGTCATCCTGCGCCGCTTCAGCCTCCGTTTCTCTACCCAGTGGCTGGAAATCCACAGTTGTCCAGTCGATTCCCATTAATGCTTGAAAAACAGCTTCATCATGGATCAGCAATGACGGGTCAATATCGGGAGCGTAAGTATGCTTACGGATTGGAGGGATCAAATTTTCCGATTCATGGATTGGTGCGGCTATTCGCTTGTTCTGACTGTCATATTGGGCTTGATAATGAGACAAGTCTGCTTCTTCAGCCAGTTAACAGGCTAGCGGACATACCTCCCGGTTTATTGGTCGCAGATCCGCTTCACCAAATTCTGACCCGTCTTCCTTCAAGATGGGATAGCCCTGAGCTACTTCAATAGGATCAAAATCCGGCACCCAGGCTTTTGCTCGGATTAAGGCATTGATTGCACCAGTTCGAGCAGCAGATTTCTTCAGCTCTTCAACCCGGGCAGGAAGCACCGACAGTTTCATCAGAGTATATTGAATCAAAGTGGGCGCCGGTTTGTTATGAGATGCGGTACAGATGATCCGCTGGGCACCGGCATACAATTGTTCAACCAATGTATAGGCGGCTTTCAATTTCTTCCGCACATCTGACCCCAAGTGACCAATGCGTGTCCCTGAAATACCATAAAGGGTTAATAAACCGGCGACTCTGTAAGAAGGAAGAGCCAATTCAGAAGGCAAGCTGGCTTACCAAAGATAGCAGTAGTCATGGCATGCACGTGCCACTTTATGCTGGTCAGTTCATCCGCTACTGGTTTAAGTGCAGCCTCGGCATCCTCTGCTCGTTTGATCAAAGCGGACTTTTCAGTGGCCCAATCCGCCCGCTTCTTCTTAAAGCTCTCCTTAAGCTGTTCCATGGCGCTTAAAGCGCTGGCCAATTCCTCTTTTGCTTTGGAGGTTTCAGCCTGTTGGGTTTTCAGGTTTTCTTGGAGATCGGTGACTTGGTTTTCTTTCGTCTTTAGCTCCGCCTGCATGCATACAGATATATGCTTCAACAAATCGGTATAAGGATCCAAGTACCAATCACATAACAAGTTATGCACTTAGTACTTGGGGGCTAATGCATATTCGATCTTCATCTTTCAAGTGTTTACAAAGTCCCAAGATCAATACAAGTATTCAACTTGGCACTTGGGGGCTAATGGCTATTTGCTCATATATATTCTGATGCGGCAGTTTCAATTACTTCAAGTACCGGTTTAACTACGCTAAGTTGAACGGGCCCTTGGGGGCTACATCAGCGAATTTCAAAGCATCAAGATTTATAAAGTCCCGGTTTGAAAGAATATTGCAAACCGGCCCTTGGGGGCTAGGAGAGTCAGCAAGAATGGAAGCATACAAGCAGGAAGGAGCATATGGAAGTTACCTCATATTTATCTTTCATCATATTAACCAGACCGGCTTCATAGTCGCGACTGGTATACAGCCGGTTCAGATAGCCGGAATGGATATCTTGGGCGTTCAGAGTAGCGTAAGTCGTCAGATCAGCGTTCCACTTGCCTCTGCCAAAGGCAGCAACTTCCTCCTTGGCAGAATGTTTGGATAAAGCGACAGGATTGCTTGGCTCAGTATGGCCAGTGCCAGTAATGACAATCTCATCATCCTTGGTACCGCCGGGTTGCGCTGGAGCTGTTGGCTTGTCAGTAGTTTTTGCTGGATCGGTGGAGCTTTCAATCCGGATGGAACCTATGGGTTGATTGACATGACTTGAGGTATCAGTAGGTCTCTCTTCAGCAATAGGATCATCATCTTTCTGCGGTGGATCGTTGGGAATATCCTCAGGAATAGCCGCTTCAACATTGGGTGTCTTGCCCGCTTCAAGAACGACATCTTCTTCGGCCGTTTTGTCCAGATGGGCCTTCTTGCTAGGCCTAGGTTTGGCCCTGAGAAGAATAATAAAATCAAATACAACATATGTTCTAAGGCGATGTACTGCAAACATCACAAGAAATATAGCTTACCCAAGCACCATTTTAAGCGGTGGGAGCTGAGTAGCCGATGACTCGCCAGAAGATGAGTGGGAAGTAACCTGGTAATCGGAGTCAGACGGATTAAGAGGTTGACGAAAGCAGCCCGCTTTAGGACAAGAACTGACAAGCAAATTAGAGACCTCTGAATGGCGTTTCTGAACCGGACTATTCGGTAAACCGGCGGAGGTAACTACCTGGCCGCTGTGCCGGGTTGTGCGACGAGCTTCGTGTTGTTGGGTCTTCATAAGAAATTTAGGATCCAAATAAGCAAGAGGATGAGAAAATTTAACTTTCCGGTTTGCCTGGCGGATTTTTTGTGAAGGCAAAGTTTCTGAATCGTAAGAGAGAATAATTACCTCTGCAACATCCGCGTGGCTGGCTTCGGCATCATCCTGACAAATATCATCATCAATAAGACGCACGAAAAATAAACCAAGTGAGTCAAGCTCTACCTCAAAGTCCGGATTATCCACATCATCATCAGGGGCCGAATTAGAAGATGCAGTGGTTCTTTTCCTGTGGGCAGTCTTCTTCACAGCTTTAGTCTTTTGCCGAGTTGTTCTTTCCGGTTTGTTTGGTTTTTCTGGTTTCTCCTGCGGCAGTTTTTTGCTCCAAAACGGATCATTGCCCTGATTACGCATACACTGATATTAAACAATGACCATACATATCAATAACAGATTCAGCAAAGAGAAAAATTAAAGTCTTACAGCTGGCGGTTTGTTGGTGGCGTAGAAGGGAAGCAGGCCGGTTCTAGCGCAGACGTGTTCCAGTTCATTGAGCATCTTATTCACAGCCTCTGTGATTTCTTCATCGGAGAGCTAGATTTTTGAATGTCGCAGTGGGTCATCCACACTGTCAGTATACTCGCACATCAAACCAGAGCGCCGACTAAGGGGTAGTATGCTCCATGATATCCGACAGCGAGCGAGATCAACCCCTGTTAAGCCGTTGGCCATAAAGGCTCTGAGCTTTGACAGTTGGGGAGCATATTTTCTTCTCTCCTGGGCAGTCAATCTCTAAGGAAAAGGGTGTGTATTGCTGAGCCGCTCCGGACGAAAGCCAGGCAAGGGATTCTCACCAGCAGGGGAGGTGTCTTTGCAGTAGAACCATGTCTGATTCCACTCCTTGGGGTGACTGTGCAGCTTGGCGTGAGGGTATGTGACCTCTTTCCTTTTCTGAATTGCCACGCCACCCAACTCCGTATTAGAGCCACCAGTAAACTCGGTACGGTGGTTTAGATGGAAAAGGTCTCTGAACAATTCCACTGTGGGCTCCTCTTGAAAGAACACCTCATAAAGCACTTGGAAGTGACACATATTTGTAACAGAGTTGGGGCCAGTGTCTTGCGAATGGAGTTGGAAATCGGCTAAGACATCCCGATAAAATTTAGAACCGGGCGGTTTAAAGCCCCGAGCTAAGTGATCTACAAAAACAACAACCTCTCCTTCTCGAGGTGTGGGAGGGCATTCTTTGCCAGGAGCCCTCCAATGGACGGTATCTTTGCTGCCCAAAGCGCCAATCAGGACTAAATCGTCCAGTTGATCCTCTGTGACGTGAGAAGGAACCAATTGCACTCATATACTTGCTTGGCCATGATGGAATCTACAAGGTAGAAGATCCCGATTCAAAAATGCATTTGATCAAGGTACGTTGGTATATGCACTGGTAAACCGGAGACAGAACTATATGAACCGGACTTTCATGAAGCAACCAACATCTAGCGGTTCAACAAGGGGACTAATGGCATATACCGGTTTGGAAAATTTTCTATAAGGTTAAACCGCTGGATCTAAGCATTAAAAAACTGAGATTGCGGATGGACAGGTACGCAGAAACAGGTTTCACAAGAGTTCTTTACAGCATTGGATCTGAAGCAAGTTCAGAAAAAAGATAAATACTTAGAGGTTCAAGGGAGAAGTACCGAACCAATGAGCAAAACGTTCATATAGATCTATGGTTTGAGATGCATAAGTGAAGGCGAAAGGTCAAACAACTATCATTGCACAGAGTAAAGACTTGCGGATCCATCCAAAGATCTATCGTATGAGCAAGAGGCAGACGATGAACACTAAAGAACTACGAAACCCTAGGTCAGATCTGCGAGGGAAAGGATAGAAGATTTACCGGAGCTGAGGAAGATGCGAAAGGTTGCCGCGGTGTTCTGGTGCGCTCAGGTTGATGCAGCGGCCAAGGATGAGGCAAAGCTCGACGGCGGCGGCGGAGCTCCGAGGCTTGCGACGCGAGGAAGACGAAGAAGGCACGGAAGGAGAAAAGGAATGACCCTTTGGTCCTATTTATAAGGCGAAAGAACATAAGTCAGGCGCGACAATCAAGGGGCCACAAAACGGAGCTGTTGCCTCGATTTCCGCCGATCTATTAAACAAAGAAACATAATGGATAGCTTTGTTATGATAGGTGACGTCACTCCGACTTACAGCAATCAGAGAAGATGACATCATGGCGGTTTACCAATTTATAAGAAGATGTTGAAGGTGAAGTTTTTATAAAAGGATTGACATGAACCCGTTCTAATCAATCTGGGGCCTAATGTTGGGGATATTACTACTGGGCGTAAACCGGCCTATCTGGGCCGGGTTAACCTCGTCAATAGTTAACTATGTTAAAGCCCAAGAAGACAGAGGAGGGCTCAAGGCCCATGGTCGGTTCAAGGCCTGTAGCCGTAAACCGGCGTTAGTAGTTAACCTATATTGTAAGTTAGGAATAAGTAGAGACCAAACCGGACACATCTATGAGCCGGTATTGGGACTCCGTAAGCCGATGGAAGTCACCCGTGTATATAAGGGGACGACCCGGCGGCGGTTCAAGGACAACAGACAATAGCTTGAGACATAGGTGAAGCTTGTTTGCTCCCTAGTCATCGAAACCCCATCAATTCCATCACAACTAGACGTAGGCTTTTACCTTCATCGAAGGGGCCGAACTAGTATAAACTCTCTTGCGTCTTTGTGTTCGCTTTAACCCCTTCAAGCTAACCCGTCGCGATGGCTCCACGACTAAGTCCTTTCTCTAGGACATCTGCCGTGACAAAACCATGACAGAACCCTTTCGTGACTTGACCACAATATCATCCATGTATGCTTCAACATTCCGACTGATTTGAGTGAGCAAACACTTCTGTATCATCCTCATGAACGTGGCTCCGGCATTCTTGAGGCCGAATGGCATGGTAACATAATAGAAGCACCCGAACGGAGTGATGAAAGCTGTTTTGATCTCGTCGGGTCCATACAGACAGATCTGATGGTAACCGGAATAGGCGTCTAAAAAAGACAGGCGCTCACATCCCGCAGTCGAGTCGACTATCTGGTCGATGCGGGGAAGAGGAAAATGATCTTTCGGGCAGGCCCGATTGATATGTTTGAAGTCAATGCACATGCGAAGTGACTTGTCCTTCTTGGGGACCATGACAACATTGGTGAGCCACTCGAAGTGGTAAATCTCTCGGATAAACTCCGCTGCTAAGAGCCGAGCCACCTCCTCACCAATGGCTTTTCTCTTCTGGACGGCGGACCGTCGAAGATGTTCTTTGACAGGTTTCACCTTTGGGTCGACTCGTAGACGGTGCTCAGCCAGCCCCCTAGGAACACATGGCATGTCAGAAGGCTTCCATGCGAAGATGTCCCAGTTCTCACGGAGGAACTGGATGAGCGCTTCTTCCTATTTGGAGTCGAGTGTTGTTGAGATATGAGTCGGAACAGCATTGGGGTTGGTTGGGTGAATGTGAATCGGCTTTGTCTCACCGGACGACTGAAATGCTCATTCTGTAGCGGGCTTCTTGGCTCGTAACAAATCACTCGGGTCTGCAGTTTTCTGGTATTCCTGGAGCTCTACCACTGCCATTTGAGCATCGGCGATCTTTGAGCCTTTCTGAAAACACTCTTCCGCTTTCTTCCGATTGCCAGTGATAGTGATCACACCTTTGGGGCCTGGCATCTTCAACTTAAGGTACACATAACATGGTCGGGCCATGAAACGTGCATACGCTGGCCTTCCCAGAATAGCGTGATAAGCACTCTGGAAATCCACGACTTCAAACGTCAACTTTTCTTTGTGGAAATTCTTGGAGTCCCCAAAAACCACATCAAGAGCAATCTGACCGAGTGACTCAGCCTTTTTTCCAGGAATGACTCCATGGAAACTCATGTTGCTGGTACTGAGTCTGGACATCGGAATGCCCATCCCTTTCAACGTCTCTGCATACAGTATATTCAAACTACTGCCACCATCAATCAAAACTTTAGTCAGTCGAGTGCCTTCGATAACTGGGTCGACCACCAAAGCTTGCCTCCCAGGGGTGGCTATGTGCATCGGGTGATCAGACTGGTCGAATGTGATGGCAGTCTGAGACCATTTCAAATAACTGGGTGTCACCGGAGCGACCATATTCACTTCTCGATTGATAACTTTCAATCGACTTTTGCTTTCAACATCAGGAAAAATCATCAGGGTGGAATTGACCTGGGGGTATCCATCATCACTATCATCCTTGTCTTCAACTTTGTCCGACTCCTTTTCCTTATCTTCGGGCTGTTTCCCCTGGAACTGCTGGATCAGGAGCCGACACTGTCGAGTGGTATGTTTTGGGTAAATGAGTTTACCCTCTTCATCTTTCTTTGTGTGAATGTGGCATGGCAAATCCAATACGTCATTTCCGTCTTGGTCTTTCACTTTCTTGGGGTTCCAAGGCCCTTTGGACTTCCCCTTAAACTTTCCTTGAGTCACGGCCAAGGCTTCTCCAGGAGCAGCTGGCTCGGCTTTCCGCTTATGCTTCCGACTGGAATTTCCTCCTCCGGTTTCATGGGCGACTGATTTGTGCTTTCCACTCCGGAGCCGATCCTCTTCTTCACCATTAGCATACTTGGTGGCAATCTCCATCATTCGACTCAGAGACATGTCTCCGGTTCGACCGAATTTTAGATTCAGTTCTCTGTACTTAACGCCTTCCTTGAAGGCACAAACTGCTTGGTGATCAGATATGTTCTCTACTGTGTGATGCAACGTGATCCATCTCTGGATGTAATCCCTCAAAGTTTCATTCGGCTTCTGCATGCAAGATTGCAATTCTGTCAACCCTGCAGGTCACTTGCAGGTTCCTTCAAATGTTCTAACAAACACTCGGGCAAGATCTTCCCAAGTGTAAATACTGCTGGGTGCTAACTGATTCAACCACGCCCTGGCCGAGCCCTCCAACATAAGAGGCAGGTGTTTCATGGCCACTTCATCATTGCTGCCGCTGATCTGAACAGCCACTCGGTAGTCCTCAAGCCAAGTATCAGGCTTGGACTCACCAGTGAACTTACTGACTCCATTCGCCAACCTGAAGTTGGGAGGAATCACCGCGGCCCTAACGGCTTTGCTGAAGCACTCTGGTCCTGAGACGTGCACTCTGCTGCTGGTGGGTACATCTCTATCATGACCTTCTTGGTGAGCTCTGTTTCTTTCGACCAAAACCCGAACGAGAATGGACCTCGCATCAAATCCTGGTTCTCTGGGGTCGACTGGAATCCTTCACCCAGCACTGTGAGGGCGTCTGTCATCCTGCTGTCGAGGCACGTATGACCCACTCCTAGGAGGAGGGGTGGGTGTTGGGTTTCGTAGTAATTTCAAAAAATTTCCTATGCACACGCAAGATCATGTGATGCATAGCAACGAAGGGGGAGAGTGTTGTCTACGTACCCACGCAGACTGACTGCGGAAGCGTTGACGCAACATAGAGGAAGTAGTCGTACGTCTTCACGATCCAACCGATCAAGTACCAAAACTACGGTACCTCCAAGTTCGAGAACACGTTCAGCTCGATGACGATCCCCGGACTCCGATCTAGCAAAGTGTCGGGGAAGAGTTCCGTCAGCACGATGGCGTGGTGACGATCTTGATGCACTGCAGCAGCAGGGCTTCGCCTAAACTCCGCTACAGTATTATCGAGGAATATGGTGGCTGGGGGCACCGCACACGGCTAAGGAATAGATCACGTGGATCAACTTGTGTGTTTCTGGGGTGCCTCTACCTCAGTATATAAAGGATCCAAGGGGGAGGGGGGCGCCAGCCAGGAGGAGGGCGCAGGAGGAGTCCTTCTCCTTCCGGGAGTAGGACTCCCCCCCCAATCCTAGTTGGACTAGGATTCCCCGAGGGGGAAAGAGAGAGAAGGGGGGCCGGCCACCTCTCCTAGTCCTAATAGGACTAGGGGGAGGGGGGAGGCGCGCGGCCACCTTGGGCTGCCCCTTTCTCCTTTCCACTAAAGCCCATCTAGGCCCATATGGTTCCTGGGGGGTTCCGGTAACCTCCCGGTACTCCGGTAAAATCCCGATTTCACCCGGAACACTTCCGATATCCAAACATAGGCTTCCAATATATCAATCTTTACGTCTCGACCATTTCGAGACTCCTCGTCATGTCCGTGATCACATCCAGGACTCCGAACAACCTTCGGTACATCAAAATGCATAAACTCATAATATAACTGTCATCGTAACCTTAAGCGTGCGGACCCTACGGGTTCGAGAACAATGTAGACATGACAGAGACACGTCTCCGGTCAATAACCAATAGCGGGACCTTGATGCCCATATTGGCTCCTACATATTCTACGAAGATCTTTATCGCTCAGACCGCATAACAACATACGTTGTTCCCTTTGTCATCGGTATGTTACTTGCCCGAGATTTGATCGTCGGTATCCAATACCTAGTTCAATCTCGTTACCGGCAAGTCTCTTTACTCGTTCTGTAATACATCATCCCGCAATTAACTCATTTAGTTGCAATTCTTGCAAGGCTTAAGTGATGTGCATTACCGAGAGGGCCCGGAGATACCTCTCCGAAAATCGGAGTGACAAATCCTAATCTCGAAATACGCCAACCCAACATCTACCTTTGGAGACACCTGTAATGCTCCTTTATAATCACCCAATTACGTTGTGACGTTTGGTAGCACCCAAAGTGTTCCTCCGGCAAATGGGAGTTGCATAATCTCATAGTCATAGGAACATGTATAAGTCATGAAGAAAGCAATAGCAACATACTAAACGATCGGGTGCTAAGCTAATGGAATGGGTCATGTCAATCAGATCATTCAACTAATGATGTGACCTCATTAATCAAATAACAACTCATTGTTCATGGTTAGGAAACATAACCATCTTTGATTAACGAGCTAGTCAAGTAGAGGCATACTAGTGACACTTGGTTTGTCTATGTATTCACACATGTATTATGTTTCCGGTTAATACAATTCTAGCATGAACAATAAACATTTATCATGATTATAAGGAAATAAATAATAACTTTATTATTGCCTCTAGGGCATATTTCCTTCAGTCTCCCACTTGCACTAGAGTCAATAATCTAGATCACATCACCATGTGATTAACATCGATATTTCACATCATCATGTGATTAACACCTATAGTTCACATCGTCATGTGACCAACACCCAAAGGGTTTACTGGATTCGGTAATCTAGTTCACATCGCTATGTGATTAACACCCAAAGAGTACTAAGGTGTGATCATGTTTTGCTTGTGAGAGAATCTTAGTCAACGGTCTTTCACATTCAGATCTGTTATGTATTTTGCAATTTTCTATGTCTGCAATGCTCTGCACGGAGCTACTCTAGCTAATTGCTCCCACTTTCAATATGTATCTAGATCGAGACTTAGAGTCATTCAGATCCGTGTCAAAACTTGCATCGACGTAACTTTTTACAACGAACCTTTTGTCACCTCCATGATCGAGAAATATTTCCTTATACTACTAAGGATAATCTTGATCGCTGTCCAGTGATCTACTCCTAGATCACTATTGTACTCCCTTGCCAAATCAGTGCAGGGTATACAATAGATCTGGTACACAGCATGGCATACTTTATAGAACCTATGACTGAGGCATAGGGAATGACTTTCATTCTCTTTCTATCTTCTGCCGTGGTTGGGCTATGAGTCTTACTCAACTTCACACCTTGTAATACAGGCAAGAACTCTTTCTTTGACCGCTCCATTTTGAACTACTTCAAAATCTTGTCAAGGTATGTACTCATTGAAAAAACTTATCAAGCGTCTTGATCTATCTCTATAGATTTTGATGCTTAATATGCAAGCAGCTTCACCGAGGTTTTCTTTGAAAAATTCCTTTCAAACACTCCTTTATACTTTGCAGAATAATTCTACATTATTTCCGATCTACAATATGTCATACACATATACTTATCAGAAATGATGTAGTGCTCCCACTCACTTTGTTGTAAATATAGGCTTCACTGCAAGTCTGTATAAAACTTATATGCTTTGATCAACTTATCAAAGCGTATATTCCAACTCCGAGATGCTTGCACCAGTCCATAGATGGATTGCTGGAGCTTGCATATTTTGTTAGCTCCCTTTGGATCGACAAAACCTTCTGGTTGCATCATATACAACTCTTCTTCCAGAAATCCATTCAAGAATGCAGTTTTGACATCCATCTGCCAAATTTCATAATCATAAAATGCGGCAATTGCTAACATGATTCAGACAGACTTAAGCATCACTACGGGTGAGAAGGTCTCATCGTAGTCAACCCCTTGAACTTGTCGAAAACCTTTTGCGACAAGTCGAGCTTTGTAGACAGTAACATTACCGTCAGCGTCAGTCTTCTTCTTGAAGATCCATTTATTTTCAATTGCTTGCCGATCATTGGGCAAGTCAACCAAAGTCCATACTTTGTTCTCATACATGGATCCCATCTCAGATTTCATGGCTTCAAGCCATTTTGCGGAATCTGGGCTCACCATCGCTTCTTCATAGTTCGTAGGTTCATCATGATCTAGTAGCATGACTTCCAGAACAGGATTACCGTACCACTCTGGTGCGGATCTTACTCTGGTTGATCTACGAGGTTCAGTAGTATCTTGATCTGAAGTTTCATGATCATTATCATTAGCTTCCTCACTAACTGGTGTAGGTGTCACTGAAACAGTTTTCTGTGATGTACTACTTTCCAATAAGGGATCAGGTACAGTTACCTCGTCAAGTTCTACTTTCCTCCCACTCACTTCTTTCGAGAGAAACTCCTTCTCTAGAAAGTTTCCGAATTTAGCAACAAAAGTCTTGCCTTCGGATCTGTGATAGAAGGTGTATCCAATAGTTTCCTTTGGATATCCTATGAAGACGCACTTCTCCGATTTGGGTTTGAGCTTATCAGGTTGAAACTTTTTCACATAAGCATTGCAACCTCAAACTTTAAGAAACGACAACTTTGGTTTCTTGCCAAACCACAGTTCATAAGGCGTCGTCTCAATGGATTTTGATGGTGCCCTATTTAACGTGAATGCAGCTGTCTCTAATGCATAACCCCAAAACGATAGTGGTAGATCGGTAAGATAGATCATGGATTGCACTATATCCAATAAAGTACGGTTATGACGTTCGGACACACCATTACATTGTGGTGTTCCAGGTGGCATGAGTAGTGAAACTATTTCACATTGTTTTTAACTGAAGGCCATACTCGTAACTCAAATACTCTTCTCTACGATCAGATCGTAGAAACTTTATTTTCTTGTTACGATGTTTTTTCACTTCACTCTGAAATTCTTTGAACTTTTCAAATGTTTCAGACTTATGTTTCATCAAGTAGATATATTCATATCTGCTCAAATCATCTGTGAAGATCAGAAAATAATGATACTTGTCGCGAGCCTCAATATTCATCGGACCACATACATCAGTATGTATGATTTCCAACAAATCTGTTGCTCGCTCCATTGTTCCGAAGAACAGAGTCTTAGTCATCTTGCCCAAGAGGCATGGTTCGCAAGCATCAACTGATTCATAATCAAGTGATTCCAAAAGCCCATCAGCATGGAGTTTCTTCATGCGCTTTACACCAATATGACCTAAACGGCAGTGCTACAAATAAGTTGCACCATCATTATTAACTTTGCATCTTTTGGTTTCAATATTATGATTATGTGTATCACTACGATTGAGATCCAACGAACTATTTTCATTGGGTGTGTAACCATATAAGGTTTTATTCATATAAACAGAACAACAATTTATTCTCTTACTTAAATAAATAACCGTATTACAATAAACATGATCAAATCATATTCATGCTCAACGCAAACACCAAATAACACTTATTTAGGTTCAACACTAATCTCGAAATTATAGGGAGTGTGCGATGATGATCATATCAAGCTTGGAACCACTTCCAACACACATCGTCACTTCACCCTTAACTAGTCTCTGTTTATTCTGCAACTCCTGTTTCAAGTTACTAATCTTAGCAACTGAACTAGTATCAAATACTGAGGGTTTGCTATAAACACTAGTAAAGTACACATCAATAACATGTATATCAAATATACTTATGTTCACTTTGCCATCCTTCTTATCCACCAATCACTTGGGGTAGTTCCGCTTCCAGTGACCAGTCCCTTTGCAGTAGAAGCACTTAGTCTCAGGCTTAGGACCAGACTTGGGCTTCTTCTCCTGAGCAGCAACTTGCTTGCTGTTCTTCTTGAAGTTCCCCTTCTTCCCTCTGCCCTTTTCTTGAAACTAGTGATCTTGTCAACCATCAACACTTGATGTTTTTCTTGATTTCTACCTTTGTTGATTTCAGCATCACGAAGAGCTTGGGAGTTGTTTCCGTTATCCCTTGCATATTATAGTTCATCATGAAGTTCTACTAACTTGGTGATGGTGACTAGAGAATTCTGTCAATCACTATCTTATCTGGAAGATTAACTCCCACTTGATTCAAGCGATTGTAGTACCCAGACAATCTGAACACATGCTCACTAGTTGAGCGATTCTCCTCCATCTTTTAGCTATAGAACTTGTTGGAGACTTCATATCTCTCAACTCGGGTATTTGCTTGAAATTTTAACTTCAACTCCTGGAACATCTTATATGCTCCATGACGTTCAAAACATCGTTGAAGTCCCGATTCTAAGCTGTTAAGCATGGTGCACTTAAACTATCAAGTAGTCATCATATTGAGCTAGCCAAACGTTCATAACGTCTGTATTTGCTCCTGCAATAGGTCTGTCACCTAGCGGTGCATCAAGGACATAATTCTTCTGTGCAGCAATGAGGATAAACCTCAGATCACGGATCCAATCCGCATCATTGCTACTAACATCTTTCAACACAATTTTTCTCTAGGAACATGTCAAAATAAACATATGAAAACAACAACACAAGCTATTGATCTACAACATAATTTGCAAAATACTACCAGGACTAAGTTCATGATAAATTAAAGTCCAATTAATCATATTACTTAAGAACTCCCACTTAGATAGACATCCCTCTAATCCTCTAAGTGATTACGTGATCCAAATCAACTAAACCATAACCGATCATCACGTGAGATGGAGTAGTTTTCAATGGTGAACATCGTTATGTAGATCATATCTACTATATGATTCACGCTCGACCTTTCGGTCTCCGTGTTCCGAGGCCATATCTGTATATGCTTGGCTCGTCAAGTATAACCTGAGTATTCCGCGTGTGCAACTGTTTTGCACCCGTTGTATTTGAACGTAGAACCTATCACACCCGATCATCACGTGGTGTCTCAGCACGAAGAACTTTCGCAACGGTGCATACTCAGGGAGAACACTTCTTGATAATTTAGTGAGAGATCATCTTATAATGCTACCGTCAATCAAAGCAAGATAAGATGCATAAAAGGATAAACATCACATGCAATCAATATAAGTGATATGATATGACCATCATCATCTTGTGCTTGTGATCTCCATCTCCGAAGCACCGTCGTGATCACCATCGTCACCGGCGTGACACCTTGATCTCCATCGTAGCATCGTTGTCGTCTCGCCAAGTTTATGCTTCCACGACTATCACTACCGCTTAGTAATAAAGTAAAGCATTACATCGCGATTTCATTGCATACAATAAAACGACAACCATAAGGCTCCTGCTAGTTGCCGATAACTCGGTTACAAAACATGATCATCTCATACAATAAAATTCAGCGTCATGTCTTGACCATATCACATCACAACATGCCCTGCAAAAACAAGTTACACGTCCTCTACTTTGTTGTTGCAAGTTTTACGTGGCTGCTACGGGCTTAAGCAAGAACAAATCTCACCTACGCATCAAAACCACAACGATAGTTTGTCAAATAGACTCCGTTTTAACCTTCGCAAGGACCGGGCGTAGCCATACTTGGTTCAACTAAAGTTGGAGAGACAGTCGCCCAGAAGCCACCTGTGTGCAAAGCACGTCGGGGGAACCGGTCTCGCGTAAGCGTACGCGTAAGGTTGGTCCAGGTCGTCTCATCCAACAATGCCGCCGAACCAAAGTATGACATGCTGGTAGGCAGTATGACTTATATCGCCCACAACTCACTTGTGTTCTACTCGTGCATATAACATTAACATAAATAACCTAGGCTCGGATGCCACTGTTGCGTTTCGTAGTAATTTCAAAAAATTTCCTACGCACACGCAAGATCATGTGATGCATAGCAACGAAGGGGGAGAGTGTTGTCTACGTACCCACGCAGACTGACTGCGGAAGCGTTGACGCAACGTAGAGGAAGTAGTCGTACGTCTTCACGATCCAACCGATCAAGTACCGAAACTACGGTACCTCCGAGTTCGAGAACACGTTCAGCTCGATGACGATCCCCAGACTCCGATCCAGCAAAGTGTCGGGGAAGAGTTCCGTCAGCACGACGGCGTGGTGACGATCTTGATGCACTGCAGCAGCAGGGCTTCGCCTAAACTCCGCTACAGTATTATCGAGGAATATGGTGGCTGGGGGCACCGCACACGGCTAAGGAATAGATCACGTGGATCAACTTGTGTGTTTCTGGGGTGCCTCTACCTCAGTATATAAAGGAGCCAAGGGGGAGGGGGCGCCGACCAGGAGGAGGGCGCAGGAGGAGTCCTTCTCCTTCCGGGAGTAGGACTCCCCCCAATCCTAGTTGGACTAGGATTCCCCGAGGGGGAAAGAGAGAGAAGGGGGGCCGGCCACCTCTCCTAGTCCTAATAGGACTAGGGGGAGGGGGGAGGCGCGCGGCCACCTTGGGCTGCCCCTTTCTCCTTTCCACTAAAGCCCATCTAGGCCCATATGGTTCCCGGGGGGTTCCGGTAACCTCCCGGTACTCCGGTAAAATCCCGATTTCACCCGGAACACTTCCGATATCTAAACATAGGCTTCCAATATATCAATCTTTACGTCTCGACCATTTCGAGACTCCTCGTCATGTCCGTGATCACATCCAGGACTCCGAACAACCTTCGGTACATCAAAATGCATAAAATCATAATATAACTGTCATCGTAACCTTAAGCGTGCGGACCCTATGGGTTCGAGAACAATGTAGACATGACCGAGACACGTCTCCGGTCAATAACCAATAGCGGGACCTGGATGCCCATATTGGCTCCTACATATTCTACGAAGATCTTTATCGGTCAGACCGCATAACAACATACGTTGTTCCCTTTGTCATCGGTATGTTACTTGCCCGAGATTTGATCGTCGGTATCCAATACGTAGTTCAATCTCGTTACCGGCAAGTCTCTTTACTCGTTCTGTAATACATCATCCCGCAATTAACTCATTTAGTTGCAATGCTTGCAAGGCTTAAGTGATGTGCATTACCGAGAGGGCCCGGAGATACCTCTCCGAAAATCGGAGTGACAAATCATAATCTCGAAATACGCCAACCCAACATCTACCTTTGGAGACACCTGTAATGCTCCTTTATAATCACCCAGTTACGTTGTGACGTTTGGTAGCACCCAAAGTGTTCCTTCGGCAAACGGGAGTTGCATAATCTCATAGTCATAGGAACATGTATAAGTCATGAAGAAAGCAATAGCAACATACTAAACGATCGGGTGCTAAGCTAATGGAATGGGTCATGTCAATCAGATCATTCAACTAATGATGTGACCTCGTTAATCAAATAACAACTCATTGTTCATGGTTAGGAAACATAACCATCTTTGATTAACGAGCTAGTCAAGTAGAGGCATACTAGTGACACTTTGTTTGTCTATGTATTCACACATCTATTATGTTTCCGGTTAATACAATTCTAGCATGAATAATAAACATTTATCATGATTATAAGGAAATAAATAATAACTTTATTTTTGCCTCTAGGGCGTATTTCCTTCAGTGGGCACTCGACGTCGATCATCACGATCGAGTCGGTGATCATACTGCTCACGGTTCCTATACTGATCACGCCGGTCTCCATGTCCCTCACGCCTCGGAGGCGATCTTGGGCTGTGAGCTGACTGAACTGTATCTGCAACAACGGATTTGCTGTGGATCCTATTCTGCGACTGTGATACAGCTGAATTTTGGTCTCCTGCTGCCCAGAGTAACGCTCTGATCTGCAACAAGCCTCTGCCAGCCTCGGACCGGGAAGGCTAAATCGACTCTGCTATACGGGCCGCAGTGCTAAGTTCTGAATTGGAGTTCGATATACCTGAGTCGATGGTGGAAAGAGCTGACGTCGGCTGGATTCTGGAACCCGTTGTCACGCACGCTCGTCGAGTACTTGTTGGAGGTTCTCCAGTCGAGTGCGCTCAGCCAAGTTGGCCAAGCGCGCGTCCTCTAAGGCACGGGCCTCGGGGGTTTCTCCAACGATAGGAGTGTGCAGCGCATCCATGTTCCAACGACGAAGTTCTTCCCTTTGCAGCGAAGTGAGGGGCTCGGGGAGATACTCTTCATGAGCATGTGATGGATCGCCTCCGCCGTCGCCACGTCGGTGCGGGGAAAGCTGGGAGGACTGCGTGGCCCATTGACCATCAGGACCTCCGCCGCTGGATCACTCCTGTCGCACTCGGATGCAGTCTCTGCGGAGCCAGTCGACAGGTCGAATAGGCCATAGAGAGATTCGTCGGGCTCGATCGCCGCGACTTGGGGGGTGGCCGACTGGCGAGCCACCGCGTGCCTCACCCACCGCTGAAGCCTCGACCGACCGGAACGTTTGCGTCGGCAGGTAACAGGGAGGGAGGAAGCCACAGGAGTCGACCGATACTGGGTCGACGGCTGCCGCAAGAGGACGCCACGGATGCACGCACGAAAGTGCGTTGTCCCACGGACGGGGAGCGCGTCGATGTTGAGTGGAGCCTCCTGCAGCCAAGCGAAGTCGTCGGTGATGAACACGAGCGCGCCGAGACGGATCTCGCGGCCTTCAGCCAAACCTCCGCCTGAAACCATGATGAAGGGGATCGGAAAAATCGCAACTTCTCCAACAAGTCGCTAAGACACCTGCCCCAAGGTGGGCACCAACTGTCGTGGTTCTAAGTCTGACAGTAGTGTAGGGGGTATGAATGGAGAGGCAAGATCCTAGCTATGGAGTAGTTGTATACGCGTGAGTTTTACGAGTTCAGGCCCTTCTCGGAGGAAGTAACAGCCCTATGTCTCAGAGCCCGGAGGCGGTCGATTGGATTATGCGTGTATGAATTACAAGGGTGCGAACCCTTTACACTGAGGAGGGGGGTGGCTTATTTAGAGTTCGCCAGACCCCTCCGGCCCTCAGTTATGCAGGGTTTAAGGTACATTAAGGTCGGGCGTTACTGGTAATGCCACAAATAAAGTGCCATGATGACCATAAAAGCTACTTAATGACCGACCATTAGCGTGCGGCGTGACTTTAGATCTCCTGGTGGTCAAATGGTTGGCTTCATGGCCGAGTGTCTTCGAGTCAGTCGAGTGGAACATTGCTTCATGGTCGAGTGGATGATGATTCTTCTTCAGATGTTTTTGATTCTTTTAGGGATGTCCTTGGGAAGGGTATCTTGGACAGGTCCATGACCCTACCCTAGGTACATAGATCCATCAGAGAGGTTGGGCGCCCCCAAGGCCTAGTCCGAATTGGACTAGGGGGATGGGTTGCGCCCCCTCCTTCCTTCTCTTCTCTCTCCCCTTTCCTTGACTCCTAATCCTACTACTTGGAAGGGGGGAATCCTACTCCCGGTGGGAGTATGACTCCTCCTAGGGCGCGCCATAGAGAGGGCCGGCCCTCCCCCTCCTCCACTCCTTTATATACAGGGAGGGGGGCACCCCTTGGAGACACAACAATTGATCTGTTGATCTTTTAGCCGTGTGCGGTGCCCCCCTCCACCATAGTCCACCTCGATAATATCATAGCGGTGCTTAGGCGAAGCCCTGCATCGGTAGAACATCATCATCATCACCACGCCGTCGTGCTGACGAAACTCTCCCTCAACACTCGGCTGGCTCGGAGTTCGAGGGACGTCATCGGGCTGAACATGTGCTGAACTCGGAGGTGCCGTGCGTTCGGTACTTGATCGGTCGGATCGTGAAGACGTACAACTACATCAACCGCGTTGTGCTAACGCTTCCGCTTTCGGTCTACGAGGGTACGCGGACAACACTCTCCCCTCTCGTTGCTATGCATCACCATGGTCTTGCGTGTGCGTAGGAATTTTTTTGAAATTACTACGTTCCCAAACAGAACTGCCCCAAGTATTTGGCGGATAAGAAGGATGGCAAGGTGAACAAAGGTATATGTGATATACATGTTATTGATGTGTACCTGATACGTCTCCAACGTATCTATAATTTTTGATTACTCCATGCTATATTATCTACTGTTTTGGACAATATTGGGCTTTATTATCCACTTTTATATTATTTTTGGGACTAACCTATTAACCGGAGGCTCAGCCCAGAATTGCTGTTTTTTTTGCCTATTTCAGAGTTTCAAAGAAACGGAATATCAAACGGAGTCCAAACGGAATGAAACCTTCGGGAACGTGATTTTCTCACCGAATATGATCCAGGAGACTTGGACCCTATGTCAAGAAAGAAAGGAGGTGGGCACGAGGTAGGGGGCGTGCCCACCCCCTAGGGTGCGCCCTCCACCCTCGTGGGCCCCACGTTGCTCCACCAATGTACTTCTTCCTCCTATATATACCTACGTACCCCCAAACGATCAGATACGGAGCCAAAAACCTAATTGCACCGCTGCAACCTTCTGTACCCACGAGATCCCATCTTGGGGCCTGTTCCGGAGCTCCGCCGGAGGGGGCATCCATCACGGAGGGCTTCTACATCATCACCATAGCCTCTCCGATGAAGTGTGAGTAGTTTACCTCAGACCTTCGGGTCCATAGTTAGTAGCTAGATGGCTTCTTCTCTCTTTGTGGATCTCAATACAATGTTCTCCCCTCTCTCATGGAGATCTATTCGATGTAATCTTCTTTTTGCGGTGTGTTTGTTGATCAAGATTATCTATGAACAATATTTGAATCTTCTCTGAATTCTTTTATGTATGATTGGTTATCTTTGCAAGTCTATTCGAATTATCAGTTTGGTTTGGCCTACTAGATTGATCTTTCTTGCAATGGGAGAAGTGCTTAGCTTTGGGTTCAATCTTGCGGTGTCCTTTCCTAGTGACAGTAGGGGCAACAAGGTACGTATTGTATTGTTGCCATCGAGGATAACAAGATGGTTTTTTTTATCATATTGCATGAATTTATCCCTCTACATCATGTCATCTTGCTTAAGGCGTTACTCTGTTTTCTTGAACTTAATACTCTAGATGCATGCTGGATAGCGGTCGATGAGTGGAGTAATAGTAGTAGATGCAGGCAGGAGTCGGTCTACTTGTCTCGGACGTGATGCCTATATACATGATCATACCTAGATATTCTCATAACTATGCTCAATTCTGTCAATTGCTCAACAGTAATTCGTTCACCCACCGTAAAATACTTATGCTCTTGAGAGAAGCCACTAGTGAAACCTATGGCCCCCGGTTCTATCTTCATCATATTAATCTTCCTACACTTTATTATTGCCTTTTCTTTTTTACTTTGCTTTTATTTTACTTTGCATCTTTATCACAAAAATACCAAAAATATTATCTATCATATCTATCAGATCTCACTCTCGTAAGTGACCGTGAAGGGATTGACAACCCCTTATCGCGTTGGTTGCTTTGTGCAGCTACGAGGGACTCGCGCGTAGCCTCCTACTGGATTGATACCTTGGTTCTCAAAAACTGAGGGAAATACTTACGCTACTTTGCTGCATCATCCTTTCCTCTTCAAGGAAATCCAACGCAGTGCTCAAGAGGTAGCAGTACCTTACTAATGCTCGCAGTAGCACCTAGGTATTTGATACTGGTTCTGTTCCTAATATTTGCAACTCAAAACAGGGACTATGGATTAAGCGAAGATTGGCTAAGGATGAGGTGACGATGTGCGTGGGAAATGGTTCCAAAGTCGATGTGATCACGGTCGGGACGCTACCTCTACATCTACCTTCGGGATTTGTTTTAGACCTGAATAATTGTTATTTGGTGCCAGCGTTAAGCATGAACATTATATCTAGATCTTGTTTGATGCGAGACGGTTATTCATTTAAATCAAATAATAATGGTTGTTCTATTTATATGAGTAATATCTTTTATGGTCCTGCACCCTTGAAGAGTGGTCTATTTTTGTTGAATCTCGATAGTAGTGACACACATTTTCATAATATTGAACCCAAAAGATGCAGAGTTGATAATGGTAGTGCAACTTATTTGTGGCACTGCTGTTTGGGTCATATTGGTGTAAAGCGCATGAAGAAACTCCATTCTGATGGACTTTTGGAATCACTTGATTATGAATCACATGGTACTTGCGAACCATGCCTCATGGGCAAGATGACTAAACTCCGTTCTCCAGAACAATGGAGCGAGCAACAGATTTGTTGGAAATCATACATACTGATGTATGTGGTCCGACGAATATTGAGGCTCGCGGCGGGTATCGTTATTTTCTCACCTTCACAGATGATTTGAGCAGATATGGGTATATGTACTTAATGCACCATATCCAGTAAAGTACGATTACGACATTATTGATGTTATGCTATGCTATGAGATACATTTGTCACAAGTTTAATGGTACATAACATAGAGATGGTTAACGTTTGCATGATTCCTTAGACCATGAGAGTATCGAGTTTCTTCATGCTTGCTTGATGAACTTTGGGGTTTGTTAAACGTCATCCGTAAATGGGTGGCTATTACGATGGCTTACGGGTTCATGGAAAAATATGTCAAGTAACTTGATAGCTCAAGATTGGGATTTGCTCCTCCGATGATGGAGAGATATTCTCGGGTCCTCTCGGTGTTACAGTATCCATAATCGTCTGGCCAGACACCTTGTGATTTGATCACTGGGATGCCGAAACACGGAAACGAGAAAAGAGAACAAAACCGGTAACGAGGTAACTTGCATGGTGGACAAATTGTTTGTCCACAGGGATGCAATAAATCTCACCTCGGGTGTTTGTGACATATCGTGAAGCAACAGGAATAGCTCACTACAATTGGAGGTTCACTCGAATATTCATTCGTGTGGGTATAGGGGTCAATATGGGTGTCCCCGGCTCTGATGTTGATCATTGATAGGAAGGGGTTCCGGGTCATGTCTATACTTCACCGAACCTATAGGGTCACATGCTTAAGGGTCATCTATCTACTGAATACTAGACAGGGAGTCTGAGAGAAAATCATTGAAAAAGTTTCGGACACCGAAAAGTTTCGGACAACGGAAAAGTTTCGCAGAGAGAGGTCATCGGATGAGTTTCGGTGAAACCGAAAAGTTGTTTTGGGATATAATATTAAGTCAAATTGGTTTCGGGACATGCCTAATAATTCTTGGAGGGTGCTAGAGTCATTCTGGAAACTTTTTGGAATTTTCCGGGATAAAAGCTGGATATGCTCCGGAGCTACCGGAACCACTTCAGATGCTTTTCGCAGATGAAAATCACTAATCCGGAATTGTTTTGGAACTCGTTGAAAGTTATTTTAGTGGGTACTGGAAATGTTCTAAGACCACATAAATATTTTCAGTTCGAACGGACGCTGAAAAATGTCGTTGTGAATAGTGAAAGTGCCTTTTGGGATATTTACGGAAAGCCACCTTTTGGGGCTTTTCCCAAAAGGCTTCTAGAAGGACTTGGGGATCAAGGAACCCCCTTTGGGGGCCCCCCATGAAGGTGGGACGTTGGAGGGTTCAGCTCCTCCATGGGGCTCCACTTGTCATCCCTTTATGCCCTTTATGCCTTTTATGTGTGACATAAAGTGTGGGCATTTTGGGTTTTTTTTCATGTGTCACCTACCCCTTGGGTTTTCCTATAAATGGAGGTGGAGAGGCACTCTCCACACTCACTCTTTCTCACATACAAGTGCCATTGCAATGATCTGGCTTCTCTCTCCCTCCCCGCAAAATAGTTTCGTAGAGCCGAAAGGCTGTCTGGGTTCCGGTGGGAACTAGTTCTGGACGGCGAAGCCCTGCCGGATAGATGACACTGTATGTGTGCAACTTTGTAGAGAGATCGTAGTTTCAGTCTTAGTTCGAGAGTGCCTACCGACGGGCTGTCCATGTGACTGCCCGAGTTTCAAAGGTCCTCCCGAAGGGCTGTCCGAGTGGTCGTTCGAGTTTTGAAGGTCCTCCCGAAGGGCTGTCCGCAACACCGTTCGGGGGACTCTCCGACCACCTCCTGGAGGGCTGTCCGAGGGGAAGATGAGGGTATACATCCTTGCGGTTGGTAAGTTGTAAAAATCCTAGCTGCGGGGATCTGCGCTACGAGTCGGTAACGAAAAAGACCAAACCTTGTATGCAGTCTCCATAGTGGTCCTGGGCTGGTGCGTAGGTCAGAAATTTTTTGTTTTCTGCCACGTTACCCTACAGTGGTATCAGAGCCGTGCTATGCATAGATGCAGGTTGCGATCTAGAATACATAGAGATGTATGGGTGTTGCACAATATAATTAGGTAACAGATGAGTTCTATTACTAAAAATTATTTGTGCGGGTAGCAGATGAAATCTGTTACCCGATGTTCTTATTGCTTCCCTTGAATTTGCGTAATCCTAATCTTGACGGCATGGTGGAATCTCACAAAGTTCTGGCAATCCATGATCCTTTCATGCTGCTCCTGAGTATGCTGATTGACAGATCAACGAAGTGCTAACAGTTCTTTGGGTTCCACCATAGTTAAAGAAAGATGGATGTTTCGCAGACGAAAGGGCAATGCAGATATGATCTGCATGGGGGTTATGCGTATGATGAAGTTTAGTATGGGGTTCGAGATTTTATTTTCTCGTGCTTCATACACCCCGCAAAGTTAATCTAGCGACTTGAATTATCATACTTGATGATGAACGTTGGTAGCTTCGGTTTGTTTCGAAACCTTAGAAGCCATGAAAAACAAGTTTTTGCATGAACCAATTAGAGGCGTCTAACTTGGTTTTGCAGGAGGGTTTGCATGTGCATGTGATGTGGTATAGCAGTGCTCATAATAATTTGATTATGTATGAGATAACTATATGATGTAAATTGATTAACATGACCTGCGTGTCATGATTCGACATGATGACTGGAGCCATATGATTGTCACTTTAATGACCTGCGTGTCAACCTTAAGTAATGCACTTATTTTATTAGCTATAGAGTTAACAATATTATCTGGTGCATCAACAAGGTGGTGGCAATCTTCGCGAAGGTGAACACCGACGCGAATGCCGAAGACGTAGAAATACAAAACTTCTCCGTCAGAAAGGGTTGTACCATATCATGCTATTATGAATTGCCTGAGATGTTTATCCCTTTGGTGCACCCTTCTTGATTGCGCGGTAGTCGCTTTTTATTTGGGTGATCTCCCACAATATCAAAGTAGTTAGTGTTCTCCCAAGTGTAGCACTGTCACGGCACCTATCTTCTCGGGGTGCGCCGTGTCACACGGGTACGGACGATTAGAGAAGTGTGAGGCGGGTGAGTTGAGACCTCACAGCGAGATCACTTGGTTGTCTTGACGTTCAGGCATGACCGTCATGAGCTCTGAACACGCCCATCAAAAGATGAACAAGAGTCGCAGAGAGATGTGATTGGCAAGTTGGCCTACCGATTGAGATTTTCGTCATCAGTGGTGTTACACCAATGGCAAACAATTGATATGCGGATCTTGAATCACTCAAAATTAATTATGAGAGATATTGATTTGAGTGGGAGCGCACTGTTGAATTAACATGTTTAATTCTCAGTGCAATTAATTATGAACATTGTCTAAGTGTTTCTTGCAAAATAGTTGTAGAATAATGGCTCGCGTTTCCACCTTCCCGGTTAAAATTGAATAGCTGTTAAATATTTGGTTAAAACTTTACGATTGGTAACGTACTGTGAGGATTGTCCTCAAAAGTGCTGAGAAGGACTTTGTCCTATCGCATGCTTTCCGTATACTCCCGCTAAATGCTATGGATGATGAGACTCTCGTTCTTCGATCCAAAAGCTAGAATTCCATTGCGGTCAAGTGCAATATGTTTGCTTCCATGAAACTCGTACTTCGAAAGTTTGGGATAGTTATGTGATATTCATGGAACTGAAAATTAATTTTCAGATACAAACAAAGGCTGAAAGATATGAAATATCCAAAGCAATGTTTGTTTGCAAATTATTAGTAAAGTGTTTACTATGCATTAGACTGATAAGAGAGGGATCCAGAAGAACGTCTATCATATGATGAAAGGTGAATAAAACAACAACTTAAAGAGAAAGGAAGTGTCCAGAGGGTGTTAGTATGACTTACACGCCTAGGAAGTCCGGGGCTAACGCCACTCTTAAGTTGGGTGCTTCTTTTGCGAGTAGGAGAAATACTAAAAGTTAAGCTGTTAGAGGTATAAATGCAAAAGGAGTGAAGACTGGAATATCCAGCTCATATGTATGAATGTCATACAAGTTACTGATGTATAGAAGGCTGGTCAGAAGAAATAGTTCTTAGGAATTATAATTAAACTTGTTAATTACTAATTCTTGGGTATTGTGAGTTGATCACAAAGATACCCACTCGATTGCATTCTGTTGCGAATCCATGCAAGAACTACTACCGCCTGAAAGACTAGCTAGGAATGAGGTTTTTGATACACGATGGGATCATAGTAAAAGTTACTATACCTTCCATCGGTGTATTCCCTATGTATTTATTTTCATAATTCATTATGGAGTTTTACACACTCTGGCCCTTTGTGTAAGGTATCTTGCAAAAAGGTTGTTCATAAGAGAACATTTAATGTTCAGTATTATGAATAAAAATAAGGGCCATACTTTCATTATGAATGAGATGTATGTTATGAATAATGATATTAATATATTGCCTTTGTGTTTACTTTCATAATTCATTTCAGAGTTTCATACACTCTAGCCCATTGCACAATGTTTATTGCAAAAGGGTTGTGCATAAAAGAACAATTGTTGTTCAGTATTATGAATAACATGAAGGGCCATGCTTCCATCCAAGATGGGATGTATGTTATGAATATTGATGGTAAAATGATACATCCATAACACTGACGCTAAATGTCGCAAGACTATGAGAATACCACACATGTATGGCACTGCATTTGGTCACATTGGAGAAACCCACACGGAAAAGTTCCATTATGATGGATTTTGAAGTTGTTTGATTTTGAATCATTTGACACTTGCAACTTTCCTTTGAAAAGTGAAGTGACTGAAATACCGTTCACGGGTCATAAGGAACACTCAACAAACTTATTGGTGATCATACATTTTGATGTGTGTAGTTCAATAAATGTTGTTGCAAGTAGTGGATTAATCTATCTTCAGAAATGAATCAAGTGGATATATGGATATTTGCTTGATAAAACGTAAGTCTGGATCTTTTGAAATCATTCGAAAGGTTTTCAAAAATGAAGTAGAAGTTATTGTAACAAGGAAATTATGTTTCTACAATTTGATTGCAGAAAGGAATATCTGAGTTACAAGTTTAGCGAATGTCTGATGAGTTGTGAAAAGAGTTTCATAACTTACACCTCCCGGAACACCACTATGAGTGGAATGTCTGTGAAGATGTAATCAAACCATTTATGACATGGTAAGATCAAAGATGACATAAGTAAATTTGCCATTATCACTTTTAAAGAGTAATGCTTTAGAGACTGCGGCTTTTTACATTGAAAAGAGCTCCATCAGGTCTGTTGAAATGACGGCATGGTATGGTACGCCCAACCATGTTATATCTTTTCTTAACATTTGGAATATGGGACTTGTGTAAAAGGTTACAAACCTATTCTAAATTAGACAAGTGCTACTTTGTAAGTTATCCCAAGTCATTGGGTATCCCCCCACCACTATACCGAGGTAAAGGATTTTTGCCACAAAATGATATGCTTTTAAGGAGAATAGTTCTTGCAAAAGGGTAAGTGGGAGGATAGCGCAACTCGACGAGATAACAAGTATCTTCGTCATTAGGTCAAAGGAAAGGAACCTTGGAAGTGATTCCAGAGTTTCCTATTGCGACTGATACGGAAGCCTCTACATTAGATGTATGGACTTCGGTCAAACTTGCAGCTGAACAACGTAGGCAAAGCTCGTGCAAAGCTCTTAGGTGTGCAAACGAGATATTGTTGTTAGACAACAGTATACCTATGATACACAAGGAAGCGTTGATGGGCCCTGACTCCGGAATTGGCTAAATGCCAATATAATCCGAGATAGTTTCCATAAATGATTCAAGATTTAAATCTTGATAAACCCTCCGAAAGACTTGGAGTCTAACGGATTGTAATGGGACTATAAACTGATATGGATAAACATGTTTTATCCATTAAGCTTGACTTGTTGCAATAACAAGTTCAAGGAGTTGACTACAATGAGATTGTCTCACCGTAGCAATGCTTAAAGTCGGTTCAGGTTAAACTAGCAATTAATACATATTTCAAAACGTGAGATATGAAACATGGATGACAAAAGAATTTCCATGAAATGGAAATACAACCTAGGACTTGTATGAGATACAATCCAAAGTATTTTTTCGGTCCAGAGGATGCTAGTAAGTATGCAAACTTCAGAGTTCCTGCAATGTTCAGAAGAGAGCAAAATGGAGTTGGAATCTTCGTTTTTGATGGAATGGTCAAAGGGGTTTGACTTCATCAATGGGTAACAAAGATGCTTGTGGTTTCAAGAAAGTAAGTGGGAGCATAATAATATTTCTGAAAATCTTGTGTGCTTGACACATTGTTAATTGGAAATAAATTTCTTGACACGATTTAGGACTTCATTTGAAAATTGTTTTCCGATGAAGTGCTTGGGATAAATAGCCTTGATATTAGGCATAATGATCTATGGAGATATATTTACCTAATGGGGCTGAGCAAAAATACATATTGACAAGATGCTAAAACCATTTAGCACTAAGAACGACAAGGAGTGATTCTTGCCGAAGTCACATGGAAAGAGTTTTTGCAAGACTCGGTGTCCCAAAACACTGATGAACAAAATACATGATGGAGATTCCACACACTCCTGTGTTTGGATTAATCATGTATTCCATGGTATGTAAAACAACCAGATATGTCCAATACTCCCAAGCTATTGCGAGTATAGATACCAAAGTGATCAAAAGTACTGATCATGGGACAACAGTGAAAAAGGATCATTGAGTACTAAAGTAGCACTGATGACATGTTTTCTTGCAAGTGGAGATCATGAAGAGTTCGTTGTAAAAGGTTACATCAATACAATCTTCATCATCTCTCCATGCGATTTTCGATTTAAATTGAGGGTTTTGTGTAACACACAATATGGTGGTGCAGTTAGTTGGAAATTGTTCCAAACAAGTTACTGTGGCGAATTCTATAACAGAGGCGAAGTATGTTGCTGCTTTAGAAGCGACAGAGACAAAGATGTTGAATCATATAGTTCATTCATGAACTTAGTATGGTTCCAAGAAGGCTTTGGTCAATGGGACACTATTGCAGATAGTTGCTCCATAACTCAGTCTGAGGAATCAGGTTTCGACCAATGATTCACATTTATACAAAGCCAGGTCCGCACAAAATATGAATTTTGTGAAAGCATGAAAACGCGAGGATATGCAGAGATACACACACGGAGCTGAAATTGTTAGATCCGATGGACATCAGGTGATAACTCACAAGTATAGGGGATCGCAACAGTTTTCGAGGGTAGAGTATTCAACCCAAATTTATTGATTCGACACAAGGGGAGCCAAAGAATATTCTCAAGTATTAGCAGTTGAGTTGTCAATTCAACCACACCTGGATAACTTAGTATATGCAGCAAAGTATTTAGTAGCAAAGTAATATGGAAGTAACGGTAACGGTAGCAAAAGTAATATTTTGGGGTTTTGTAATGATTGTAATAGTAGCAACGGTAAAGTAAATAATCAAAGAACAATATGTGAAAAGCTCTTAGGCATTGGATCGGTGATGGAGAATTATGCCGGATGTGGTTCATCATGTAGCAATCATAACATAGGGTGACACAGAACTAGCTCCAATTCATCAATGTAATGTAGGCATGTATTCCGAATATAGTCATACGTGCTTATGGAAAAGAACTTGCATGACATCTTTTGTCCTACCCTCCCGTGGCAGCGCGGTCCTAATGGAAACTAAGGGATATTAAGGCCTCCTTTTAATAGAGTACCGGACCAAAGCATTAACACATAGTGAATACATGAACTCCTCAAACTATGGTCATCACCGGGAGTGGTCCCGATTATTGTCACTTCGGGGTTGCCGGATCATAACACATAGTAGGTGACTATAGACTTGCAAGATAGGATCAAGAACTCACATATATTCATGAAAACATAATAGGTTCAGATCTGAAATCATGGCACTCGGGCCCTAGTGACAAGCATTAAGCATAGCAAAGTCATAGCAACATCAATCTCAGAACATAGTGGATACTAGGGATCAAACCCTAACAAAACTAACTCGATTACATGATAAATCTCATCCAAACCATCACCGTCCAGCAAGCCTACGATGGAATTACTCACGCACGACGGTAAGCATCATGAAATTGGTGATGGAGGATGGTTGGTGATGACGGTAGCGACGAATTCCCCTCTCCAGAGCCCCGAACAGACTCCAGATCAGCCCTCCCGAGAGAGTTTAGGGCTTGGCGGCGGCTCCGTATCGTAAAACGCGATGAATCCTTCTCTTTGATTTTTTTCTCCCCGAACACGAATATATGGAGTTGGAGTTGAGGTCGGTGGAGCAACAGGGGGCCCACGAGGTAGGGGGCGCGCCCCCACCCTCGTGGACAGGTGGTGGGCCCCCCTCGCCTTGATTCTTTCGCCAATATTTTTAATATTTTCCAAAAATAAGTTCCGTGGAGTTTCAGGTCATTCCGAGAACTTTTGTTTCTACACATAAATAACACCATGGAAAGTCTGCTGAAAACAGCGTCAATCCAAGTTAGTTCCATTCAAATCATGCAAGTTAGTGTCCAAAACAAGGGCAAAAGTGTTTGGAAAAGTAGATACGATGGAGACGTATCATCAGGCTATACCACATGTGAAGCATTTTTTACATCGGTGTGCCATAGGTGTAAAGTGCATTAGCATTAACTAGATTATTGACTCTAGTGCAAGTGGGAGTCTGTATGAGATATTCCCTAGAGGCAATAATAAATGATATTATTTATCTCCAAGTTCATGATTATGTTTATGTTCCATGCTATAACTGTTGTGGTTCCCGAGCCCGTATATCCATAAAGGCTCTAGGGAAAACCCATGTGCACGTGTGGAATAATAAACGATAAAATGTATTCCTAGTCATGCCTCTAAGACTAGCTCAAGTATTGCATGATGATTATGTTTTCCCAATCATGGGCATGTCTATGCTAGCAACTTTGAGGGCACAATGTTAGAAGAACATTTGTGTTGAATCGACCCGAATTGATGTTATGCTATGAGATACATTTGTCACAAGTTTAATGGCACATAACACAGAGATGGTTAACATTTGCATGATTCCTTAGACCATGAGAGTATCGAGTTTCTTCATGCTTGCTTGAACTTTGGGGTTTGTTAAACATCATCTGTAAATGGGTGGCTATTACGGCGGCTTACAGGTTCATGGAAAAATATGTCAAGTAACTTGATAGCTCAAGATTGGGATTTTCTCCTCCGATGATGGAGAGATATTCTCGGGCCCTCTCAGTGTTACGGTATCCATAATCATCTGGCCAGACACCTTGTGATTTGATCACTGGGATGCCAGAACACAAAAATGAGAAAAGAGAACAAAACCAGTAACGAGGTAACTTGCATGGTGGACAAATTGTTCGTACACGGGGATGCAATAAATCTCACCTCGGGTGTTTGTGACATATCGCGAAGCAGCAGGAATAGCTCACTACAACTGGAGGTTCACTCGAATATTCATTCGTGTTGGTATAGGGGTCAATATGGGTGTCCACGGCTCCGATGTTGATCATTGATCGGAAGGGGTTCCGGGTCATGTCTATACTTCACCGAACCTATAGGGTCAGACGCTTAAGGGTGATCTATCTGCTGAATACTAGACAGGGAGTCTGAGAGAAAATAACCGAAAAAGTTTCAGACAGCGGAAAAGTTCCGCAGAGAGAGGTCATCGGATGAGTTTCGGTGAAACCAAAAAGTTGTTTCGGGGTATAATATTAAGTCAAATTGGTTTCGGCACATGCCTGATAATTCTTGGAGGGTGCCAGAGTCATTCTGGAAACTTTCTGGAATTTTTCGGGATAAAAGCTGGATATGCTTCGGAGCTGCCGGAACCACTTCAGATGCTTTTCGCAGATGAAAATCACTAATCTGGAATTGTTTTGGAACGCGTTGAAAATTATTTTAGTGGGTACTGGAAATGTTCTAAGCCCACATAAATATTTTCAGTTCGAACGGACGCTGAAAAATGTTGTCATGAATAGTGAAAGTGCCTTTTGGGATATTTATGGAAAGCCACCTTTTGGGGTTTTTCCCAAAAGGCTTCTTGTCGGTGTCAAAACCGGCGGATCTCGGGTAGGGGGTCCCGAACTGTGCGTCTAGGCCGGATGGTAACAGGAGACAAGGGACACGATGTTTTTACCCAGGTTCGGGCCCTCTCGATGGAGGTAATACCCTACTCCTGCTTGATTAATATTGATGATATGGGTAGTACAAGAGTAGATTTACCACGAGATCAAGGAGGCTAAGCCCTAGAAGCTAGCCTATGGTATGATTGTTGTATATGGAGTTGATTCTGTCCTACGGACTACAACCCTCCGGTTTATATAGACACCGGATAGGGTTAGGGTTACATGGAGTCGGTTACAATGGCAGGAGATCTTGAATATCTGCATCGCCAAGTTTGGCTTCCACGCCAAGGAAAGTCCCATCCGGACACGGGACGAAGTCTTCAATCTTGTATCTTCATAGTCCAGGAGTCCGGCCGAAGGTATAGTCCGGCCATCCGAACACCCCCTAATCCAGGACTCCCTCAGTAGCCACTGAACCAGGCTTCAATCACGATGAGTCCGGCGCGCAGATTGTTCGGCATTGCAAGGCGGGTTCCTCTCCAAATCCTGTGTACCTGTAGGAATAATGTCCGATTTTTGTAATATAGTGCTCCTCAGCTCCCACGCCTAATAATGGCCGTCTTCCATGTGTCAAACAAATGCGAAAAGCCAGGGCGTTTTTACATCCACACCCCTAGCCGTATAAACGAGCCGCCTATTTAACGGGATGGGGATTTAGGTCCAAACCACATCTTCTCCTCTTCGCGAGTTATCATCAGAGCGCTTCCAGCAAAGGTCCATTCCAACATGACCAGCCGTCACAGCTCCTCCCCTCGCCCCTCCGGTTCCAAACCCGGGGACTGGGAGAGTTGTACCATCCCACATAGCGAGTTAGCGTCACTTCAGGCCAAGGGATTTCTCCCTCAGGCATACATGGTCCCGGTCCGAGCCGGTCTCGCCACCTATAATGGCGGAAAACAAGCGGAGAGCACCCCCAATCCTTCTAAAGGAGAGCGGGTGTGCCTCGTCCCCTATCTAATAAGGGGACTGGGGTTTCCAATTCATCCCTTTCTCCACGGGCTTCTGGAGTTCTACGGCCTCCAGCTGCATAATCTCACGCCCGCCTCCGTATTACATATTGCGGGTTTCGTCGCCCTTTGCAAGCTATTTTTAGGCGTCGAGGCTCATTTCGCGCTGTGGAAGAGGTTATTCTGTCTGGTGCCCTGTTCTCAAGAGGGGTCTATATACCAAGTGGGCGGAGCCGAAGTATGGCGCATCGCCGGGACCGGATACCTATCCGGAACCCCAAATAAGGCGTCCGAGGACTGGCCTTCGGAATGGTTTTACATAGATGACGTCCCGCTACCGGACCCTATCCGGGTCGGTCTCCCTGAGTTCAGCAGTGCTCCATTGAAGAAACGCTTGAGCTGGCGTCCACGGAGCTCTCAGAGAGAAAGCGACAGAGATGTCCTTTACCTGATGGGCCGAATAAGACTGTTGGCTCATTCCGGACTAACCATGATTGGAGTCATGGCCGCATGCATTATGCGGGGGGTGCAGCCGCTTCAATATAGAGGTCACCCCATGTGGGATTTCAACGGGGAGGATGACGCCACACGTTACGGTCGTAAGGGGCCGGCCTCACCCGCCGCCTTAGTAAAGATCTTATCCTCTTTGTACAAGGGAGAAAAGGAGGAATTCCTCCGCGTCAACCCACAAGCCGGATTTACTATGTACGATCCTCCAAGTTGGGTAAGTGAACAATTGCGCTTGCCCGTTTGTTTTATACTCCCACGGTTAGATATGTAGTCTAACGACTTCAGTGCAGGAACTGCGACAGGAGGTAAAGGATATAAACAGCCGCCCTCCACAGCCCGAGGACCCAGAACGGTCCCTTGATCTGGACTCCGAAGAGGATCCGGACATATCAGTGGAGATTATCGACGGGGTGTTCCATCAGCTAAGCAAGGACAATACCTTGGTAGCCATCACGGCTGATTATCCAGGGTTAATCCCGGCCTCCCAGGTGACAGAAACCGGAGTCTCATTCCCTTGACAGAGATTCCACTCTCACGTATTCCGGTGTTTCTGATGACAACCGTGTTTTGCAGGGGAGATTTCTGAGGCAGGAGGCAGAACCTGCGGCGGCTAGCCAACGAGGGGCTGTAGGGCCCCGTGGGACAAAAAGGAATGCAGTCTGGACTGAGATGCCGATGCAAAGGTATAGCGCACCCTCTGTTTCCCTGGTGTTATTCTGTCAGGGCATATTAACATTCGTGCTATCTTCAGAACGAAGAGATCTCTCCGGATTACATCGGGAGAGGTTGCCAATCGCGCCTCCACCAGCCAGGCGCCAACGTCTGGCCAGGAAGCGGAGGCGAGCACAAGGCGCGCACCGGACGCTCCTCCGACAGAGGATGCGGACAGGCTGTCTGCCACAAATTCTGAAGTGGAGAGTGCCATGAACCACAGGCGTCGCCGGACAGTTCTACGCGACGCTTGTTTCTCCCAAGAGGCTTTAGATGCCTTTAATTCGGGAGATGCGTACCTCCGTGGCACTCAAAATGGTTTAGCCAGAGCCACGGAGCAGTATGTAAAAGACATACGGGTAAGAAAGTTTTGGTTAAACATATATATGCCAGTAGCCCCCAAGACTTGAAGCATTTAGAGCAACTGATTTAAGGATCATTTAACATGCAGGTTCTTACAGAGAAGAATACCGTACTGTCCCAGGAGCTAGAAAAGTGCAAGGCCCAACTAGAGGCCGCACTAGCCGCAGTAGGGGAGCCCAAAGAGACCCCCTCAGGTAAGATACACTTCGAAAGATTAGTATTGTGCGGTGTGGGTGTAAATCTGACAAATCATATTGCAGATGGCGCCGGACTCGATCCGGACAAGCAACAACTCTTACGCCGGCTAAAGGCCGGTGAGAGTACGTTGACAAAGGTGAGGCGAGAGAAGAATGATCTTCAGGATGCCAACACCAAGCTGGACGTCGAACTTAAAGATGTTCGTGGTCAGCTGTCGGACTCCATGAAGGAGAATCAGCGGCTTTGACGCGGCATTTTTAGTAAGTGCTTGAACGAACTTTGAAAAAAGAGTTCGGAGAGGAAGTCGACTAAAAGAGTAATGTCTTTAGGTATGCTCACAGGTCGTCCTGCAGAGGAGATGCCCGGTTCTACGGGTGACCTTCTTCCCGAACTCTTGCAACTGCACAAGCGAATTCGGCAGGCGATGCGGGGTATTGCCCAGGCCTTATGGCCTGCCCACTCCGTGCCCGAGGGCCTTGGAGAGCTTGCCGAGAAGCTGAAGGGAGCTCGGCGGCGCTTCCGGTTGTGGAAGATATCAGCCTGCCGACAAGGCGCTAGGGAGGCCTGGGCCATGGTGAAGACCCGTTTTACGAAGTCTGACCCAAACCATATGGCCGAGGTCGGACCAGTGGGGCCTGACGGGAAGGAGATCCCTGTGAGCTTAGTATACGGCCAAGTAGAGTTGACCGCGAAGTATTCCCAGCAAGACTGTAAATTAGACAGCCTGTTAGATGGTATAGAAGAGGAATACAATCAGTCAGAATGACTATGTAATTTTGAATTGACATGTGTAATGCCTTCTAGCCGGATTGTAGATCATTTGTCGTTGCCGACCTTTTCGCTTCAACCTCGGGACCTGACGGTCCGGAGTGTGTCCGAATACCATAGCGGTTATATAAGAACGGGGGTATGCGTGGAGACCAGGTGTAGGGGTCATTAGTGCTTTATCAGACAAGTGCCCAACTAGTTATGTTATATTACATGGTTAGTAAGAAACATCTTCCAGAGAGAATAGTTCCGTTAGGGGTTCCTTTCGCTGGGAGGCATGCCCTAAAGTGCATGTCCGGACTGCGTGAAAAGATGCACAAAAAAAAGCATCTGGGGGCGCATAAAATGAGTAAAAAGATCATCTTTTATTTCACCGACCGAATATTCCCTTAAGAACGCTAGCTTTCGGCACCCAGTCTGAGGTGCACATCCGGCTGACCCGGCAGTAACAATCGCAGAGGTGCTCCCTTTACTGCCTAGCCGAACAATCGGGAACGTAGGGGTAAGCACAAGAGCCAGGCAACCCAGCTCGGCCAAAACTTAAGTCATATCGATGCATATAATGGTGAAGAAAAAGGTACATGCGGAAGTTTGACGCATGTGTTGGGCGTGAAGCCCGTATAAATAAGCTTCTGTTAAAGAAGCCCCCAGGTTTAATGAGCACGAGTGGCGTGTCACTAGATGAGCCTTTAAGGGCTATAAAAGAAAAGAGGGGAAGGAGAGAAATGTAAGACAGAAAAATGCAAAAAATGGACAGAGGAAGGAGACGAACACAGAGTCCGGCGCTAGGCATAGAATCTTCGGAGACGGGTGGCGTTCCACGGGTTCGGCTCGAGTCGGTTATCCGACGCATCTCGCAGGCGGTACGCCCCACCAGTCAGGACTTGGTCGATTATGAATGGACCTTCCCACTTGGGCTTGAGTTTGTCCTTTTTCTTGTCCGGCAGGCGTAGAACTAGTTCGCCAACATTGTAATTTTTTGCCCATACTTCTCTGCTTTGATATCTTCGGGCCTGCTGTTGATAAAATGCGGAACGGGCTTTTGCCACATCACGCTCCTCCTCTAAGGCGTCCAAGTTGTCCTGCCGATCGAGCTCGTCTTCTCTTTCTTCGTACATGCGCACTCTAGGTGAGTCATGAATTATGTCGCAGGGTAGAACTGCCTCTGCGCCGTACACCATGAAAAATGGTATGTATCCGGTGGTGCGATTTGGCGTGGCCCGCAGCCCCCATAGCACGGAGTCGAGCTCCTCTACCCAGTGCGTGTTAGATTCCTTGAGGGACCGCACCAGTCTGGGTTTAATGCCGCTCATGATAAGACCATTTGCACGTTTGACCTGGCCGTTGGTTTGTGGGTGATAGACGGAAGCATAATCGAGCTTGATGCCCATGTTTTTGCACCAGAGTTTTACCTCATCGGCGGTAAAGTTTGTACCGTTATCGGTTATGATGCTGTGGGGGACGCCATAACGGTGTACAACCCCGGATATGAAGTCTATCACAGGTCCAGATTCGGCCGTTTTAACAGGCTTGGCTTCTATCCATTTGGTGAATTTATCCACCATCACCAGTAAGTATTTTTTCCTATCAGTCCCACCTTTAAGGGGTCCGACCATGTCAAGCCCCCAGACCGCAAAAGGCCAGGTGATGGGTATAGTTTGGAGTGCGGTGGGTGGCATATGGCTTTGGTTGGCAAAAAGTTGGCAACCAGCGCATTGTTGGACTAGGTCCTGAGCGTCTGCCCGGGCCGTCGGCCAATAAAAGCATGTACGGAAAGCCTTGCTAACAAGGGACCGAGCAGCGGCGTGGTGACCACCGAGTCCGGCATGAATTTCAGCCAGAAGGTTCCGCCCTTCCTCTTCGGAGATGCACCTTTGAAGGACTCCGGTAGTGCATTTCTTATAAAGCTCTCCCTGATGGACTCTATAGGCTTTAGATCGCCGTACTATGCAGCGGGCCTCGTTTTGGTCCTCCGGGAGTTCCTGCCTAGTAATGTAGGCTAGGAATGGTTCTGTCCACGGGGCGATAGCCGCCATTATTATGTGGGCTGAAGGTGTAATTTCATTGGTAGAGCCTCCAATTGTGTCCAATTGTTCGGCATCGAGTGGTGCGGCTGGGTCCGGGTTGTTATTTGCGGGTTCTCCCTCCCATGCTACGGATGGCTTGAACAATCTTTCCAAAAATATGTTGGGGGGACTGCATCGCGTTTTGCTCCGATGCGTGCCAGGACGTCCGCTGCTTGATTGTTTTCTCGGGCTATATGGTGAAACTCCAGCCCTTCGAACCGAGCTGACATTTTTTAGGACGGCGTTGTGGTAAGCTGCCATTTTTGGGTCCTTGGCGTCGAAGTCTCCATTTATTTGGGATATCGCGAGGTTTGAATCCCCGCGTACCTCTAGGCACTGGATACCCATGGATACTGCTATCCGGAGACCATGTAAGAGGGCCTCGTATTCGGCTGCATTGTTGGAATTTGTGTACATGATCTGGAGCACATATTAGACTATGTCTCCTGTGGGGGACGTCAGGACGACGCCAGCCCCCAGTCTGACCAAAATTTTGGAGCCGTTGAAATGCATAATCCAGTTTGAATATGTGCCGTACTCTTTAGGGAGCTCGGCCTCCGTCCATTCTGCGACGAAGTCGGCCAAAACTTGCGATTTAATAGCTCGCCGTGGCTTATAGGTTATATCGAACGAGAGAAGCTCGATGGCCCATTTTGCAATCCGGCCCATTGCATCGCGGTTGTTGATAATATCGTTGAGTGGTACTTCCGAGGCTAATGTTATGGAACACTCTTGAAAGTAGTGTCGTAGCTTCCAGGATGCCATGAATACCATGTATGCAATCTTTTGATAATGCGGGTACCGTGATTTGCATGGAGTGAGGACAGTGGATATGTAGTAGACCGGCCTTTGAAGGGGGAATTTGTGTCCATCCGTTTCCCGCTCGACAACTAGCACTGCGCTGACAACTTGATGTGTTGCTGCCATGTACAATAGCATTGGTTTGCCGGTGTTCGGCGCGGCCAGGACTGGGTTTGTTGCCAATATGGCTTTTATTTCATCAAGTCCAGCCGTGGCGGCATCCGTCCACTCGAAGTGTTCGGTGCGCGGAAGGAGGCGATAAAGGGGTAGTGCCTTTTCTCCCAAGCGGGAGATGAAGCGGCTTAAAGCCGCCACGCATCCGGTTAATTTTTGTATTTGTTTAAGGTCCTTTGGGACATCCAATTGTGACAAAGCTCGGATCTTGGCTGGGTTTGCTTCAATTCCTCTACCGGATACAATGAAGCCCAAGAGCTTTCCGGCTGGAATGCCGAAGACGCATTTTTCTGGGTTGAGCTTGATGTCATATTTTCGGAGGTTATCGAATTTAAGCCTCAAGTTGTTTACTAGGGATTCGACATGTCTTGATTTGATGACCACATCATCCACATACGCCTCCACTGTCTTGCCGATCTGGTTTGCCAGACATGTCTGGATCATGCGCTGATATGTTGCGCCGGCATTTTTCAGCCCGAAGGGCATTGTGTTGAAGCAGAATGGGCCGTATGGTGTGATGAATGCTGTTACAGCTTGGTCTGATTCTGCCATCTTGATTTGATGGTAACCGGAGTATGCGTCGAGGAAACACAACGAGTCGTGTCCTGCGGTGGCATCGATAATTTGATCGATACGGGGGAGGGGGAAGGGATTCTTTGGGCAAGCCTTGTTAAGGTCTTTAAAATCGACACACAGGCGCCAGGATTTGTCCTTCTTTGGTACCATCACCTGGTTTGCTAGCCAGTCCGGATGTTTTATGTCTCTAATGAATCCGGCCTCCAATAGCTTGGCTAGCTCCTCTCCCATAGCCTGTCTCTTGGGTTCAGAAAAACGACGAAGGGCTTGTTTGACAGGTTTGAATCCTTTTAGGATATTTAAGCTGTGTTCGGCCAGCCTGCGTGGGATCCCTGACATGTCTGAAGGGTGCCAGGCAAAAATGTCCCAGTTCTCTCATAGGAATTCTCGCAGTGCGGCGTCTACATCAGGGTTCAGTCGTGCCCCGATGGAGGCTATTTTATTGGGGTCCGTTGGATGGACCTGGAATTTGACTATTTCGTCAGCTGGCTTGAAGGATGTGGATTTGGATCTCTTGTCGAGTATCACATCATCCCTGTTAACCGTGGAGCGCAGCGCAGTCAGTTCCTCGGCCGCTAAGGCTTCAGATAGTGCCTCAAGGGCTAATGCGGCTGTCTTGTTTTCGGCGCGGAGTGCTATGTCCGGATCACTAGCTAGAGTGATAATTCCGTTTGGCCCGGGCATCTTAAGCTTCATGTACCCGTAATGGGGTATTGCTTGGAAGATTGTGAATGCTTCACGCCCTAGTAAAGCGTGATATCCGCTTTTGAACGGGGCCACCTAAAACGTGACTTCTTCGGACCTGTAATTATCCGGTGTGCCGAACACCACATCTAGTGTGATTTTTCCTGTGCAGCGCGCTTCTCGACTGGGGATTATTCCTCTAAAGGTTGTGCTGCTTCGCTCGACGCGGCTCCAGTCTATTTCCATTTTTTGAAGGGTTTCCTCATAAATGAGGTTCAGTCTGCTGCCTCCATCCATGAGCACCTTGGTGAGGTGAAAGCCGTCCACTATGGGACCGAGGACCAATGCGGCTAGTGCTTGGGCTGTTCGGAATCTAGGTTCATCACTTGCGTTGAAGGTAATGGCAGTGTCGCTCCATGGATTTATTGTTGCAACTTGATAGACTTCGGCGAGGCTGCGGAGTGTTCTTTTTCGCACATTGTTTGATGCGAAAGTCTAGAAGACTGTGAGAACGGTACTGGTGTCCTTGGGCTGGCTTTCTGCGGCCTCCGGAATTAAGAGGTCCTCGCCGATTTTGGCCACCTGCCGGAGTATCCAACATGCTCTAAGGCTGTGAGTTGGTGTGGCATCCACTGTATTGTGAATTCTATAGGGTCCATCAAGCCATCTTTCCAGTACGGTTCCATGCCTTGTAGAGGGTTTTGGCTTTTTGGTGTTTATCCCGGGTGTCCTGTGATAATGCACCCTCTTAGTTCGGACGGGATCACTATTCAAGGCCGGATTATCCCAAAAATTTATTTCGGTTTTCCAGGCGCTTTCCATCGCACAGTATTTTTGTACTATGGACGCCAAGTCAGCAAAGCGTGTGATATCACGACGACTTACGGCGTTAAGGATTCCCTTGTCCGTGCAATTACTGCAAAAAATTGAGATTGCGTCTTCCTCGCGGCAATCCTTTATCCTGTTCATAACCAGGAGGAATCTCGCCCAGTAATGATGTACTGTTTCTTTGGGCCTCCGCCTGATTTGGGAGAGATCGCTTATGATCGGGTGGGCGGGTGTCGTTGAATCTGAAACCTCACCCAATCCAAGATTCGGAGGCCGAAGAGTTTTCAAACTCTGAAGTTCGGATTCTTGGATGTTGTCCGATGAATCTAGCCCGTTGCCTGATCCAAAGCTCAGGTCTTGAGTTACATCCTCCCCTTCGCGGGTATCCGGCTTGGAGGGGTCGGGAATTCGGACGTAGCTAGTCCTTAAAATAGATGAAGGGTCGCCGCACTGCGCCTCTACCACGGCAACGTGGTGGGTGACTTGGGGAGAGTTAATTTCTCTTAGATCGGGTTTAAGCCCAACCTGGTCGTAATCCGTAGCGACCCCCAGGGCGGTGATGCGATCCAAGAGCTCGTTTACGGAAGAGAGCTCCATTGGATCTAGCTGCTCGACGAGCTCCGAGCTAACGTGTAGGTTGCTTTTGATGACCCGAGAGGTCACCGTCGGCGCAACAGCCGAACAGGCGGTCATAAGGAAACCACCTAGCCGGAGGGTTTGGCCGATAGCCAAGGTTCCCTTAGCAACGGCGCCGTCTTTAAAGACGGGAGGAGGCATCCTTCCTGATTGTGACGGCACAGAGGAACTCTCAATGAAAGCACCAATGTCGGTGTCAAAACCGGCGGATCTCGGGTAGGGGGTCCCGAACTGTGCGTCTAGGCCGGATGGTAACAGGAGACAAGGGACACGATGTTTTTACCCAGGTTCGGGCCCTCTCGATGGAGGTAATACCCTACTCCTGCTTGATTAATATTGATGATATGGGTAGTACAAGAGTAGATCTACCACGAGATCAAGGAGGCTAAGCCCTAGAAGCTAGCCTATGGTATGATTGTTGTATATGGAGTTGATTCTGTCCTACGGACTACAACCCTCCGGTTTATATAGACACCGGATAAGGTTAGGGTTACATGGAGTCGGTTACAATGGTAGGAGATCTTGAATATCCGCATCGCCAAGCTTGCCTTCCACGCCAAGGAAAGTCCCATCCGGACACGGGACGAAGTCTTCAATCATGTATCTTCATAGTCCAGGAGTCCGGCCGAAGGTATAGTCCGGCCATCCGAACACCCCCTAATCCAGGACTCCCTCACTTCTAGAAGGACTTGGGGATCAAGGAACCCCCTTTGGGGGGCCCCCATGAAGGTGGGATGTTGGAGGGTGCAGCTCCTCCATGGGGCTCCACTTGGCGTCCCTTTATGCCCTTTATGTGTGACATAAAGTGTGGGCATTTTGGTTTTTGTTTCATGTGTCCCCTACCCCTTGGGTTTTCCTATAAATAGAGGTGGAGAGATGCTACCTCTTGAGCTTGCGCTGGATTTCCCCGAAGAGGAAAGGATGATGCAGTAGAGTAGCGTAAGTATTTCCCTCAGTTTTTGAGAACCAAGGTATCAATCCAGTAGGAGGCTACACGCAACACTACAAAAAATACACTTCCGTGATGATACGTGTTTGTCACAGTAGGTCGCTTTTTTTGTCATGCATGTACATCCATGACAAATTTATGACAGAATCAAGATAGTCATACCTGTGCTGTCGTAGAAGTGTTCCATGACATTACCAAAATTATCATCACGGAAGTGTCCACTTCCATGACGATAAATCACGCGTCACAGAAGTGCTTTCGTCAAGGGTGACCGACACGTGGCATCCACCGAACGGAACGCCGTTAAGCTATCGGGTCGGGTTTTGGATCCGATAACCCGTTAACAGCCCCGACCAATGGGAAATTTCCACGTGTAAAATTCTTATTGGCCGGACGAAACACGTGTCAGCTCGTCAGTGGGTCAGATAGGCGCCTATGGTACGTCGACATGTGGCACGGCCCAACAGAGGCCCATTCCTGTGTAAAGGCCGGCCCGTTTGACTTGGTCAAAAGCTGGCGGGCCGGCCCATGGAAAGCCTGTTAACGGCCTGTTCGAATATAGCCCATTTACAACCCGCTAACCCAAGGCCCGTTACGCCCTATCCGAATTAGGCCCAGTAGCGTCATCTGGGCCATCCAATATGATTCTAGCCCGTTTTCACTTCTGGCCCATGTATGGCCCATGATGTCTTTCGGCCCATATGAGGCCCTATGTAACTCTTGGCCTATTAATGGCCCGTGGTGAAACTAGCCCGTAATGAACAGTGTATCACTTTACACCCATTAACGGCCCGTGGTGAAACTGGCCTGTGATGAACAGTGTATCACTTTATACCCATTAACGGCACGTTATTCCGTTGGGCCGTTTCCAGCCCGTGTTATCTTTTAGCCTTCTCAGAGCCCATTTATTCTTGGGCTCATTTCCAGCATTCGTTTACTTACGGCCCGTTACTGTCATTTTCTGCTTGTGGGCCAAATTCAGCCCGTGGTTACAGTCGTCCCGTTTGTGGTCCCTTAATACGTTGGGCCGTTTTCATAGCGTCATCAAATACGGCCTATTAATGATGGCCCGTTATGGTCGGCCCATGAACGGATGATTCCAACTCTAGCCCGTTTACGGCCAGAATGCGGTCTGTTTGGCCCATGTTTGGCCAATCAATCATACGGCCCATATAAGGCCCATTGATGACACGGCCCGTAGAAGTCCCATTGATGATATGCCCCGTAGAAGGCCCATTGTTTCTACGGCCCATAGAAGGCCCACTGCTTCTACGGCCTGTAGAAGGCCCACTGTTTATAAGGCCCGTAGAAGGCCCACAGTTTCTACGACCCGTAGGAGGCCCAGTGTCACTACAGTAAATATTAGCCCATGGTTATTGTGGCCTAGTTTAAAAAAATAGGTTATTCCAGCCACTAGCAAACTGCAGAAAAAGAACTGCACTGACTACAAGCAAACAAATAAACAAGCCAACAAGGAAATAAATAAGCAAGCAACTTACACTAGGCTATCACGGCTATTACACATATTACATCCACTGGGCATCAAAGTTCGCCACCAGTGCAAATATAGGGAACACAGCAGCATATAAACGCCGCAGCAAAACAAGTCCAGAACTGAAACCACTTCAGAAGAGCTCAAGAAACAATATCCTGGGTACCCATAATGCTGGCAAGATTCTTAGAAAGCTTATTAACTTTCTCTTGTTTGGCGCTTAAGTCCTCCAGCGCTTGCTATTGCACCAGAAAGTATGCATCTGAATTCTGCAGGGACTTCCTCAGTCCTTCGGCTTCCTATCGCATAACATCTGATCGATGTCTTTCAACTTGAAGTTGAGACTCAAGAAGCCGAACTGATTCAGGCAACGAGTTCGAAGAGCTGGTGCCAGCAGTGGTAGCCAGTAACTCGAACACTACATCAAGACAGGACTTTGGGGTTGTCTTAGTGTCTTCAATATAGTTTTTATCAGCTTTCTTGGAGACCAACAGGGATGTCTCACTATCTTGAACCTTATCTGCATTAATTCCTTTACCATTGCATAACAGGGTACTCTTCTCCAATATTTTATCCGCGTTCTAAAAGAGAAACAAACAAACACATCTTAGGTTTACCAATTCAGTAGTAAGGTGGACAGGATAACAGCATGAAACAAACATATATCTATGTAGTATGGTCACTGTATGGTCTATATCATTCTAGTTTATGTTGCCAAATCAAGATAGATACAGTTCAAATCATATCTATTTAAGACAAAGCAGCATAGACAGAATATAAGTGTGGGAAACTACACAGCAATAACAACACTTGTAATGTGCATGGCATGAGAACATAACTGTTTATTCAATTGAAACTAAAATCAACATAGAGCAAGTTACAACAGCAAACAGCCAAACACGTTGAAGAAACAGGTTTAAAACATACCTGTTGCGCCATTGGAGTTTCAATTGCATCCTTCAAATTTGAAATTAGTTGGTATCAGTAAATACAGTGATGCAAGAGCAAAGTAGTATGAACCATAGCTACGGAACCTGACCTGAGAACAATTCTTCTTCTGCCTTAAGTGTTGACTTGGGGTTCGGAGTGGTGGTCCTCGTGATTTGGGCACTGCAGTTGCCTTACTAACTGCTCGTGTTTGGGTGCTCTATGGTGGAGACGGTGCTGTGTCAACGGGAACTGGGTGTCTATCTGCTGGGGTTGGGTTAGAAGGGGTGTAGCTGGTTCTGTGTCCAACTGGGTAGGGGTACAATCTGCATGAGTGTGGGTTATGTGTGGTGGGGCTGGTTCTTGGGCAAGTACAACCGTGGTTCTATCTGCATCGACAGGTAGCACGATCTTTTCTGAAGACCGTGTTTTTACTCCCACAGATACTGCCATCACTCCCTCCAATTGAAATGGCTGATAAACAAGAAAAGTAATTGAATGTACAGACATTGTAATATAGACAGGTGCAATGGATAGTAGGGAAGAAAACAGGGCATGAAATAATTCACATTTATGTTGTCTAAGCAAACAGAATAGCAGGACATAATTTCACATATATGATGGCTAATTAAACAAGATAGCATGACACAATTTCACATGTATGATGGCTAACTAAACATGATAGAATGACATACTTCAAAATATGATGACTATGTAAACAGGATGACATGATATAACTATACGATGTGTCTATTAAAGTGGTTGGCATGCCATAAATCACAAACATGCCGTCGATGGAAACATGATGGCATGATATAATTCACGGATAGAATGACATAATTTAAAATATGATGACTATGTAAACAGGATGAGATGATATAACTATATTATGTCTTTAGAAAATGGGTTGGCATGCCATAATTCAGATACATGCTGTCTATGTAAACATCATAGCATGACATAATTCAAATATATGATTTATATACTAAGGAAGTGAGCAGAGGGCAATCGCATATATGATGTGTCAACTAAGGAGATGGCATTCAATATTATGTATATGATGTAAAAAACTAAGCATTGCAATACAACATATGCATTATATGAGTAATATAACCCTGCCAAGTTTGAGCATACACCTCAGGGGGATAATAGGACTGGTCATCTGCCTCTGAATCCTCCTCTGAAGAGCTATCTGTAACCAGCAAGATATCTGCTTCAGCAGGTAGCATTATCTGCTCTGAAGACCTTGTTTTCACTCCAGATTTCTCCATCACCAATTCAAATGGCTGATGCACAGGAAGAGTAGTTGAATATACAAACATTGTCGACAAAAGCAATGAGAAATACAAAAAAGGACGGCATGATATAATTCACATATATGATGCTTGCCTAAACAGCATGTCATTGCATAATTCACATACATAATGCCTTGCAACAAGATAACATTGCATAATTCACATATATAATGTCTTGCAACAAGATGGCATTGCATAATTCACATATATGGTAATTAGACACTAAACAGGTGGCATTCACACAAAGCATGTCTAAACTAAGCAAATGACATAGCAATGCAAGATACCATACGCACGATATGAGCAACATAACCCTGCCAAGTTAGGGCATGCACCTTGGGGGGGGGGGAATATGACTGGTCATCTGTCTCTGAATCCTCCTCTGAGGAGCTATCGATAACCAGCAAGACATGCGCTTCGTCAGATAGCATTGTCTGCTCTGAAGACCTTGTTTCCACTCCAGATTTTTCCATGACCGTGCCAAATGGCTGATGCACAGGAAGAGTAATTGAATGTACTAAAATTGTTGACAAATTTAACACGTAATAAAAAAATGATGGCATGATATAATTCACATATAAGATGACTGGCTAACTAGGGTGGCAATGCAAAATTCACATATATGATGCCTGGCTAGACAAGATGGCATTGCATGATTCACATATACGATAAAGAAACTAAACAGATGGCATTGACACAAAGCATGTCTAAACTAAGCAGATGACATCTTTAATGTATACAGTAAGCAATGCAAGGCACCATATGCATGATATTACCAACATCAGCATGCCAAGTTAGAGCGAAGACCTCATGGGGTAAATAGGAGTGGTCTTCTCCTTCTGAATCCCCCTCATAACAGTTATCTTCCTCTTGATTATGATCCGAAATGGGTGGAGGGGGGCTGCCTTTGCGCCCACCATGGAACGACGTTTGCATGAAATTTTATTGCCACGCAAGGCTCGTCTCTTTTGCTCTACATGATCAGTTCCATTTTGTACAATAACTGGCATGCATAGGAATAAAACATAGTGAGATTATGTAAGGAGTGCATGCACAAATCCAGAGTGATGGTAGCAAACTGTGGATAGACCCAAAACCAATGATAGCAGGCAGATAATAGCTTTAGTTCAAAAATACGGATAATGGCTCCTTTAATGTTTGTTTGCACCCAACGTGAAACTCATAGTAGACACCAGAGATTAACCAGATAGTAGACATATAGTACTGATTGCTGCCCCAATATGTACCCCACAACCATTTAAAAACTTAAGTTTCAGCATTAGTTTGGACCTGACTCGGAGTCTAATAGGTGAACACGACGATAATGTAGCATGTCATCATATTAAGTGACGCATAACGTAAGCAGACACGGAAGAGTGCGACCTCTCTTGCGGACCCGTGTAGTCCTCAAGGTTATCTGCTCAGTTGATGATGGTAATGCAGTTGCCGTGGCTGCCGGCGGCGGGGAAGAAGATCTGAGGTGGCGAAAGACAGTCTGGAGAGCGGATCCCTGCTGTGGTGAACCCTTCCGTCGTTGGAGTAGCTGAGCTGGGGTGGAACACAGCGCCGCAGGAGAAGGACAAACCACAGAAGGTTTTCTTTGACACATATCTGTAACAGAAGTAATTGAGTAAGGGCTAGTTTGAATTTGAGGATTCTAACAATGCAGGGATAGGAAATAGACAGGAATAGGATAGGAATGCACGCGCAAAACAGAGAATTTAAAAACACAGGATTTCTGCCAATCTGGGTGTTTGATTCACAACAATTGGAAGATCACAGGATGCAAAAAAGCATGGTGAGATTAAGTCAAACCACAAGAAAATGTACGGTTATAATGCTATTGTGCTACTATATCTTAGTCTTGTGCTTGATGAATAGGAATATGAAAAGGAGGAGAAGTGGAAATTAGAATTCCTACGGTTTTTCTTTCAAGGAGACACTAAAGGAACAAATCCTACAGTTTTCCTTTGCTCCATTCCTTTGCACCAAATTCATGAAAAGTAGTACCATAGGAAACTTTCCAATTCCGATGTTTTTCATTCACTTTTCCTTTCAAGCACTAGCGATTCTAGTAGGCAGGTTTGAGCAAGGAAAATCTTACACTAAAAAATGTTTTTGTGCTACTTCTATTACTTTGGACCCAGGCCACTGCCATACTAGCTCAACTCCCAGGCCCATCGACAAATGCACAGCTGAAACGCGCAGAGATAAATAATGATGGCATTCAAGAGAGTCCATCAAGGATAGCTAAGTTGCCTGGTACCTCACTGCTTGTCATATAGTAGGATAAAATAATCGTATTTCCCGTTACTACAAGTGCTCAGTGGACAATATATATAACATGTAGAGTAAAAAAGAGTTGCGACAAGTGTACAACCTCTTTGGCGAAGCCATGTCGATCTCAGCGTGATTGGGTTGGCCGGTGAGGATGCTCCGGCTGACTTGGCTGTGGGAGGAGGGGAAGAAGATCTTAGGCGTCTGGAGATGGAGCCCGAGGTACTTCTCTGCTGTGATGGAGGGTTTCGTCGTTGGAGCAGCTCCAGTGAGTTGTACGACGCCGAGGCTGAAGCAGGAAAGGAGAGACAACGAACAACGTTAACCTGAGTGGAATTCTAATAGCATGTCCAATACATGACGTAAAATACATAACCACATAGTGCTAGATGTAAAATACATCAGCCGCTCATCTCTGAACTTAACTGTCAAAACTGAATTTAAATGTCGAAACTGAACTTAACTGTCGAAACTGAACTTAACCTTCGAAACTGAATTTTGCTGTCGAAACTGAATTTTGCTGCCGAAACTGAACGCACTAGCAAGGTGAGGCTACACGTCGGTCGACTGACTTTTTCATCTCTGGTCAGTCGATTTTGCACCCGTTGGATACGAAATCAAGGGCCTGCGGTTCATCTTCAACCTCCACCCCCCCTGAGCCGGCCAAACAGCAGCCCCCCGCAGCCCGCGGCCGGCGGTGCGCCGCCCCGCCCGCCTCGAAAACACTCCCCACCGCCGGTCCGCCGCCGCCCTGGCCATCCCTCTAGCCCCCCCCCCATGTCGAGCTTTTTCTCCGGCGATCCCCACGCCACCGCCCCGCCAACTGCTAGCGACCACCGCCCCCATCTTGAACCCTAAAATAGATAGTGGGGTACCTCTCCGGCAAGCCCCCCTCCCCGCTGCGGCTGGTTCTTCCTTCACCCCGGCGAGCCCCCCCACCCCCTGAAAATCGACTGACCCAAAAGTCGATTCAGTCGACTGGAGTGTAGCTAAATCGGAGCAGCATCGCAAGCAAGAGCAAGAGCGAGAGCAGCAGCGCGAGCAAGAGCAATAACAAGAGCAGACCAGGCAGGGGACCGAGAGCAAGAGCAGAGCAGCAACGCAAGCGAGAGCTAAAGCAGCAGCAGGTCCTACTGATGTGGACGTCGCCGCCGAGGGAGCGACGCCATGGAGGAAGTGGCCGGCGACGCCGCCGTGGATGGAGCCGCGCTGTGTCGGCTCGGGACCGAGCGACGGCAGCACCGTGAGATCGAATCAAGAAGAAAATGCGGTGATTAGTGTACAACCTCGTTGGTGGCGCCGATTAGGCCGCAACTTCATTCAAGGAAACGGTGATGATGATGCTCTTCCGGTGGTGCAGGTGAAGACGGCGGTGTGGGAATGGAGGTGGCGCGAAAGATGAGGGGAACGTCAGGGCAGCTCCTTGGAGGTGGAGGACTGGGTGGTTGAACCGGCGGGACGATGAGATCGACGACGGATCCTCATCCGGTATGGTGGATGAGGGACGTCAAGGTGTTGCTGTGGACGACATCGTCGGGGAAGAGGCTCCGGCTGGGTGGCGGACGGAGCAGGGTGTGGGGTTTCATTGCGGGTTTTCGCGGCCTCGGTGTATGAATGGGTGGGAGGATGGGATGGCAGTGGGGAACCATGGCTTAGAGACGCGCTTGTCCGAAATGTGGGGTAAGTTATGAAAGTACCCCCATCGATTTGAGGCGGTTCTTTCGGTTCAGGGGTACCACGGGCATTTCGTGTGTCGGGATTTCACAGGAGGTGGGAGTTTTCGCGCGCGTTGTAATTTCGGAATAGCAAGGCGCAGGTTGAGATGGAGGGAGTTGTCGGAGCACAACGAGACAAATATATATCTTAAATATTTCGGGCTAACAAGGCGCGGGTTGAAGAGGCGGGAGTTTTGCAGCACGATAGATAGAGACGCTAGCTTGAATTTTCGGCATAACAAGGCGCGGCTTGAAATTTCGGAAGAACAAGCTTAACGTGTACCCAAGAAAAAGACAATTTGCACCTCAACACGCACAACACACACACACAAACACCATTTAGACTAGAGTAAGGTACACGTGCATTGCACCCATGAGATTTGGCAACCAAATTATGAATAAATACCACATTATAGCATGCAAGCTTTGAGTCATATATGCATGATGTAGATGTTCGTTTAATTCTTATAGTTCATTTCATTCAAAATCATCTAGTTTTTATAAGAAAGCTAATCTATTTTAAGATTCATGGAATTATGCGTCGTAAGACATAAAGTAAAAACAAATAATGGCAAATCATGTAGAAAAACATTTGGGCAATTCTGATACGGAAGATTCTAGAACAAATAAGAAGTGCTTGTGTTTTGATGTTTGTGCATTATGCTTATGTTCAACCATAGAGTCTTCTAGATTATACATGTGGCGAAATCTGGTGGAATCTAGATGATATCCAACGGCCAGTAGTGCTCAAATTTGCCATCTTTGGACCATCGGATTCACCTCATCCAACGACCATCTTTCAAAGTTAAAGTTACCCGCACACAATATAAAAAATATATAATATATATAAGGGTATAGATATAGGTATGTGATGCAAAAGCTGCCCATCATCTCCAATTAGAATAGTGTGTCCATGCACGGATGCGACGTGGCCAAATGATGTCTGCCATCGGTATCTCAAATTCAAATCAGTCTGACCTTGTTCAATGTGTATACATTACAACATGCTCGTTTCCAAACCACACCACACAGATCTCCATTATATTCATGCATGCATGGGTTTCAAACATCCGGATCTCTTATTCAAATATTTGAATTCAACTTTACATTGATTGTGACCTCACCTATTCAGCTATTCTTTTACACCCACACGGTAGTCTTCTCTTTATAATTGTACCACTAACTTTCTCTCGTGCATGCATGCACAGACACTACCAGTCGGGTCGGCATTATCCATTGCACGCATGCAATCTTTTTCTTCAGGTCGGTCTCCCATGAAGGCACACACCAACACACATCCCCCTCTCCATCATATCGGGCATTCTTTATCTCTCACGCGTGCATGCGCAACGATCGATGTTCCTCTATGTATGTGTGTATATAGCTAGGTATTTTATAGTTTTCCACACAAATCGATCAATCGATATATCCAATGAGTTCTCACCCTCTTTCCCATGTCCACATCGATCAATCTATACCTCTCTATATAGGATTAACATATATAGCTAATACACCCACATTAATTATGTATCCAACGTCCCCCTCTCATCATCCATACCTTTTGCTTCATCTCTCAGACGCGTGCACAATGGCGAAGACAGGGGCAGTAAGGACCCTGCCCCCTCCCCCCTAACATCACTATATATCAAGGCTAATATGAATGTGATTGTCGTGGTATTCTCACGGGGGGCTTGTGAGTTGACAGATGCCACAAGGGCTTAGTGTGAGGGTAAGACTGCTGCTGATAGGCCCGGGAGCGGGTATGCGAGTAGCACGCGGTGGTTTACCCAGCTTCGGAGCTCTCCGGAGAGATAATACTCCTACTACTGCATGTCTGAGTGTATCTGGTATATCTGGTATAGAGTGCTCCTGGAGCTGTATCTGAGGTCAGTGCCATAGGCACCTGGCCTTGTATATGCATATGAGCACAAGTGTGTGTGGCCGCATGTGCCTGAGCATGCATGCGTGAGTGTGTGTGAGTGTGAGTTCATCCCTTGGATGGATGGATGTGTGCCCCTTTATATAGGAGAGGGTAGCTTAGGATGTAAGCTTGGTAGTGGGCATGGGTAAGGCATGGTGCATGTCATGCTTGTCTCCTAGGTCACTTCATGAATAGTGCCCAGGGACGAGTGACACTGTACATGATGGCATCGCGGTACGGTTGTCTTGTCCGTGGTATGGCCGTCTCGTCGGGGTCTTGTCGGTGTCGGGTCGAGCTGCAGTCGGCAGCCGACTGGTTGGCACAGTCGGTAGCCGGCTGGTTGGCGCAGTCGGCAGCCGGCTGGGCAGAGCAGTCGGATGGGGAGCCAGTGGAAGCGGCCGGGCAGTCGGACTGAGGGGCTTTGCTAGCCCCGATGTCTTGAAATATCGTCTCACCGTCTTCGGGGTATCCGCGTCCAATTACTCGGACAGTAGCCCCCAAGCCTCCGGGCAACTTGGCAAAGTTGGGCGGAGGTTTTTTTGGCGAGTGTTCATGGAAATGATCATGAAAAAGACAAAGTTAGTCCACGCAGATATATCATATGCTTGCTTTTAGCATTGCAAGTTTTATGCGGAGGGTGCCGACTCGGTTTCGTTCGAGCCCCCTTCAATCTTCTTCATGTTCCCTCCATTCTTTGGCTTGTGCTCTCGCTTGCCGGACAGCCGCTCTGCGGTCTGTGGCTAAGAGTGGACCGCGGAGTGGAGTGTACAATACTCAGACTCTGTGAGCGAATTTAACTGAGCAGATACTCATAAAAGAAACGACTGGGTCACCCGAGCCGTTTTTTCTTCCCAGACGTTTTTCGCGTGGGGGCCTCCAGTATTCACTCTTGCTAGCCGGACAGCCGCTCTGCGGTCTATGACTAAGAGTGGGCCTTTGGTACCGCGCACGCTACTAAGCCGTCTGCGGGAACTAACGTCTCAAGCCAAGCGGCCAGCCCCCGGGCCAACTCTGGTTGGCGCCCGGGCGAATAGTAGTGCAACTGTAATAAAATGCGGTGATAGCCCCCGAGCATCGGTCGGGGTTATGCGTACTTGCGTGATGCAAAAAATATGCGGGTGAGGAGCTCACATTGATTTTCGTGTAGCCGAGGCGGAGTTTGCCGAAGACAGTCGGCGCGGCTCGGCGCTCGCGGAGTGCGCCGGCGCACATGCTGGGTGTAGCCTTCAAGCCCCCGGGTGCTCGAAGGGGGGTCCCGGCCGGTCAGGCTCGACCGGCCAGGTGGCGAGGCGGCTTGCTGCGCCCTTTTTTCTTCTTTTGTCTTCTGTCGGCTGCTGGTAGCCGGACAAAACTCTTCTCTTGTCTGCAATCTTCACGGGGGCGCGTCAGCGCACCCGCTGGGTGTAGCCCCCGAGATTTGGGCCGACTGCTGAGCAGTCGGGCCGGATCTCCTGGCAACTACTTTGTCTTCTTCTTCGCGGGGGCGCGTCAGCGCACCCGCTGGGTGTAGCCCTCGAGATCTGGGCCGACTGCTGAGCAGTCGGGCCAAATCTTCCGGCAACTACTATGGCTTCTTCCTTTTTCTTTTATAGCAGGCGGACGTATAAGTTGCTCTCTCTTTTTTTTCAGCAAGCTGGCGATAGGCAGTCGGCCGTTGACTTGGACAGCCGGCCCTTTCTTTTCTCTTCTCTCTTTCTGTCCGACTCCACGCGGGGAGCCAGACCCTTCTTTCTTTTTTCTTTTTTGATGGGGAGCCAGCCTTGACTTTTCTAGCTAGCCTGTACACGCGCAGCCGGCCTCCACCTCTTTTCATCAAGCCGGATGTTGACTTAGTCGGTCGGACTTCTTTTCCTTTGCACGAGCAGCCGGCCACAGCGGGCAGTCGGCCCTTTTTCTTTTTCTCCCAGACGGCCTCTCTCTTTTTCTTCTTTCTTTTCCGCAGTACTTTTTTTACTTTCTTTCTCTCTTTACATGAGCAGCAGGCAGGAGCCGGACGCGGCGCAAACCAGCTGCCGGGTCATGGCAGAAGCTGGCGGCCGGGTTGCGGGGGAGCCGGCGCGGGCGAAGCCGGCAGGCCGGGTTGCGGAGGAGCCGGCAGGCGGCGGAGCCGGCCGTCCGGGTTGCTGGCGGAGCAGCGGAGCCGGCAGGCGATGGAGCCGGCCGTTCGGGTTGACGGGGAAGGCAGGCGGTGGAGCCGGTCCGTCTGGGTTGGAGCCGCACGCGCGCGGACCTGGAGGCGCAGCACGAGGGAGCGGCCGGAGTGGCGGGGCGGGGCGAGCTCGTGTGGAGCTGGCGCAACGCCGGGTCGCGGAAGCCGGGGGAGCGGGACGCCGGACGGGCCGAGTCGCGAAAGCCGGACGGCGGACGGCGCGAGGCAGCAGCCGGCTGGAGAGCAAGCCGGCAGGCGGGAGCCAGCGCCGAGGGGGCCGGGTACGAGACACGGGCGAGCCGGCAGGCGGCCGGGTCGGCGGGACGGAGGAGCAACACGGACCCGGCGGCCGGCGAGTGCAACGGGGTACTTGGCGGAGCAGGCGGGGGCGCGGCGGCGCGAAGGCCGATCGGAGCGGCCAGCCAGCCCAGGCGCGTGGGCGAGCGCGAGGCGCCCGGAGCAAGGCACCAGGTTGGTGAAGGCGGCCCGGAGCGGGGCGGGAGCCGGGCGCAACGACCCAGCGCGTGGAAGCCGAGGCCGGGGGGAGGCGGCCAGGCGAGGAGGAGCCCGGATGGGGACACAGCAAGCCGCTGTGGCGCGGCCACGGCCGGGCAGGATTCTGACGGGGACGAAGCAAAACGCAGCAAGGCTGGCGTGGCCGGAGATGCACAAGGCATAGTGCAGTGTAGGCGCTAACAGGAAATCAAGCCGTTGTTTGAGTAGTGTATGGATGGTGTATGACCACGGTTGACTTGCATCTAGCTACCTTGCGTAGATGAAATATGGAGGAGCCAACGCGCGTTTCGGCCGGAACAAGGCGCAGTGCGGAGGGGAGCATGCACGAGCGGCATGTGGATGAACGCGGCCGACCGAAGCGAGGCCCGGCGCGGCGCGCGCGCGGACGGACGGCCGGCGTTGCGGTGGTGATGACGAAGAGGCCGACGGCGAGGACGCGCCACCCCTCGCGGCCACTCCGGGGGGCGGGTCGACGTCGAGCCCCTGAGCGCTACCGGAGAGACGGCGCGATGCCGCGGCTGAGGCGATGAAGAAAAAAGGATCCCGCCCGGATTGCGAAAGCACCAGCAGCGCGGTAGCATAGTACCGCACCACGGTGGGCGCCAACTATCGTGGTATTCTCACGGGGGGCTTGCGAGTCGACAGATGCCACAAGGGCTTAGTGTGAGGGTAAGACTGCTACTGATAGGCCCGGGAGCGGGTATGCGAGTAGCACGCGGTGGTTTACCCAGCTTCGGAGCTCTCCGGAGAGATAATACTTCTACTGCTGCATGTCTGAGTGTATCTGGTACATCTGGTACAGAGTGCTCCTGGAGCTGTATCTGAGGTCAGTGCCATAGGCATTTGGCCTTGTATATGCATATGAGCACAAGTGTGTGTGGCCGCGTGTGCCTGAGCATGCATGCGTGAGTGTGTGTGAGTGTGAGTTCATCCCCTGGATGGATGATGTGTGCCCCTTTATATAGGAGAGGGTAGCTTAGGATGTAAGCTTGGTAGTGGGCATGGGTAAGGCATGGTGCATGTCATGCTTGTCTCCTGGGTCACTTCATGAATAGTGCCCAGGGACGAGTGACACTGTACATGATGGCGTCGCGGTACGGTTGTCTTGTCTGTGGTATGGCCGTCTCGTCGGGGTCTTGTCGGTGTCGGGTCGAGCTGCTGTCGGCAGCCGGCTAGTTGGCGCAGTCGGCAGCCGGCTGGGCAAAGCAGTCGGACGGGGAGCCGGTGGAGGCGGCCGGGCAGTCGGACTGAGGGGCTTTGCTAGCCCCGATGTCTTGAAATATCGTCTCACCGTCTTCGGGGTATCCGCGTCCAATTACTCCGACAGTGATCATTAGACAATTGCTGCTAAAAATGGTTTAAGTTCATGAATTGACCCTTCTCGTAAAGGATTAGCAATGCTTGGCCCCCTAGCTCATTTATTTTTCATGGCTCCGCCACTGCGCGCATCAGCGCACATGTTCGCCCCCTCTCTCTAAATATCGATCTCCACTTGTGCATTCCTTCATAGTCTCCCTCCACTCGGCCCCTCGCACCATCTTCTAGCCCCCCACCGGATTTTGCCACATGTACAATCTAGCAGACTCCATGGTTGAACTTAAGCATAATGCACAAACCTCAAAACAATAGTGGTTCTCTTTTATTCTAGAATCTTTCGTATCATAATTGCCCAAACTTTTTTTCTAGTTGAATTGCCATTATTTGTTTTTATTTTATGCTTTACAACGCACAATTCCATGAATCATAAAATATATTAAGGGCTTCTTTGATTCAAAGGATTCTCAAAGGAATTTTGGAGGATTCTAATCATTAGGAATTTTTCCTATCTTGGTTGTTTGATTCATAGGATTGTAAACCATAAGAATTTTTCCATATGATTCATTTGCACTAGATTTCATAGGAAACATCCCATCCACTCAAACCTCTTTGAAAGAATTCTGTGTTTTTTCTATGCACAATCAAACACTCGTACAATCCTGTAGGATTCAAGACGACATTCCACTATAATCCCATGTTTTTCCTATTCCCGCGTTCTTAGCTTTTTTATAAAAACTAATTGATTTTGAATGAGATGAACTATAAGAATTAAACGAGGGGCTACATCAGGCAGACATGACTCAGAGCTTACATGCTATAGTGTGGTATTTATTCATAATTTGGTTGCAAAATCTGATGCGTGCAATGCACGTGTACCTTACTAGTACTTCGAGTTTGTGCAAAACACGTAAATTAGAATACCAATGGCACGCTACACGGTGTCTCTCTTACAGTTCATGAAGCCACGTGGCACATGTGTAGGCGTTGTCGCGACCTCCTTGCGTGGATTGATCACAGTGACATGCTGCTGGTTCCATAAGAATGTACTCGTCCTCCCTGAGCCATACTGGCGGTACATGCACGAAGCGAAGATGTGCACGCACGCCATGCATGCACTCATTCCTCGCACGCACACGCGGGTACACGGGTGGATGCAATTTTGTACCAAGATCCACCACATGTGATAATTTGACGCATGTAAAGTCGTTCACTTCATTGATGGTCAATTAATACAGCGCATGCAAATTGAGTGGACATGAGGGCGGAAGAAAGACATTATTACTCCACTGCGTGCATGCGAGTAGTTAAATCATGGGTTGCTAGTAGTACTTCCATTGGTCTCCTTCGTATTTTGTGCCAATTTTTGACAGTAACATAATATTTACGCATTTGAGCAGTGTAGTACTTGAAATTTATGTTCCGCTAAACTCATCGGGAGCCGTTTCGGGCCTCGAAACCAAAACCATCAATTAATCTTTACCTTGTTCCCATCACATTCGAAAGCCTGCTCACACCTACTAGTAGTACGTATCAAACCTGAACGTGTTCCCACTATGCAGGTATTAGTACTAGTGCTAGTACTTAGGTTATAAAAAGGGGAACTACCTAATGGAAAATCACTCTACCTTTCCTCCTCATAAGTGCTTCTTCTTCGTCCATCGTTGCCATGGCCGGTGAGCAGAGCTCTAGGTCGAGAACTACTCATAACAAGGGAGCGGCAACCAAGGCTGCGGAAAAAAAAGAGGGCTCGCCGCCACGCAGAGACCTCGAAAGATCTCTCACGGGCAGGCAATGGCTCCTAGGAGCGCCCTAGCCGCGGAGGCGAACATGCCGAGCCGGCGGAGCTGGAGTCGTTATCCCTCGACGGCATGCCTGATCAGCTCAATAAGCAGAAGGAGTTCATCCAAGGCTTGATGGAGTTGCTGAAGGAGAGCCTCGACGACATGCCCGGTGAGCTCAATCAGCAGGGGGAGTTGACCGCCGGCTTGGTGATGCTGCTGAAGAAGAGCATTGCCTCGGAGAAGAAGGCGACCAGCGAAATCCTGCGACTTTGGGAGGACAATGCGAAGCTTTGCCACGAGATCGACCTGTTGAAGGAGAAGAATGCCGGCTGGAAGAAGCTGCATGAGAATAGTAGTTCCTCGATGAAGATGTTGCAGGCCCTCGCCATGGAACAGAAGGGAGAGTTGGCAAAGCTCCGCATCGAGCACCCGGCTGCTATCAAGGTACGTAATATGGCCGTGGAACAGATGATGAAGGCTCGCGTCGAGAAATGCCGTGTCATGGACACAATGATGAAGATGGCATAGGAGACGCGCAAGGAGATGGAGGTCGTGGAGGCGATGAAGAAGCAGTTATGACTCCACGGCGAATTAGATCATTTGGGGTGATAATCTTCCTTCTTCTTTTGCTCCTGTGTTTCATCTTTTGCTTCAGGTGTTTCGCCGCACGTGTCACGTTCTCTGCGAGGCATGAATAGAACAATGTTTTTTTGAGGGAATGAATAGAACAATGCTAACAATGAGATGACTAGCAAATTAGATCTTTTTTTATCGCCATATGGCACTGGGCTGCCGTGTTTCGTGCTCCTCCGTCGCAGTACTACTCCGGTGGAAAACTTGAGTATACCGCACGGTTCTTTGCTCCTCCTCGATCAGGTCTTCGGCGCATTTATACGAGCGGTCAAATCACAAGGCCCCGCCTTCTAGCAGTAATGAGCCGTCAAATCACAAAGGCCCTCGCCTCTCGTGAAACCGACCAAGCTAGACTGCCCCGCCCTCTAGCCTTTTAAAAAATGTATACTTTTGTACAGCAGTAGTATCGATGGATTGCGCCATGGAGCAAAACTTGAAATTAAAAAAAGGTGGTACATATAGAGAGCGCTCGTCGCCAAATTATGCATACAGTACTATTAAAAAGGCTAGTCACAATAATCGTGTCCAGCACAACCCACCCCTCAAATAAAACTAAGAGGGTGCTTGGATACGTTTTAGTCCCATGACTAAAAGTAGTGGGACTAAAACATGCTAGCCTCACCCATGCTTGGATCTAAATACTAAAAAGGCTAAAATCAAGTTAATGAGCATTTATTATCCTCCAAACCCTCCAATCCAAAACTCGCCTGTGTTAAAGGAGAGGAGTTAAATGAGTAGAGAGAGGACTAATCCACATTTTAATAGGGGTACCCCTGACTAAAAAATTTTAGTCTCAAGACTAGTTTTAGCCCCTCTTTAGTCAGGGGTGCTTGGAACTTTGGCCTCTTAAAGATACTATTTTTAGTCAGACTAAAATAAGTCCCTTGGATCCAAGCACCCTCTAAGCATCCTGGAATTCTTTGACAAAACTAAGCACCCTGAAATTCTTTGACAACTAAACTGCTGGCTATATGATGTTGGCCATATATATTGTACGTATATAATGTGAAGAAACGAGTGGTAGTACTATACCAACTAAAAGATGAAATGTAAGAAATACTAGTATGTACGTACTGAAGAGTTAAAGTAACGAGAACAAACATAACATAGTTCTGCTGGGGGCTCAGCACAACACACCCCTCAAATTAAATTAAGCACACCTGAAATTAAACTTTGCAACTATTCCGGTAGACACTGCATTAGAACCACCATGAGCAACGACACTGCCACCTTACTCGGAGTCCTCGTCCACGTCCTCGACTTTGTCCTTGTCCCTCTTCCTCTTGGCCGATACTTCTTTGCTTGAACCGCACACTTGGCTGTTGCTCTTCATCCAACCCTTGTAGATATTGAAGCAAAGGTAGCCATCCATTGCAGCGTATTGGATATGGTCTATATCTAGTACATTCCGCTGCCATGCATGGCGATGAAACGTGTATGGAGGTTTCACCAGTTTACCGTACGAAGGATGAACCATGGCTCCTGCCAGGGTCAGCATTGAAGGCTGACGAGAGGGCACCAGCCGATTCTTCTAGAGGTCGAAGGGGTTGCCTACAACGAGGCCTATCCGACCCAGGATTTCTTTGTCGTTACCAAAGTCTACAGTAACGAATTTGACTAGGTTGCTCCCGAGGAAGTCCTTAAAATCCTGGCACTCAACGTCGGCATGGCATATGTGGTAGACCAAGCATAAGCCATGGATGCAAACCTGTATCACGGCGGGCTTCTTCCTCTCTTCGTCCTTTAGATCCTTCTCTCGTCCCAGGACTGTGGTGTACTCAACATCTAGCCCAGCGACCCACTCATCATCTGAGTTTTCGAACTTGCGTCTGAAGCGAGAAAGGCATCCTTTCACCGTCGTGGAAGAACGGGTGTAGATGACGTCGAACTCATCGCCGGTGATGGTTCTAACCTTGTACTCACCGCCGATCATGGAGATTTGGGACGCCATGGATTTGGGAGGAGGGTTAGGATTAGTGGAACTGCCGTAATGTGAATGGACGGGACGACTAGGAGCGAACCGCCGTAGTATTGAAGGACGTGCGGGGACGAGTAGGAGCGAACTGCCAGCGTGCGAACGGCAGGGTAGTGGCTTTCCATTCTCCCATGATACGGGCTTCCGAGAGCCCTTGGATCTGAGATCGAACGGTTGCATGGCGTGATTCTAGACCTATGGGTGAATATCCTATCCTGGAGGGTTATTCTGCAAATTTTCAGCAACTTAGGATGCGACCGTTTGATCTTAGATCCAAGGGCTGCCAGCAGCCTGTATAATGGTCGCGCCTACCACGACCGTCGCGTCGCTCGCGCGGTCGCGCCCTTGGAGATTTAACACGGTGCGTTAGGCTATCTGATGTTGGCATGTCATACATAGTCATCACTTAGTCACTCATACTACAACAAGGTTGGCTATAAGTGTATTTTTTGTTACTCCTCTCTATCTCTTTCTTCGTACTCAAGGAAGAAACGGTGCTAGTAAGCGCGTGTATTTATTGCATTTGCCAAGGAGTGACCTCTTCCAATGAAATGGTGTTGCTAAGTTTGCTTCATTTAATTAGCTATAGACTCAAAATTTTCTTTTCACCTAGGTACACGCGCTTAGCACCGTTTCTTCCTTGGGTCACCAAACTAGTCTCTCTCTTCTTGATTAACTTGCCACATCAGACTTTATGCCTATGTGGCAAGCTTAAGCACCTGTAGGAGCAAGTAAAAGTAAGTACAATAGTGCGCTTTACATGGCATTTTTGCATATGTGGAGGAAAGAGAGGCAAGGAAAAAGTGGAGAAGTGGGCTCTCATGCAAGAGCCAGCCTCTACTACATGGTAGAGCATTGGGAGAGGCACCTGTAAGGAGGTGGTCAGGAATCTGGGAGACTCACGCCGGTCGTAGCGCCGCAGTTAAAATGATAATGGCAAGTCAAATCACGGGGCCCCACCTGTCCAGCAGTAACTCACTGTCAAATCACACAGCCCTACGTTTGCAGCAGCCTACTCCCTCGTCTTCTCGCGTCTCTGTCGAACTGACTAGGCGGAACTGCCCCGCCGCCTACCGTGCAGGAAAAGCCCCGCCCTCGACTTTTAAATAGTATACAGTATACTAATTTTGTATCCATGGATTGTGCCCGCGCCATGGAGCAAAGAGTCTAGAAAATGGAGGAGAGACGGTGGTCTTGCAATAGAGAAGAGGGAGAGGCGAGACGGTGGTTTTGGAATGGAGATGATGGAGAGGAGAGGAGGTGGTTTTTTAATGGAGAAGAGGGAGAGGAGCGTGCGGCAGCGATTTAGGATTGGACGAGAGGGCCGGCCCGCTCTGACTGGATCAAAATCAAAATCAATTTACCCTTCAATTAAGAAAGCGACCCCACATTAACTTGTAACACCCCGGATGTAACTTTCCCAATTTTTACTCCAACTCTGCCGTTTCCGGCGTTAAGTTATAATTATTTGCTCGGGTTCGGGTTTTGTCTCCTTGTGTTGTTGTCGTTGTCATGCATCTCATATCATGTCATCATGTGCATTGCATCTGCATACGTGTCCGTCTCATGCATTCGAGCATTTTTCCCGTTGTCCGTTTTGCATTCCGGCGCTTCGTTCTCCTCCGGTGGTCTTTTCTACCTTTCTTTCGTGTGTGGGGATTAAACATTTCCGGATTGGACCGAGACTTGCCAAGCGACCTTGGTTTACTACCGGTAGACCGCCTGTCAAGTTTCGTACCATTTGGACTTCGTTTGATACTCCAACGGTTAACCGAGGGACCGAAAAGGCCTCGTGTGTGTTGCAGCCCAACACCCCTCCAATTTGGCCCAAAACCCACCTAACTCTGCTCCATCATCTAGAATGTTCGATCACGATCGCGTGGCCGAAAACCGCACCTCATTTGGACTCTCCTAGCTCCCTCTATGGCTATAAATAGATCCCTCCACGAAATCCCGGGTCTCCTCCCTCCCCAAACCCTAGATCTCGTCATCGCGCACCGCCGGACGTTTTTCCCGCCGACGGACACGTCCGGACTCCGCCTCCGCCGCCACGTGGCGTCGCGCCATTGGCCGCGCCCCGCGGGACCGCATCGCCGCGCCGCCGGGCCCGGGAGGCCCAAGGCCGGCCCCCGCGAGCCGAGCTGCCTCGCCCGCCGCCTCCTCAGCCGCGCCCCGCCGCCTCCTTCGCCAGCCGCCGCCGCCAAGCCGCCATCGCCGCCGCGCTGCAGCCGCCAGACCTCGCCGCCCGGCGCCATCGTCGCCTCGCCGCCACCGCGAGCCACCGCCGCCGCCAACCCTGCAGGTCGTCCTCTCCGTCGCCGGCCACCACCACCCGAGCCCGGCCGGACCTCCCCGTCTCTCCTTCTTCTCCGGGAGCCAACTCCGGCGAGCCCCGAGCACTGTTCCGGCAAGATCCGGCCGCGCCTCGGTTTCCGTGCAAACCCTAGATCTCGGGGTGATTTTTTCGTCTAAGTCCTCGGAATTTTCAGTCCAAGTGCTCATGTTCATGGCTCTGTAACTTTGCATCCGTAGCTTCGATTCATCCATATAGCATATCAAAATGTTCATCTCAGAGAGTACATCATTCATTCCATTGCATCATTTTCATTTGAGCTCATCTTGACGCCCGAAATGCTGTTAGAAGAGAGCTACTTGAGATAATTGTCAGATCTGCTACTCCGTTTAGCTTTTTGTCATTTTTGCCATGATTATTGTGTGCATGCTATGCCCATGAGTTCTACATGTGTTTTGTTAAGGGTTTTGTGATCTTTCCAGAGGTGCAACCCATGTATTTTTAGGATGTGTGTGGTGACTAGTGCAAGCTTGCAAAGTGGTGCACTTAGTAATTCTGTTTTCAGGGACTTGGCAATTCCACTAAGTCCTTGATCTGTTTATCTCATGATGCCATATGTTCTTGTTGTTTCCTAGTGATCCGTGCCTCTTTTGAGGATGATCAGTAAGGATGTTTTGTTAATCTTGTAGTGATCTATCCATCCATGTCTTTTTTTGCAATTATGGAGCATCCTAGCTTGAGTCAATCGAGCTCTACTTTTGCTACTTTGTGAATCTTGGCAGATTGTCAACTTGTTTGCAATTTTTCCGATGATGTTGTAGTTGATCCGTGCATGCTATGCTATTGTTCTTGCCATGTCTAGCTTTCATTTTGTGCCTTCTTGATGGGTGTATGCTTGTCTTGCCATGACTTGCTCTGTAGTGAGTGCATCGAGCTCGTAAACATGCCTACTTGAGTTGTATTTCAGCATGTGTCAGTTTTTCACTAAGTCTGAAAACTGATTATGTTTTTGCTATGTTCACGTGCTTGCAATTGTATTTTCTGATCCCTTTTGGCTCAAGGTCACTAAGGGACTTTTGTTAAGCTCTTTGAGTAGCTCCATGCCATGCTTTACTTTGACATGTTCAGGTCCTGTAGCATGTGGTTTTGTTGCTCCGAAGAGGGCTACCTGATCTGAAATTCTAGACAAGTGTTAATTTCACTAAGTCTGGGATCTGTTTGCCATATGCATTTTTGCCATGATTGTTTCAACCTGTTAATGGATGAATTGGCCATAGCTCAGTGCTAGACTTTTGTTAAGCATCTTAAATGCATCCGTGCCATATATTTTGTTGTCATATTTGGGTGCTTTAGCATGTTCATCTCATTGCATTTAGATGCCTACTTGCTGTAAATCGCAGATCGGTGTCATATTTGAATCGCTTGCCATTTCCAAACCGTAACTCCGATTCCGGCGTTCTTTATATCGTTTTCAAGCGACTTCATCTCATATTTCCAGTGGCACACTTGGATTTCCACGTTGAGGCCAGGTTCATGCATTTCCTATCATATCTTGCATTTTGCATCCTGCATCGCATCCCATATAGCATATCATCTTTGCATCGTGTTGTTTGAGTTTGCACGTGGTTGATTGTATCCTTGTTGCTTGTTTGTCTTGTTTGGGTAGAGCCGGGAGATGAGTTCGCTAACGAGGAGCCCGTTGAGTTTGCTTTCGAGGATCCAGTCAACTCTGACAACTGTGCAGGCAAGATGATCATACCCTCGAAATCACTACTATCTTTGCTATGCTAGTTTGCTCGCTCTTTTGCTATGCCAATGCTTCGATGCCTACCATTTGCTTTCAAGCCTCCCAAATTGCCATGTCAAACCTCTAACCCACCATGTCCTAGCAAACCGTTGATTGGCTATGTTACCGCTTTGCTCAGCCCCTCTTATAGCGTTGCTAGTTGCAGGTGAAGATTGGAGGCCGTTCCTTGTTGGAACATTTATTTACTTGTTGGGATATCATTATTTTATCTTGTTATCTTAATGCATCTATATACTTGGTAAAGGGTGGAAGTCTCGGCCTCTCGCCTAGTGTTTTGTTCCACTCTTGCCGCCCTAGTTTCCGTCATATCGGTGTTATGTTCCCGGATTTTGCGTTCCTTACGCGGTTGGGTTATAATGGGAACCCCTTGATATTTCACCTTGATTAAAGCTTTTCCAGCAATGCCCAACATTGGTCTTACCATTTGCCACCTAGCTTCTTTCCCTTGGGTTTCCGGAGCCCAAGGGTCATCTTATTTTAAACCCCCCCGGGCCAGTGCTCCTCTGAGTGTTGGTCCAAACTAGAGTCCTGTGCAGCGCCCCCTTAGGGAAACTCGAGGTTTGGTTTTAGTTGTATGGAGCGCTCATCTGAGTGTGCCCTGAGAAAGAGATATGTGCAGCTCCTATCGGGATTTGTCGGCACATTCGTGTGGTGTTGCTGGTCTTGTTTTAACCTGTCGAAGTGTCTTGAGTAACCGAGATACCGAGTCTGATCGGAACGTCTTGGGAGGAGGTCTATTCCTTCGTTGACCGTGAGAGCTTGTCATGGGCTAAGTTGGGACTCCCCTGCAGGGATTTGAACTTTCGAAAGCCGTGCCCGCGGTTATGGGCAGATGGGAATTTGTTAATGTCCGGTTGTAGATAATTTGAACCTTAAATTAATTAAAATGAATCAACCGAGTGTGTTACCGTGATGGCCTCTTCTCGGCGGAGTCTGGGAAGTGGACACGGTGTTGGAGTAATGTTTGCGCAGGTTGCTCTCTAGTTTCTCGCTCGTGCTTTGCCTCCTCTTCTCGCTCTCTTTTGCGAATAAGTTAGCCACCATACTTGCTAGTCGCTTGTTGCAGCTCCACATATTTTTACCCTGCCTTACCTACAAGCTTAAATAGTCTTGATCGCGAGGGTGCGAGATTGCTGAGTCCCTGTGGCTCATAGATTACTATTACACCAGATGCAGGGCCTGATGATTCCGCTCCAGGAGACGCGATTGAGCTCAAGTGGGAGTTCGACGAAGACTCTCAACGTTACTATGTTTCCTTTCCTGATGATCAGTAGTGGTGCCCTGTTGGGGGTGATCGAGACCGTGTCGCATGTTGGGTTATCTTTTATTTTGGCATCGTAGTCGGGCCATGAGTGTTTGGATGATGTAATGTTATTTATGTACTTGATTGACGTGGCGAGTGTAAGCCAACTATTGTTATCTCCCCTTTATTATTTATATTACATGGGATGTTGTGAAGATTGCCTAACTTGCGACATATGCCTTCAATGCGATTATGCCTCTAAGTCGTGCCTCGACACGTCGGAGATATAGTCGCATCGAGGGTGTTACAAGTTGGTAATCAGAGCCTTCCCCGACCTTAGGAGCCCCATTGCTTGATCGTTTTTAGCGGCCGAGTTGTGTCTAGAAAAATGTTTTGAGTCATTAGGAATTATATATCGGAGAGTTTAGGAATTCTTTTTACTTCCCAGTCTCCTCATCGCTCTGGTAAGGCATCTTGACGTAGAGTTTTGACTCTTCTCTTCTCAAATTTCACAAAAAAAAATTTAGGATCACGCGGGTATCTTGGAATCGTTCTGATGGTTTTATGATGAGAACATTGTCTTGGTGCCTCCTGTCAGGGGTTTAGTGGAAGTGTCCCGGGGAGTTGAGCTCTGAGGTGTTGTCATCATAATTTTATCGTTGCAGTTCTGGAATACTTGAGTCTAGTACGCCGACATCGAAAATCTCTTTTATGCAGTTCGTTGGTGAGATAACCTCGACGCCACCCAGTACTGGGGCGGGAGTTCGGGAGTATCGCCATAACTTGTATAACGGATGCTTTTCGAAGGTTGAGGTAGATGGTTTCCGAAGGTTTCTTGGTTATGTGTTGAAGGATGGATACAGCTGGATGTAGGATTTGCTAGTTTGGGTGAGATATTATGCTTCCCCTGTATCCCCAACACCTGATTGCATAACCGGAAAGGTTCGGGAGTTTCATAGGTGGGAATTCTAGTAGCTCTAGTTCTTCTTCCAAGGATATTGGTTTGAGATTGGGATTTCTTACCGATTATTCGTTCTTGATCAGTACCTTGTTGATTTATTTCTCTACCTTAATTCTACGTGGCTTCTCAATTTATGGATATGTGACCATTTCAAGAGGAATGCATTCGTTCATTTTGTTCGGATGTGAAGACTATATGTTGCAATTTTCATTCCGTTGGATTCAGCTTTAATATTGTCTATCAATGTGCTAATGGTGGTCAACCTCTTCAGGATGGCTCCTCCAACGCGCACGACTCCGAATCCTGATCCGCCACCACCTCCACCTCCTCCAGAGGCATGGCAAGCTGTGATGGCCGCAACCAATGCAAACACACAGTTGATCATGCAAATTCTTCAAGAGCGCAATCAAGGCAACCAAGGGAATCAAGGCAGCAATCAGAGTCACTTTGCTACACTCAACCAGTTCCTTGCTAACGGGCCAAAGAATTTCAGCAATTGTGTTGAGGCAACCGATGCTGACGATTGGCTTGTGGATCTGTGCAAGCATTTCGAGTGCAGTAACGTCAGGCCTGAGGACTTTGTCAAGTTCGCTTCCTTCCAACTCAAAGATCAAGCTGCAGAATGGTTCCAGCAGTACAAGGACTCCAGAGGTGGACGTGTTATCACTTGGGATGATTTCTGTCGAGATTTCCGAGCTCATCATATTCCTCAAAGCATGGTTGAAAGCAAGCGTGAGGAATTCCGCAATCTGAAGCAAGGCTCTTTGTCTGTCTATGACTACAACAAGTTGTTCCAGAAGCTCGCCCGCTTTGCCAAGCAGGACATACCTGATGAGAAGAGCATGATATATCAGTTTAGGGGTGGTCTCAGAGAAGAAATTCAGCTAGCTCTTGTTCTCTTTGAGCCCTTGAGGTACGATTAGTTCTACAACATGGCACTGAAGCAAGAGGCCGCTCAGTTGAGGTGTGATGCTTCCAAGAAGCGAGTCAGAGATGTTACTCCTTCTTCCTCTACTCAAGTGGCCAAGCAGTAGAAGTATTGGCTTCCTCCTCCTCCGTTCCGTCAGCCGTATCAGCAGAAGAGCAAAGGTGGCAGTGGTTCTTCCCACCCACCCAACCCTGGCTTTCAGAACAAGACTTCGTCTCAAGCTCCAAGATCGAGTGCTCCGTATCACCGTCCGCTTTCAGAGGTCACGTGCAACAAGTGCCAACAGAAGGGTCACTATGCCAACAAGTATTTCAACCAGAGGTGTATTCCTCCTCCTCCTCCTGTGAGATCGGCAAGTACAGCTGTGGTCAAGCATAACCCCAAGTTCACCAAGGTCAATATGCTGAATGCAGCTGAGGCAGAGGACTCACCAGATGTCATCATAGGTAACCTTCTTGTTAATGATATTCCTGCAAAAGTTCTTTTTGACACGGGTGCATCGCATTGCTTCATTTCCAAACCTTTTGCATCAAAGTATGAGTGCGATTATCAGTATCTGCAAAGTTCCTTGCAAATTGTGTCACCGGGCAAGCAGATGATAGCTAACACCTGCGTCCCGGAGGTTACTATCACGTTGGGCAACTACAAATTTCTAGCTTCTCCTATTGTTCTAGGTGACTCGGATATTGATCTTATTCTCGGGATGGATTGGCTTTCTAAGCACAAGGCACATCTTGACTGTGCAGCCAGGCAGATTCAATTGACTCATTCGTCTGAGGATGTAATTGTCTTTGCCGCTCGTGACGATACCATCCGTCTGTTTTCTCTCAATGAGAAGGGTGAACTGGATGCTATCTCGCAAATTCCAGTCATTTGCGAATATCAAGATGTCTTTCCAGAAGAGCTTCCAGGAATGCCTCCACACCGGCTAGTTAAATTCGTTATTGATCTTGAGCCTGGCACGGAACCTGTGTGCAAGCGTCCTTACCAGCTCGGACCTGAAGAGTTGAAGGAGCTGAAGAAGCAACTCGATATTCAAGAGAAAATGGGTCTCATCCGGCCTAGTTCTTCTCCGTGGGGTTGTGGTATTCTTTTTGTGAAGAAGAAGGATGGAACGGACCGACTTTGTGTTGATTACCTTCCAGTGAACAAGAAGACCATCAAGAACAAATACCCACTTCCCAACATCAATGAGCTGTTCGAACAACTCAAAGGTGCTCGAGTATTCTCCAAGCTTGATCTCCGTATGGGTTATCATTAGATTCGTATCCGTGAGAAAGATATTCCCAAGACGGCTTTCAGGACAAGCTTTGGTTCATATGAATACACTGTCATGTCTTTTGGTCTCGTCAACGCTCCTCCAACGTTCTCTCGCATGATGAACTTCATCTTCAACGCCTACACCAATGACTTCGTTTTGGTCTATCTCGACGACATTCTGGTTTTCTCCAAGAACAAGGAAGATCATGCCAAGCACTTGCGTTTGGTACTCGATAAGCTCAGAGAACATCAGTTCTACGCCAAGTTCTCCAAGTGCGAATTTTGGCTCGATGAGGTTCTTTATCTTGGTCATATCATCTCTTCCAAGGGCATTGCCGTGAATCCTGAGAAGGTGTCTGCAATTGTGAATTGGGAACCTCCTCAGAACATGAAGCAACTCCGTAGCTTCCTCGGTCTCGCAAGCTATTGCCGAAGATTCATTGAAAACTTTTCTAAGATCGCGAAGCCTCTCTCAAATCTTCTCGAGAAGCACGTCAAGTACGTTTGGTCTCCGGAGTGTGACATTGCTTTCAACACTTTGAAAGAGAAATTGATCACTGCTCCAGTTCTAACTCCGCCTGATGAATCCAAGCCGTACGAGGTCTTTTGTGATGCCTCTCTCCAAGGTCTTGGCGCAGTATTGATGCAAGAGAAGAAATTTGTTGCTTATACCTCTCGCCAGTTGAAGCCTAATGAGAAGAACTACCCCACTCATGATCTCGAGTTGGTGGCAGTTGTGCATGCTCTTTTGACTTGGAGACATCTTCTATTGGGAAGAAAAGTGGACATTTTCACTGATCACAAGAGTCTCAAGTACATCTTCACTCAGCCTAATCTCAACCTCAGGCAAACTCGATGGGTCGAAATGATTCAAGAGTATAATCCGAGTATCGAGTATACTCCAGGCAAGGCCAATGTGATTGCTGACGCATTGAGCAGGAAGGCTTATTGCAACAGTCTGATTCTTAAGCCTTATCAACCCGAGCTTTGCGAAGCTTTCCGCAAACTCAATCTGCAAGTTGTTCCCCAAGGTTTCCTCGCCAACCTTCAAGTCTCTCCTACCTTAGAAGGCCAGATTCGCCAAGCCCAGCTTCTTGATGCTATGGTGAAAAAGGTGAAGATTGGGATTGCCAAGAGTCAACCCAAGTACAAGTGCTACCGCCTTGATGACAAGGATACTCTCTTCTTCGAGGATCGTATTGTGGTACCCAAAGGTGACCTTCGTAAAGTGATCATGAACGAGGCTCACAATTCTCTCCTCTCCATCCACCCTGGGAGCACGAAGATGTATCAGGACCTCAAGCAGGCTTATTGGTGGACTCGAATTAAGCGAGAGATTGCTCAATTCGTGAATGAGTGTGATGTCTGCAGAAGAGTGAAGGCAGAACACCAAAGGCCAGCTGGTGTCCTCCAACCTCTTGCCATTCCAGAATGGAAGTTTGACCACATTGAAATGGACTTCGTGACTGGGTTTCCAAAGTCCAAATGTGGCAATGATGCTATATTCGTTGTCATTGATAAACTCACCAAAGTGGCTCATTTTCTGCCTATCAAAGAGTCGATCACTGCAGCTCAATTGGCGGAACTCTATACCTCTCGAATTGTCTCTCTGCACGGTATTCCACAAGTGATCTCTTCAGACCGTGGCAGCATCTTTACCTCCAAGTTTTGGGATTCTTTTCAGAAGGCCATGGGCACCAACATCCGCTTCAGCATAGCTTTCCATCCTCAAACTAGCGGTCAAGTCGAGCGTGTCAACCAGATTCTTGAAGATATGCTCAGGGCTTGTGTGATCTCCTTCGGCATGAAGTGGGAGGATTGTCTTCCTTATGCTGAATTCTCCTACAACAACAGTTTTCAAGCAAGTTCGGGCAAGGCCCCATTTGAAATTCTGTATGGCAGGAAGTGCCGTACCCCTCTCAACTGGTCTGAAACCGGTGAACGTCAGCTTTTGGGTAATGACTTAATCACAGAGGCAGAAGAAATGTGCAAAGTCATTCGTGATAACCTCAAAGCAGCCCAATCCCGTCAGAAGAGCTACTATGATAGTAAGCATCGTGATTTGGTTTCGAGATCGGAGATCATGTTTACCTCCGTGTCTCTCCTATGAAAGGTACTCGTCGCTTCGGTATCAAAGGGAAGCTTGCCCCTAGATACGTGGGACCTTTCAAGATTGTCAGCAAGAGAGGCGACCTCGCCTATCAACTCGAGCTTCCTTCAAACTTTGCAAATGTTCATGATGTGTTCCATGTCTCTCAACTTCGAAAGTGCTTCAAGACTCCTGACCGCACAGTCAACTTCGAGGACATTGAGCTCCAAGAAGATCTCTCCTATCGTGAGCACCCAGTTGCTATTCTCGAAGAGACTGAACGCAAGACTCGCAACAAGTCAATCAAATTTCTCAAAGTCAAGTGGTCACACCATTCCAACCGTGAAGCTACCTGGGAACGCGAGGATCACCTCCGTTCTGAGTACCCGGCGTTCTTTCAGTCCTAGATCTCGGGACGAGATCCTTTCGTAGTGGTGGAGTGTTGTAACACCCCGGATGTAACTTTCCCAATTTGTACTCCAACTCTGCCGTTTCCAGCGTTAAGTTATAATTATTTCCTCGGGTTCGGGTTTTGTCTCCGTGTGTTGTTGTCGTTGTCATGCATCTCATATCATGTCATCATGTGCATTGCATCTACATACGTGTTCGTCTCATGCATTCGAGCATTTTCCCCGTTGTCCGTTTTGCATTCCGGCGCTTCGTTCTCCTCCGGTGGTCTTTTCTACCTTTCTTTCGTGTGTGGGGATTAAACATTTCTGGATTGGACTGAGACTTGCCAAGCGACCTTGGTTTACTACCGGTAGACTGCCTGTCATGTTTAGTACCATTTGGACTTCGTTTGATACTCCAACGGTTAACCGAGGGACCGAAAAGGCCTCGTGTGTGTTGCAGCCCAACACCCCTCCAATTTGGCCCAAAACCCACCTAACTCTGCTCCATCATCTAGAGCGTTCGATCACGATCGCGTGGCCGAAAACCGCACCTCATTTGGACTCTCCTAGCTCCCTCTATGGCTATAAATAGATCCCTCCACGAAATCCCTGGTCTCCTCCCTCCCCAAACCCTAGATCTCGTCATCGCGCGCCGCCGGACGTTTTCCCCACCGACGGACACGTCCGGACTCCGCCTCCGCCGCCAAGTGGCGTCGCGCCGTTGGCCGCGCCCCGCGGGACCACATCGCCGCGCCGCCGGGCCCGGGAGGCCCAAGGCCGGCCCCCGCGAGCCCGCGAGCCGAGCCGCCTCGCCCGCCGCCTCCTCAGCCGCGCCCCACCACCTCCTTCGCCGGCCGCCGCCGCGCCGCAGCCGCCAGACCTCGCCGCCCAGCGCCATCGTCGCCTCGCCGCCGCCGCCGACCCCGCTGGTCGTCCTCTCCGTCGCCGGCCACCACCACCCACGCCCAACCGGACCTCCCCACCTCTCCTTCGGCTCCGGGAGCCAACTCCGGCGAGCCCCGAGCACTGTTCCGGCGAGATCCGGCCGTGCCTCGGTTTCCGTGCAAACCCTAGATCTCGGGGTGATTTTTTTCGTCTAAGTCCTCAGAATTTTCAGTCCAAGTGCTCATGTTCATGGCTCCGTAACTTTGCATACGTAGCTCCGATTCATGCATATAGCATATCAAAATGTTTATCTCAGAGAGTACATCATTTCATTCAATTGCATCATTTTCATTTGGGCTCATCTTGACGCCCGAAATGCTGTTAGAAGAGGGCTACTTGAGATAATTGTCAGATCTGCTACTCCGTTTAGCTTTTTGTCATTTTTGCCATGATTATTGTGTGCATGCTATGCCCATGAGTTCTACATGTGTTTTGTTAAGGGTTTTGTCATCTTTCCAGAGGTGCAACCCATGTATTTTTAGGATGTGTGTGGTGACTAGTGCAAGCTTGCAAAGTGGTGCACTTAGTAATTCTGTTTTCAGGGACTTGGCAATTCCACTAAGTCCTTGATCTGTTTATCTCATGATGCCATATGTTCTTGTTGTTTCCTAGTGATCCGTGCCTCTTTTGAGGATGATCAGTAAGGATGTTTTGTTAATCTTGTAGTGATCTATCTATCCATGTCTTTGTTTGCAATTATGGAGCACCCTAGCTTGAGTCAATCGAGCTCTACTTTTGCTGCTTTGTGAATCTGGGCAGATTGTCAACTTGTTTGCAATTTTGCCGATGATGTTGTAGTTGATCCATGCATGCTATGCTATCGTTCTTGCCATTTATAGCTTGCATTTTGTGCCTTCTTGATGGGTGTATGCTTGTCTTGCCATGACTTGCTCTGTAGTGAGTGCATCAAGCTCATAAACATGCCTACTTGAGTTGTATTTCAGCATGTGTCAGTTTTTCACTGTCTGAAAACTGATTATGTTTTTGCTATGTTCACGTGCTTGCAATTGTATTTTTTGATCTCTTTTGGCTCAAGGTCACTAAGGGACTTTTGTTAAGCTCTTTGAGTAGCTCCATGCTATGCTTTACTTTTCCATGTTCAGGTCCTGTAGCATGTGGTTTTGTTGCTCCGAAGAGGGCTACCTGATCTGAAATTCCAGACAAGTGTTAATTTCACTAAGTCTGGGATCTGTTTGCCATATACATTTTTGCCATGCTTGTTTGAACCTGTTAGTGGATGAAATGGCCGTAGATCAGTGCTAGACTTTTGTTAAGCATTTTGAATGCATCCCTTCCATGTATTTTGTTGTCATGTTTGGGTGCTGTAGCATGTTCATCTCATTGCACTTAGATGCCTACTTGCTGTAAATCGCAGATCGGTGTCCTATTTGAATCGCTTGCCATTTCCAAACCGTAACTCCGATTCCAGCGTTCTTTATATCGTTTTCAAGCGTTTCATCTCATCTTTCCAGTGGCACACTTGGATTTCCAAGTTGAGGCCAGGTTCATGCACTTCCTGTCATATCTTGCATTTTGCATCCCGCATCGCATCCCGCATAGCATATCATCTTTGCATCGTGTTGTTTGAGTTTGCACGTGGTTGATTGTATCCTTGTTGCTTATTTGTCTTGTTTGGGTAGAGCCGGGAGACGAGTTCGCTAATGAGGAGCCCGTTGAGTTTGCTTTCGAGGATCTAGTCAACTCTGACAACTGTGCAGGCAAGATGATCATACCCTCGAAATCACTACTATCTTTGCTATGCTAGTTTGCTCGCTCTTTTGCTATGCCAATGCTTCGATGCCTACCATTTGCTTTCAAGCCTCCCAAATTGCCATGTCAAACCTCTAACCCACCATGTCCTAGCAAACCGTTGATTGGATATGTTACCACTTTGCTCAGCCCCTCTTATAGCGTTGCTAGTTGCAGGTGAAGATTGGAGGCCGTTCCTTGTTGGAACATTTATTTACTTGTTGGGATATCATTATTTTATCTTGTTATCTTAATGCATCTATATACTTGGTAAAGGGTGGAAGTCTCGGCCTCTCGCCTAGTGTTTTGTTCCACTCTTGCCGCCCTAGTTTCCGTCATATCGGTGTTATGTTCCCGGATTTTGCGTTCCTTACGCGGTTGGGTTATAATGGGAACCCCTTGATATTTCGCCTTGATTAAAGCTTTTCCAGCAATGCCCAACATTGGTCTTACCATTTGCCACCTAGCCTCTTTTTCCCTTGGGTTTCCGGAGCCCAAGGGTCATCTTATTTTAAACCCCCCGGGCCAGTGCTCCTCTGAGTGTTGGTCCAAACTAGAGTCCTGTGCAGCGCCCCCTCAGGGAAACTCGAGGTTTGGTTTTAGTTGTATGGAGCGCTCATCTGAGTGTGCCCTGAGAAAGAGATATGTGCAGCTCCTATCGGGATTTGTCGGCACATTCGGGCGGTGTTGCTGGTCTTGTTTTAACCTGTCGAAGTGTCTTGAGTAACCGAGATACCGAGTCTGATCGGAACGTCTTGGGAGGAGGTCTATTCCTTCGTTGACCATGAGAGCTTGTCATGGGCTAAGTTGGGACTCCCCTGCAGGGATTTGAACTTTTGAAAGCCATGCCCGCGATTATGGGTAGATGGGAATTTGTTAATGTCCGGTTGTAGTAATTTGAACCTTAAATTAATTAAAATGAATCAACCGAGTGTGTTACCGTGATGGCCTCTTCTCGGCGGAGTCCAGAAGTGGACACGGTGTTGGAGTAATGTTTGCGCAGGTTGCTCTCTAGTTTCTCGCTCGTGCTTTGCCTCCTCTTCTCGCTCTCTTTTGCGAATAAGTTAGCCACCATACTTGCTAGTCGCTTGCTGTAGCTCCACATATTTTTACCCTGCCTTACCTACAAGCTTAAATAGTATTGATCGCGAGGGTGCAAGATTGCTGAGTCCCTGTGGCTCACAGATTACTATTACACCAGATGCAGGGCCTGATGATTCCGCTCCAGGAGACGCGATTGAGCTCAAGTGGGAGTTCGACGAAGACTCTCAATGTTACTATGTTTCCTTTCCTGATGATCAGTAGTGGTGCCCTGTTGGGGGTGATCGGGACCGTGTCGCATGCTGGGTTATCTTTTATTTTGGCGCCGTAGTCGGGACATGAGTGTTTGGATGATGTAATGTTATTTATGTACTTGATTGACGTGGCGAGTGTAAGCCAACTATTGTTATCTCCCCTTTATTATTTATATTACATGCGATGTTGTGAAGATTTCCTAACTTGCGACATATGCCTTCAATGCGATTATGCCTCTAAGTCGTGCCTCGACACGTGGGAGATATAGTCGCATCGAGGGTGTTACATAACTAGTCTCCCTTTTATTCTGGGTCATAATTGACCAAGATTTTCGCACATAAAATATATGTTATACGTTGTATACAAGGCCACTATCAAAATTACAATTTGCAACTATACAAGGCCACTAACATTAATCGAGGCAAAATTGATGGCGTTTGCCTCGTACTAGCACCCGAGGACATTAATATCCCTTGTGTGCATGCGGGAGTGAGAAGGTTAGCTTGCATTCCCAACATTAATCAACCAGTGAGGAGTAAGAGGGTTGGCTTGTTGTGCTTGGGAGAGAAAAACCACATTAATTAACACGACAATCAAGGTGACAAGCTAGCTTGCAACATTGACTTAAACATAGCATTGATTTTTACCTTGGTACCTTTAATATGAGTTTGTGGCCTTGTATACAAAAATGGAGGGAGTATAATTTGAAAGTACATTCACATACGGACCAAATGATACAATTTTTGGTCATACGCATTCACATTTTGCTTGTCAAATACAGTACGTGGTCAAACTTTGACCCAAAATACGCGAAACAACAAAAAAATACTTCCAGGACCAGCGCTGCTCTTTCGCTCTTCTCCTCTTAAACCACCGCCGCTCCTCTCCTATTCCAATATAAATGCGGTGCCGCTCCTCTCCTCTTCCATTTCAAAACCACCGCCCCTCCTCTCCTGTTCCAGTCCAAAACCAGCGTCGCTCCTCTCCCGTTCTAATCCAAAACCAGCGCTGCTCCTCTCCTCTTCCATTCAAAAACCACTGCCGGCGAGTGAAGGTGCTATGGAGAAGTAGATCGATGCAGAGTACAACTGATACGTGAGGATCGCAGACGGCGACCTTGTGAAGCTAGCTAGGATGTTGGAGATACAGTCTTGGTTTGACAACAAGGACCAACTAGCGGCGACGGCGACATCCATGGCCAAATATCTGCAACAGAGCGAAAAGGCGGCGATACTCCCGGAGGGAGTCGCGCCGGAGTACATAGAGCTGCTCCTCTGGGCCATGGAGCAAACAGATTCACCGAATCTGATCGTGAGGGAGCGGTGGTGGGAGTATCTATCCCAGATGGAGCATCCACCAGAGATTGAAGGATCGAGCATCTACAAGGTGCCGTTTGTGAGGGTGTCCTGCCAGAGCGAGCCGGTGGAGTCTTCGTCGACCGAACCCAACTGCAAGAGGAGAAAATAGTTGGCCCGACGACGCTTCCCCGCCATCGTCTCCCTCGCTGTTCACATCGTCTCACGGGGCGGCTGTCTGCCACCAAGGAATAGGAGGGGGCTGCCCCCCAGCCCAATAGTCAGGCAGGTTGTGAATTGTCAGGAGGAGCTTAGGGTTGTCAGTATTTGCAGGTTGTGAATTGTGTTTTGTGTTGTGTATTTTGAGAGTACTTTCAGATATGAATGTCTTTTGAATTTCAGATTTGCAGTATTGAGCATATAAAGTATTTTATGAATTCTAGAGATCTATTTTCAGCACTTAGAAAAATGTAGTTTCATAGGAGTATAAAAGTGCAGACAATGTGATTCTCATAGAAGAAACTCCAAGTTTCAGTTTCAGATAAGAAACTGCAAGTTCAGTTTCAGATAAGAAACTGCAACTTTCAGAGGCAGAGCATTTATATTAACACGGCCTTTTCAAACAGGGTTAACATCATGTTGGAAGTTTTATTCATGGTCGAAAATGGAACTACCGGCCAGTTAACATCATGCTGATCAACATTCATGCATAGCACATCTTCATATGATGCACAGTCAAAATGCCCACACAATGTCGAGTGTGCGAAACACAGAGAAAACGAGGGACGAAGTTTTGGCAAGTGTTGGACGTGGTTTTGGAGGTCCATAGGCCTGTTTGTATTTTCTTAGGGCCGTCATGTATCGACCGGCCTATGGACCTCCCATCCGAGGTTTTATTTTTGGCAGCCCAATTTGTGTATTTTTTTGAAGAAAACGCAAAGGTCTGTTCTATTTTTCTATATAAGAATAGGAACGCCAGGTCCAACTTATGTTTCCCTTCTAACTATATTATATATATTTAAATTATTTTATATGTTGACTGTTTAGTTCACATACTCCCTCCTTTTCGGTTTATAGGGCTTATCTCAAAATTTTAGTTTTTCCATTTTATAAGGCTCAATTTGGTTGTTTTCCATCACATGTTCAGATTCCAAGGTGCATTAAATCATTGCATGCAAGTATTAAGAGAAAATTGACCAATGCATGTACTTTATGCATGCATGCATTGCAATTTATGCATTGATAAACATAATTTTTTGAGGAAAACAAGTGCATTAATTAGGTGCTTTTGCAAACTACAAAAAGTATTCCACCATTCATCATCTACCTTGGTTGGTGAGATTTTTGAATTGAGCCCTATAAACCGAAAAGGAGGGAGTAATTGGCAAATAGATCTCGCCGCCACCCCCCCCCCCCCCCCCGCCTCCTGACTCCGAGCGCGCCTGCCCCCCTCAGCAAGTCCGCTCGCGCACCCCATGGAGTCGCCGGCCATATCCATGGGGGAATGGCTGGAAGACAGGCAGATGTACAAGATGCATCTCCCACATGTCTACAAAGCCTTCCCGCGGATGCTCCAGCCGCTCGACTCTGTCGTGCCGGCGGTGCTGCGGGAGACTAGAGGGAGGAGATGGAGGGAGCGGGCGATGCGGATCCGCGACGACGCTCTCTCCTGGACCCAGTGCACGCGCAAATGGAGGGAAACAGAGGAGGAAGCTGCGAGGGAGGAAGCCGAGGAGGGACCGAATCCGTTCTCTCACTCGCGCAGGTATGCTCGGATGTGCAAGGATCATGTGGATTGGGAGCTGCTGAATCTAGCCCTGCGGATCTACTTCGAAGGAGATTTCTCGGAGAAGCACAGGATGCCCCACCCCAGTGAGCCGTCGATTGCGTTCGTTCGATGGGCGAAAGGAGAAGTGAATTCAGGAGATCCACGCCGTGCTGCGAGATGGGAATGCTTGACTGGACTCCTGCCCACTAGCACGCCACCGGAGCCGGGGCAGGTGGATCCCCTACCTTACCTCTCCCCCAAACCTGCAGAAGATTGAAATTAGGCTTGCAATCTGCTTCAATTGAGCTGTCTGGTGGTTATTTCTGCTTCCTGCGAGACAACATCTGGCTGGAGGATGAGCAGGAACCAGGAACTCCGATGAATTTCCCCAATCACAATGGGGGGGAGCGCCGGTTGGGCAGTGGTACGGCCCACCTCCACCCCAAATGGGGGCACAATCTGGGCAGGCTCCTGTAATTGCCCAAGATCAATCTGCTGGTGGTTCTGACTCTCAGATCAGTGGGAAATTTTGAGGCAAGAATCAGCAAAAGAAGAGATAGGACATTCAGAAAACTGCTCCTGCCCCTGCTTCGGGCCTTATGGCATACTCTGATGTGATCTGCCACAACTGTGGGGAACCAGGGCATCATTTGGATAAATGTGTCAAGCCCAAGAGTTGTTTTATCTGCAAAATGGTTACCCATAAAGTTGAGAATTGCCCTGTAAGAAGGAAAACCCACAGTTCTGCTAGATATGTTGGAAGTGCTGCTCCAGGATTATGTCCACCATTGACAGAATTTTTTGTGACATAGAATTAGATGGTTTCTTTCCCCTTTCTAGTTGTAGAGCTCTGCCTAGATGTGGTAGTGACCACACTCCTTTGCTCTGGGACTCTGGTCTTAACCAAACTCCAAAGAGCAATAGTTTTAAATTTGAAAAGTGGTGGTTGCTTAGAGAAGATTTTACTGAGCTAGTCAGGAAAATCTGGAATGAGCCTACTGGGAGCAGCTGCCCCCTAGAAAATTGGCAGATCAAAATCAGGAGATTTAGAAGAACTACCAAAGGGTGGAACTCCAATGAGGAAGCTAATCTTAGAAGATACAAAAGGCTTCTCCTCCTTGAGTTTGATTCTCTAGATATTAAGGCAGAAACCACTGACCTCTCTGAGGCTGAGACTAGTAGATTAAACTTTGTCCATGGAGAGCTCAAGAAAATTTGGCTTCAAGAAGAAATCAAAGCCAAACAAAGGTCTAGAGATAGGAACATTAAGGAGGGTGATAGAAATACTGCTTACTTCCATGCAGTAGCTAACCAGAGGAGGAGGAAAACCCTCATTCACTCCCTTGATGGCCCTAATGGCCCTGTTACTAAGGTAGATGAGATGCTGAAAGTGGCTAGTGACTTCTTCAAAGACCTGTTTAAGAAAGAAAACCCTTCTGGGTTCTCTCTACAAAACAATTTTTTCTCTGCTTTTGAAAAAGTCTCTCCTGCTAAAAATGAGCTGCTAGAAGCCCCTTTTTCAGACACAGAGGTGAAGGAAGCCATTTTTAGCTCTTATCCTGATGGGGCTCCTGGTCCTGATGTGATTCCCTTCTTGTTTTACCAGCATTTTTGGGACTTGGTGAAAAATGATCTTTAGATCTTTTCCAAGCCTTTCATAGAGGAGAGTTGGATCCGGCAACTTACTCATGGGGGGTATGTTGGGGTCAAGTTAAATAACTATGAAAGTGATTTTTTTTCCTTGCTGGTAAAGGCCTTAGGCAAGGTGACCCCATCTCCCAGCTTTTGTTTAATTTAGTAGTGGACGTTCTTACTAAAATGCTGAGCAAAGCTGCTGATCATAGTCTGATTGCAGGGCTCCGTCCTGAGGTCTGCCCTGGTGGCATCATCCGCCTTCAATATGCAGATGATACCATCCTTTTCTTAGACAATGACTCCACACATGCTAGCAATCTGAAAACCGTTCTAACCTGGTTTGAACAAGTCTCAGGCATGAGAATCAACTACTCTAAAAGTGAACTCATCCCTATCAACATGGATGATCAGGAGTTAGTTGACTTCCTCTCTATTCTAGTCTGTAATAAAGGTAACTTCCCCATTAAGTACCTAGGTATCCCTCTCCATTATGATAAACTGAGGAGAGAGGATATCCAACCCCTTCTGGATAAAATCATTAAAAGGATTGCTGGGTGGAGGGGCAAACTTCTCTCTTACAGAGGTAGATTGATCCTCATACAAGCTTGTTTGGCTAGCATTCCAGTGTATCTCCTCTCCTTCTTCAAGTTCCCTAAATGGGCAGTGAACCTCATCAATTCTCAGATGTCTCATTGCTTGTGGAATGATTTTGAGGGAAATAGGAAGCTACACCTTGCTAATTGGGCCCTAGTCTCTATGAAAAAAGATTTTGGAGGCCTAGGCATACCTAACCTCCAAGAAATTAACATATGTCTTCTAGTGTCTTGGATTAAAAGATTCTATGAGAAAGACCTGAAACCCTGGAAGCTTCTTATTGCCCATAAATACCTACGAAATAAACCTAATATTTTTGTCCCTTCCTCCAACCCTAAGATCTCTAGATTCTGGAAAGGATTAAAATCTATTATGCATGCTATTAAATTTGGCTACAGATGGAACATAGGGGATGGGAGCAGAACCAGGTTCTGGGAAGATAGTTGGTTTGGCACATCCCCCCTAGCAGTCCAATTTTGGCCTATTTACTCTGTCCGCAATGAGCTAACAAAAGTGTCAATGAAGTTTGGGACGATCAATGCCTAAAACTCTCTTTAACAAAAGCATTACCTTTACTGCCGAGCCGGATGCCCTGATTTGGCAGCTGGACAATAAGGGGAAGTATTCCTCCAGCTCCCTCTATCATGTTATCAACTTTAGAGGGTTCAACCCGTGTTTATCCCTGCTGTCTGGAAATTGAGAGTTCCCCCTAAAATTCATGTATTTCTCTAGCTTCTCTCCAAAAACAAATTGATGACTAGGGATAACCTTAGGAAGAGACACATCATCAAACCCCTTAATTGTGTTTACTGCTTGGAACAAGAGTCTTGTTCTCACCTATTTTTTGAATGTATAGTTGCTAAACATCTCTGAGCCCACATTGAGGAATATTTCTCTAGTCAGATTGTCTCATCCTTCGAATCTGTCGCCAGATTCTGGATTGCTACCAAAAAGTGCTTAGTTTTAAACACTGTTAGCTCAGCTGTCCTTTGGTGCCTCTGGAAATATAGAAATGCTATGATTTTCAGTAACACCTCCTGGATTTCCATTCCGCAGGTCTTGAGGTTGATCAGGAACATGGTGAGGAACTGGGCGATTCTCTCCTCCGGATCGGACAAGGACAAGTTGATGAGCTTCGTGGAAACCCTAACAAGATCCCTCCAGAAACCGTTGGCGATCACTTGTGGCTGAACAAGGCTCGACCTGCTCTGGGGCTGGACCCGTGGGCTCGTCTCAAGATCTCTGATGAAGATGATGGGCACCTGGCGCCGAAAAAGAGGGACATCCACCATGCTACGCCTTCCAGCCCGGTGTCTCCGCTTGCTTACTGGTCGCCACAGGCTGACACGGCCCCTCGGCTGAAGACCATGAAGGCTTCGCTGGACCCTCCTTGTGTCATTTGAGTGCTCTATCCGCTCTACCTTTGGCACCGCTCGGGTGATTTGTGTTATTCAGAGAACTTGTTCATCCACCCCCCTAGTTTGTAGCTTTTCTACCTTTGCTTTCGAACTGCTCTTTGAGCTGCTGTATCAGAATATGTTGTGGTTTCATTCTCAGCAATGGAACCGGGGAGATGCTCCCTGTTTTTCTAAAAAATTTATTTCATATGTTATTATATATTATTTTTGTTGTCATCATATATTTAACAGATACTTACATATGTAAGAAAACAATATCCCACATCTTATTAACTTATAAAAATAATTTCTTAACAAATAAAATCCTGGATTGTTTTGGTACGAAAATCCTAGTGATTGTGTACAAAAGCTTGGTAAGATTTAAGGACAAATTTAATAATATCACTTATTATTTAAATATATTTATAACAAAATGCTCAGCCCCTAATTATTTTTTGATAACATTGCTGGCCCAACCCAACATTATAATTAGAATCAGCCCAGCAAAATCGTGTATTTCGAGAAAGTGCAAATGGCCTGTAATTTTTTAGGAAATAAAATAAACGGGCCGCATGGACGCTACATTATTTGTTCACCCAGCCCAGCTAATGGTTGTAATTCAAAAAAAAGATCAAATTTACTGTAAATTCTACCGCGCAAAAAAAGACTGTAAATTCTAAAAAAATGGGTTGAATACGTGCCACATTTTTGGAGGCTGAAATGTGGGCCAATAGGTCAAAGCCAATGCAAGTCGTTGTCAATTTAGTCAACAAATGATTCTGACATGTTAGCCGTTGGATTTACATCCAACGACAGGCATCCATCTTCAATCTCTCGTCTTCTTCCTCCAGCGCCGCCGGGACCACCTCCCGCCTCCTGCTGCTAGCAGCTCTGCTTAGCATGCTTTGTTATGAAGCGCTACTCCACCATTGGCCAGGCCATCCCTCCACCCCTCCACCCCTCCTGTTCTTCTCCACCGACTGTCGAACCACACCACACTAGAACCAGTTAACCCTCGTACACCTCTCCGTCTGTGACTCTACTCCCGCGTCTTCCCATCTCCAGCTCGTTGCTGTCCGGGGCCTCGCCGTCGTCCACCACCTTGGATGCGCTCGACGCGGCGTGGTCAACATGGTCAACAAACGACACCATCGAAAGTAGACTGTGCGTGGAGAGGCTGACAGCTGGGTCCACGGCCGCACACAAGGAAATGCCTCCTTATTACGCGCAAAATAATGATTCCTCCACCTGACATCTGGGACCCACCGGAAGGGCCTCTGTATTTCGCGAAATAAAGTGCCCCGCTGACATGTCTCGGACCCACCAGCTATCTTCGCACGCAAGGAAGTGCCTCCTTATTACGCACAAAAAAATGAATATTCCCCCTGCCAGCTGGAACCCAACATAGTGGGAGGCTGACTTGTGGGCCTACCAAGTTGATGGGGACGGAGGGCTTTGTCAACTTAGTCAATATGAACGATTCTAGCTCTTGTTACCGTACAATGTTCATCCAACGGTCGTAGTGCTTCTTCAACCTCTGGTCTTCTTGCTCCAGCCGCCCAAACTAGCGCCGGTCGTGCCGCGTGCTCCTGCCTCCCGTGGCCGGTTGTGATGCTGCGGAGGCCTCACCGCCCCCTACTACTCCCACCGCTGGCCAGGCCATCCCTCTACTCACCCACACCCCCTGTTATTCTGCGGCGACAGCAGCCTCACACCGCAGCCGAACCAGTGAACCCTCATACTCCCCTTCGCGTGGGCATCCACTGATGTGTCTTCCCCGGCTCTAAGTCGTCCCCTTCCTAGTCCTCGTCGTCGTCCACCGCCCTGGTGCTCTTGGCACGGCGTGGTCAACGTGGTCAACGACCGACTTCCATCGAAAGAGTACTGTACATGCAGAGGCTGACAGCTGGGTCCACGGCAGCCGCAAGGAAGTGCCTCCTTATTATGAGGAAAATAATTATTCCTCCACCTGACAGCAGGGACCCACTGGACGGGCCACCAGTATTTTGCGAAAAAAATCATTTCCCCCTGACTGTTGGGACCCACTGGATGGGCCACCGTATTTCGCGAAAAAACGTTCCCCCCGCTGTCAGCTCGGACCCACCGGAAGTGCCTCCTTATTACGCACAAAAAATGAATACTCCCCCGGCTAGCTGGGACCCACCTTGCTGGGAGGCTGACTTGTGGGCCTACTAAGTTGACGGGGACGAAGGGCTTTGTCAACTTAGTCAATATGAACGATTCTAGCTCCAGTGACCGTACGATGTCCATCCAACGGTCGTACTGCTTCTTCAACCTCTGGTCTTCTTGCTCTAGCCGCCCAATGCAGCGTTGGTCGTGCCGCATGCTCCTGCCTCCCGTGGCCGGCTGTGCTGCCGCAGAGGCCTCACCGCCCCCTACTATTCCCACCGCTGGCCAGGCCCTGCTGCGACGGCAGCCTCACACCGCAGCCGAACCAGTGAACCCTCGTAATCCTCTCCGCGCGGGCTTCCATTGCCGTGTCGTCCCCTTCTTAGGCCTCGTCGTCGTCCACCGCCGTGGTGATCTCCGTGCGGCGTGGTCAACGTGGTCAAGGAACGACTTCCATCGGAAGAGTACTGTACGTGGAGAGGCTGACAGCTGGGTCCACGGCCACAGCCCAGTTTTTTTGTGATTTGCCAAGTAAGTCGCTTTGTCAGGCCTGTTGGGCTGCAAATCTTTCAAGACGAGGAGAGCTTTCATTCGGCTGGCCGAGAAAATGGCCCATCAGTAATGAGAAATGGGTTGTACATTTTTAAAACACATCAAACCGGCAATTAGTTTCAAATATCTTTTTTTTATTTCAAGATTTTAAATTACATTAATTTTTATGCGTGGAGAATTTGTTGGATTTTATATTGATATACATTTATTTTTAAAATTAGTTTGAATGTGAGTCGAAATTTCGGAATTAAAAACAGTTCGGACCGCACCGAAATATGCAAAATTTCGTATAATTTTCTAACCGTTGCCACAATATGGGCTGCAATGGTAACAAAAAGAATATGTGCTCCAAAAAAACCTTAAGAATTAGCAAATGGGCTGTAAACTATTAGAAATAATGGCAGATGGGTTGTATGCTATTTTCCACAGATTTGAGGCTTTCCTAAAAAAAAGGTTGACGCACAAGCACTGACTGTTGGATGTCCATCCAACGGCCGTCGTGCTTCTTCAATCTCTGCTCTTCCTGCTCCAGCCGCTCAAACAAGCGCCGGCGGGACTGTCTGCTCCCTCCTCCTCGTGGCCGGCTATGCTGCCGCGTAGGCCTCACCGCCCGACCGTACTCCCATCGCTGGCCTAGCCATCCCTCTACTCACCCACACCTGCTATTATTCTCCGGCGACGGCAGACGAACCAGTAAACACTCGTACAGTCATACTCCCCTCCGCGTGGGAAACAACTGCCGAGTCTTCCCTGCCTCCGTGTCGTCCCCTTCCTAGGCCTCGCCGTCGTCCACCGCCCTGGTGCTCTCGGTGCGGCGTGGTCAACGTGGTCAAGGAACGACTTCCATCGGACGTGGACTGTACGTGGAGAGGCTAACAGCTGGGTCCACGGCCGCAGCAAGGAAGTGCCTCCTTATTACGTGGAAAATAATGTTTCCTCCACCTGATAGCTGGGACCCACCGGATGGGCCACTGTATTTTGCGAAAAAAAGCGTTTCCCCCTGACTGCTGGGACCCACCAGCTACATCTTCGCACGCAAGGAAGTGCGTCCGGGCAAAAAAACGATTCGCCCCCTTACTGCTGCGACCGACCAGCTACATCTTTGCAGGCAAGGAAGTGCCTGACAGTCGGGACCCACCTGGTCGAAGCGTACGTAGTGTTGTCATTCTGGTTGCGAACGTGTACGTACATACTGGTCGATGTAGAGGCGCGCATGTGTCGTAGTAGAGGCGTGCACGTAGCATGTACACGTACGTACAGCGGCCAGGGTGCAAGAAAGAAAATACGGCCACGTATGTGTACATACGGGCGGGGTCTCGAACGCCTACTCGCGCATACGTACGGCGATGGCTCGTGTACATGGCTGGGTCGGAACGGAGAAACAGCGTCGTCGTCGTGTTCATGGGTCGGAACGGAATGCGTGGTCGTGTTCATCGGGAGGGCTTGGACGGAAGAGGCGATGGAAACGAGGCCTGGCGTACCGCACAACGGAGGAAACGAACCTCCTACGGTCGAAACGGGGGTCCTGTTGATCAGGAGGGGTGTGGCGTACCGCAAAACGGAGGAAATGGACCTCCTACGGTCGAAACGGGGGTCCTGTTGATCGGGAGGGGTGTGGCATACCGCAAAACGGAGGAAACGGACCTCCTACGGTCGAAACGGGGGTCCTGTTGATCGGGAGGGGTGTGGCGTACCGCAAAACGGAGGAAACGGACTTGTGTTGGAGCGCTACGGTCGAAACGGGGGTCCTGTTCATCGGGAGGGGTGTGGAGTACCGCAAACCGGGACTCGACGAGATACTGTTCATCTCCACCGTCGACCTCCTCCAGCCTCCACGGGCTCCTGTTCATCCAGCCTCCACGGGCTCCTGTTCATCCAGCCTCCACGGGCTCCTATTCATCCAGCCTCCACCGCGCGCTACTCCACCGGCTACTGTTCAACCACCCCTCCACCGTCTACTGTTCATCCAGCCCTCCACACCACGGGGTCCTGTTCAACCACCCCTCCACCGGCACCCCTCCACCGTCTACTGTTCATCTAGCCCTCCACACCACGGGGTCCTATTCAACCACCCCTCCACGGGCACCCCTCCACCGTCCACTGTTCATCCAGCCCTCCACACCACGGGGTCCTGTTCATCCACCCCTCCACGGGCACCCCTCCACCGTCTACTGTTCATCCAGCCCTCCACCACACCACGGGGTCCTGTTCATCCAGAGGCAACGCCACCGCTCACTGTTCATCCAACCCCCCCCCCCCCCGCAACCCTCACTGTTCATCCCATCGATCGGCTTCAGTTAGCAGCAGTAGCGAAGGAATCGCTCGATCGGGTTCAGTTAACAGCCATCGATCGATCGCTCGGGTTCAGTAACGCGTAGCCTGCAGTGCAATTGCTCGGGTTCAGTTAGAGCCCAACGCCTCACTCGGGTTCAATTAGAGCCAACGCCTCGCACACACGCGCGTACGTGTACGAGAGAAACGCGCATCGCTCGGCCCCCGACCTCCCACCGTAACCGGGAACTCCCCGAAATTTTCCTCCCCCTTGCTTCTACCACGGTTTTTTTCCGTCATGGACGAGCCAAAGAATGTCATGCAGCTGCGTCTCCAGCCCGCCCAGGACGAAAAACCCATTTTCTATCATGATTTTTTGTCATAGAAGTAGGAGCCCACCACATCTATGATGATACCGGGTTTTGTCACAATTATCGTCCTAGAAGTGTCATATGTATGACAGAAAAAAAATTCGTTCGGCCCAAAATGTCACGGATGTGTCTTTTTTTTGTAGTGCAAGTCCCTCGTACCTACACAAAAACAATAGCTCAACGCAACCAACGCGATTAGGGGTTGTCAATCCCTTCACGGTCACTTACGGGAGTGAGTTCTGATAGAGATGATAGATAATATTTTTGGTATTTTTGATATAGAGATGCAAAGTAAAAAGTAAAAGGCAAAGTAAAAAAGCAAAGCAATAAAAAAGTGATGGAGATTGATATGATGAGAATAGACCCAGGGGCCATAGGTTTCACTAGTGGCTTCTCTCAAGAGCATAAGTATTCTACGGTGGGTGAACAAATTACTGTTGAGCAATTGACAGAATTGAGCATAGTTATGAGAATATCTAGGTATGATCAAGTATATAGGCATCACGTCCGTGACAAGTAGACCGACTCCTGCCTGCATCTACTACTATTACTTCACTCATCGACCGCTATCCAGCATGCATCTAGAGTATTAAGTTAAAAACAGAGTAACGCCTTAAGCAAGATGACATGATGTAGAGAGATAAATTCATGCAATATGAAATAAACCCCATCTTGTTATCCTCGATGGCAACGATACATTACGTGCCTTGCTGCCCCTTCTGTCACTGGGAAAGGACACCGCAAGATCGAACCCAAAGCTAAGCACTTCTCCCATTGCAAGAAAAACCAATCTAGTAGGCCAAACCAAACTGATAATTCAAAGAGACTTGCAAAGATAACCAATCATACATAAAAGAATTCAGAGAAGATTCAAATATTATTCATAGATAGACTTGATCATAAACCCACAATTCATCGGTCTCAACAAACACACCGCAAAAAGAAAATTACATCGAATAGATCTCCACGAGAGAGGGGAGAACATTGTATTGAGATCCAAAAAGAGAGAAGAAGCCATCTAGCTAATAACTATGGACCCGAAGGTCTGAGGTAAACTACTCACACTTCATGGGAGAGCCTATGATGATGTAGAAGCCCTCCGTGATGACGGCCCTCTTCGGCAGAGCTCCGGAACAGGCCCCAAGATGGGATCTCGTGGATACAGAAAGTTGCGGCGGTGGAATTAGGTTTTTGGCTCTATATCTGATCGTTTGGGGGTACGTAGGTATATATAGGAGGAAGGAGTACGTCGGTGGAGCAACAGGGGGCCCACGAGGCAGGGGGGCGCGCCCCCACCCTCGTGACCGCCTCTGTTACTTCTTAGAGTGGGGTCCAAGTCTCCTGGATCACGTTCGGTGAGAAAATCACGTTGCCGAAGGTTTCATTCCGTTTGGACTCCGTTTGATATTCCATTTCTTCGAAACACTGAAATAGGCAAAAAAACAGCAATTCTGGGCTGGGCCTCTGGTTAATAGGTTAGTCCCAAAAATAATATAAAAGTGGAAAATAAAGCCCAATATAGTCCAAAACAGTAGATAATATAGCACGGAGCAATCAAAAATTATAGATACGTTGGAGACGTATCAAGAGGCACTCTCCACACTCACTCTTTCTCACATACAAGTTCCATTGCAATGATCTGGCTTATCTCTCCCTCCCCGCAAAATAGTTTCGTAGAGCCAAAAGGCTGTCTGGGTTCCGGTGGGAATTAGTTCTGGACGGCGAAGCCCTGCCGGATAGATGACACCGTATGTGTGCAACTCTGTAGAGAGATCATAATTTCGGTCTTAGTTCGAGAGTGCCTCCCGAAGGGCTGTCCGTGTGACCGTACGAGTTCCAAAGGTCCTCCCGAAGGGTTGTCCGAGTGGCCGTTCGAGTTTTGAAGGTCTTGCCGAAGGGTTGTCCGCGACACCGTCCGGGGGAATCTCCGATCACCTCCCGGAGGGCTGTCTGAGGGGCAGATGAGGGTATACATCCTCGCGGTTGGGAGGTTGTAAATCCTAGCTGCGGGGATCTGCACCACCGATCATCATCGACTCTACTTCCCGCTGCGCTACGAGTCGGTAACGAAAAAGATCAAACCTTGTATGCAGTCTCCATAGTGGTCCTGAGCTGGTACGTAGGTCGGAAATTTTTGTTTTCTACTGTGTTACCCTACATCTATGATGTCTCTTACTGATTTACTGCCACCGTTTTGGGTTTATACTTTAGAGACGGCTGCATTCACGTTAAATAGGGCACCATCTAAATCTGTTGAGACGACACCTTATGAACTGTGGTTTGGCAAGAAACCCAAGTTGTCGTTTCTTAATGTTTGGGGCTGCGACGCTTATGTGAAAAAGCTTCAACCTGATAAGCTCAAATCCAAATCGGAGAAATGTGTCTTCATAGGATACCCAAAGGAGACTGTTGGGTACACCTTCTATTACAGATCCGAAGGCAAGAAATTCGTTGCTAAGAATGGACCCTTTCTAGGCAAGGAGTTTCTCTCGAAAGAAGTGAGTGGGAGGAAGGTAGAATTTGATGAGGTAACTGTACCTGCTCCCTTATTGAAAAGTAGTTCATCATAGAAATCTGTTCCTGTGACTCCTACACCAATTAGTGAGGAAGCTAATGATAATGGTCATGTAACTTCAGATCAAGTTACCACCGAACCTCGTAGGTCAACCAGAGTAAGACCCGCACTAGAGTGGTACGGTAATCCTGTTCTGGAGGTCATGTTACTTGACCATGACGAACCTACGAACTATGAGGAAGCAATGATGAGCCCAGATTCCGCAAAATGGCTTGAGGCCATGAAATCTGAGATGGGATCCATGTATGAGAAAAAAGTGTGGACTTTGGTTGACTTGCCCGATGATCGACAAGCCATCGAGAATAAATGGATCTTCAAGAAGAAGACTGACGCTGACGCTAATGTTGAAGGAAATATGCCCTAGAGGTAATAATAAAGTTATTATTTATTTCCTTATATCATGATAAATGTTTATTATTCATGCTAGAATTGTATTAACTGGAAACATAATACATGTGTGAATACATAGACAAACAGAGTGTCACTAGTATGCCTCTACTTGACTAGCTCGTTAATCAAAGATGGTTATGTTTCCTAACCATGAACAAAGAGTTGTTATTTGATTAACGAGGTCACATCATTAGTTGAATGATCTGATTGACATGACCCATTTCATTAGCTTAGCACCCGATCGTTTAGTATGTTGCTATTGCTTTTCTTCATGACTTATACATGTTCCTATGACTATGAGATTATACAACTCCCATTTACCGGAGGAACACTTTGGGTACTACCAAACGTCACAACATAACTGGGTGATTATAAAGGAGTACTACAAGTGTCTCCAAAGGTAGATGTTGGGTTGGCGTATTTCGAGATTAGGATTTGTCACTCCGATTGACGGAGAGGTATCTCTGGGCCCTCTCGGCAATGCACATCACATAAGCCTTGCAAGCATTACAACTAATATGTTAGTTGTGAGATGATGTATTACAGAACGAGTAAAGAGACTTGCCGGTAACGAGATTGAACTAGGTATTGGGTACCGACGATCGAATCTCGGGCAAGTAACATACCGATGACAAAGGAAACAACGTATGTTGTTATGCGGTCTGACCGATAAAGATCTTCGTAGAATATGTAGGAGCCAATATGGGCATCCAGGTCCCGCTATTGGTTATTGACCAGAGACGTGTCTCGGTCATGTCTACATTGTTCTCGAACCCGTAGGGTCCGCACGCTTAAGGTTATGATGACAGTTATATTATGAGTTTATGTATTTTGATGTACCGAAGGTTGTTCGGAGTCCCGGATGTGATCACGGACATGACGAGGAGTCTCGAAATGGTCGAGACATAAAGATTGATATATTGGAAGCCTATGTTTGGATATCGGAAGTGTTCCGGGTGAAATCGGGATTTTACCGGAGTACCGGGAGGTTACCGGAACCCCCCGGGGAGCTAAATGGGCCATGATGGGCCTTAGTGGAAAAGAGAAGAGGTAGCCCTACATGGTCTGCGCGCCTCCCCCTTCCCCTAGTCCTATTAGGACTAGGAGAGGTGGCCGGCCCCCTCTCTCTCTTTTCCCCCTCCGCGAATCCTATTCCAACTAGGATTGGGGGGGGGGGGAATCCTACTCCCAGAGGGAGTAGGACTCTCCTGGCGTGCCAAGCTTGGCCGGCCAGCCTCCCCCCTCTAGTCCTTTATATACTGAGGTAGAGGCACCCTAGAACACACAAGTTGATCCACGTGATCTATTCCTTAGCCGTGTGCGGTGCCCCCAGCCACCATATTCCTCGATAATACTGTAGCGGAGTTTAGGCGAAGCCCTGCTGCCGTAGTGCATCAAGATCGTCACCACGCCGTCGTGCTGGCGGAACTCTTCCCCAACACTTTGCTGGATCGGAGTCCGGGGATCGTCATCGAGCTGAACGTGTGCTCGAACTCGGAGGTTCCGTAGTTTCGGTACTTGATCGGTTGGATCGTGAAGACGTACGACTACTTCCTCTACGTTGCGTCAACGCTTCCGCAGTCGGTCTGCGTGGGTACGTAGACAACACTCTCCCCTCTCGTTGCTATGCATCACATGATCTTGCGTGTGCGTAGGAAATTTTTTGAAATTACTACCAGCATGTCATACTTTGGTTCGGCGGTATTGTTGGACGAGACGACCCGGACCAACATTACGCATACGCTTACGCGAGACCGGTTCCCCCGACGTGCTTTGCACACAGGTGGCTTGCGGGCGACTGTCTCTCCAACTTTAGTTGAACCAAGTGTGGCTACGCCCGGTCCTTGTGAAGGTTAAAACGGAGTCTATTTGACAAACTATCGTTGTGGTTTTGATGCGTAGGTGAGATTGGTTCTTGCTTAAGCCCGTAGCAGCCACGTAAAACTTGCAACAACAAAGTAGAGGACGTCTAACTTGTTTTTGCAGGGCATGTTGTGATGTGATATGGTCAAGGCATGATGCTGAATTTTATTGTATGAGATGATCATGTTTTGTAACCGAGTTATCGGCAACTGGCAGGAGCCATATGGTTGTCGCTTTATTGTATGCAATACAATCGCGATGTAATGCTTTACTTTATTACTAAACGGTAGTGATAGTCGTGGAAGCATAAGATTAGCGAGACGACCACGATGCTACGATGGAGATCAAGGTGTCGCGCCGGTGACGATGATGATCATAACGGTGTTTCGGAGATGGAGATCACAAGCACAAGATGATGATGGCCATATCATATCACTTATATTGATTGCATGAGATGTTTATCCTTTTATGCATCTTATCTTGCTTTGATTGACGGTAGCATTATAAGATGATCTCTCACTAAATTATCAAGAAGTGTTCTCCCTGAGTATGCACCGTTGCCAAAGTTCGTCGTGCCCAGACACCACGTGATGATCGGGTGTGATAAGCTCTACGTCCATCTACAACGGGTGCAAGCCAGTTTTGCACACGCAGAATACTTAGGTTAAACTTGACGAGCCTAGCATATGCAGATATGGCCTCGGAACACGGAGACCGAAAGGTCGAGCGTGAATCATATAGTAGATATGATCAACATAACGATGTTCACCATTGAAAACTACTCCATCTCACGTGATGATCGGTTATGGTATTGTTGATTTGGATCACGTAATCACTTAGAAGATTAGAGGGATGTCTATCTAAGTGGGAGTTCTTAAAGTAATTTGATTAATTGAACTTAAACTTATCATGAACTTAGTACCTGATAGTATCTTGCTTGTTTATGTTGATTGTAGATAGATGGCTCGTGCTGTTGTTCCGTTGAATTTTAATGCGTTCCTTGAGAAAGCAAAGTTGAAAGATGATGGTAGCAAATATACGGACTGGGTCCGTAACTTGAGGATTATCCTCATTGCTGCTCAGAAGAATTACGTCCTGGAAGCACCGCTGGGTGCCAAGCCTGCTGCTGGAGCAACACCAGATGTTATGAACGTCTGGCAGAGCAAAGCTGATGACTACTCGATAGTTCAGTGTGCCATGCTTTACGGCTTAGAATCGGGACTTCAACGATGTTTTGAACGTCATGGAGCATATGAGATGTTCCAGGAGTTGAAGTTAATATTTCAAGCAAATGCCTGGATTGAGAGATATGAAGTCTCCAATAAGTTCTATAGCTGCAAGATGGAGGAGAACAGTTCTGTCAATGAGCATATACTCAAAATGTCTGGGTATAATAATCACTTGATTCAATTGGGAGTTAATCTTCCGGATGATTGCGTCATTGACAGAATTCTCCAATCACTGCCACCGAGCTACAAGAGCTTCGTGATGAACTATAATATGCAAGGGATGAACAAGACTATTCCCGAGCTCTTCGCAATGCTGAAAGTTGCGGAGGTAGAAATCAAGAAGGAGCATCAAGTGTTGATGGTTAACAAGACCACTAGTTTCAAGAAAAAGGGCAAAGGGAAGAAGAAGGGGAACTTCAAGAAGAACAGCAAGCAAGTTGCTGCTTAGGAGAAGAAACCCAAGTCTGGACCTAAGCCTGAAACTGAGTGCTTCTACTGCAAGCAGACTAGTCACTGGAAGCGGAACTGCCCCAAGTACTTGGCGGATAAGAAGGATGGCAAGGTGAACAAAGGTATATGTGATATACATGTTATTGATGTGTACCTTACTAGAGCTCGCAGTAACACCTGGGTATTTGATACTGGTTCTGTTGCTAATATTTGCAACTCGAAACAGGGACTACGGAATAAGCGGGCACTGGCAAAGGACGAGGTGACGATGCGCGTGGGAAACGGTTCCAAAGTCGATGTGATCGCGGTCGGCACGCTACCTCTACATCTACCTTCAGGATTAATATTAGACCTAAATAATTGTTATTTGGGGCCAGCGTTGAGCATGAACATTATATCTGGATCTTGTTTGATGCGAGACGGTTATTCATTTAAATCAGAGAATAATGGTTGTTCTATTTATATGAGTAATATCTTTTATGGTCATGCACCTTTGAAGAGTGGTCTATTTTTGATGAATCTCGATAGTAGTGATACACATATTCATAATGTTGAAGCCAAAAGATACAGAGTTGATAATGAAAGTGCAACTTATTTGTGGCACTGTCGTTTAGGTCATATTGGTGTAAAGCGCATGAAGAAACTCCATACTGATGGACTTTTGGAACCACTTGATTATGAATCACTTGGTACTTGCGAACCGTGCCTCATGGGCAAGATGACTAAAACACCGTTCTCCGGTACTCTGGAGAGAGCAACAGATTTGTTGGAAATCATACATACCGATGTATGTGGTCCGATGAATATTGAGGCTCGTCGCGGATATCGTTATTTTCTCACCTTCACAGATGACTTAAGCAGATATGGGTATATCTACTTAATGAAACATAAGTCTGAAACATTTGAAAAGTTCAAAGAATTTCAGAGTGAAGTTGAAAATCATCGTAACAAGAAAATAAAGTTTCTACGATCTGATCGTGGAGGAGAATATTTGAGTTACGAGTTTGGTGTACATTTGAAAAATTGTGGAATAGTTTCGCAACTCACGCCACCCGGAACACCACAGCGTAATGGTGTGTCCGAACGTCGTAATCGTACTTTACTGGATATGGTGCGATCTATGATGTCTCTTACTGATTTACCGCTATCGTTTTGGGGATACGCTCTAGAGACGGCCGCGTTCACGTTAAATAGGGCACCATAAAAATCCGTTGAGAAGACGCCTTATGAACTGTGGTTTGGCAAGAAACCAAAGTTGTCATTTCTTAAAGTTTGGGGCTGCGATGCTTATGTGAAAAAGCTTCAACCTGATAAGCTCGAACCCAAATCGGAGAAATGTGTCTTCATAGGATACCCAAAGGAGACTGTTGGGTACACCTTCTATCACAGATCCGAAGGCAAGACATTCGTTGCTAAGAATGGATCCTTTCTAGAGAAGGAGTTTCTCTCGAAAGAAGTGAGTGGGAGGAAAGTAGAACTTGACGAGGTAACTGTACCTGCTCCTTTATTGGAAAGTAGTACATCACAGAAAATTGTTTCTGCGACACCTACACCAATAAGTGAGGAAGCTAATGATGATGATCATGAAACTTCAGATCAAGATACTATTGAACCTCGTAGATCAACTAGAGTAAGATCCGCGCCAGAGTGGTACGGTAATCCTGTTCTGGAAATCATGCTACTAGATCATGATGAACCTACGAACTATGAAGAAGCGATGGTGGGCCCAGATTCCGCAAAGTGGCTTGAAGCCATGAAATCTGAGATGGGATCCATGTATGAGAACAAAGTATAGACTTTGGTTGACTTGCCCGATGATCGGCAAGCAATTGAGAATAAATGGATCTTCAAGAAGAAGACTGACGCTGACGGTAATGTTACTGTCTACAAAGCTCGACTTGTCGCAAAAGGTTTTCGACAAGTTCAAGGGGTTGACTACGATGAGACCTTCTCACCCGTAGCGATGCTTAAGTTTGTCCGAATAATGTTAGCAATTGCCGCATTTTATGATTATGAAATTTGGCAGATGGATGTCAAAACTGCATTCCTGGATGGATTTCTGGAAGAAGAGTTGTATATGATGCAACCGGAAGGTTTTGTCGATCCAAAGGGGGCTAACAAAGTGTGCAAGCTCCAGCGATCCATTTATGGACTGGTGCAAGCCTCTCGGAGTTGGAATAAACGTTTTGATAGTGTGATCAAAGCATTTGGTTTTATACAGACTTTCAGAGAAGCCTGTATTTACAAGAAAGTGAGTGGGAGCTCTGTAGCATTTCTGATATTATATGTGGATGACATATTGCTGATTGGAAATGATATAGAATTTCTGGATAGCATAAAGGGATACTTGAATAAGAGTTTTTCAATGAAAGACCTTGGTGAAGCTGCTTACATATTAGGCATAAAGATCTATAGAGATAGATCAAGACGCTTAATTGGACTTTCACAAACAACATACCTTGACAAAATTTTGAAGAAGTTCAAAATGGATCAAGCAAAGAAAGGATTCTTGCCTGTGTTACAAGGTGTGAAATTGAGTAAGACTCAATGCCCGACCACTGCAGAAGATAGAGAGAATATGAAAGATGTTCCCTATGCATCAGCGATAGGATCTATCATGTATGCAATGCTGTGTACCAGACCTGATGTGTGCCTTGCTATAAGTCTAGCAGGGAGGTACCAAAGTAATCCAGGAGTGGATCACTGGACAGCGGTCAAGAACATCCTGAAATACCTGAAAAGGACTAAGGATATGTTTCTCGTATATGGAGGTGACAAAGAGCTCGTCGTAAATGGTTACGTTGATGCAAGCTTTGACACTGATCCAGACGATTCTAAATCGCAAACCGGATACGTGTTTACATTAAACGGTGGAGCTGTCAGTTGGTGCAGTTCTAAACAAAGCGTCGTAGCGGGATCTACATGTGAAGCAGAGTACATAGCTGCTTCGGAAGCAGCGAACGAAGGAGTCTGGATGAAGGAGTTCATATCCGATTTAGGTGTCATACCTAGTACATCGGGTCCAATGAAAATCTTTTGTGACAATACTGGTGCAATTGCCTTGGCAAAGGAATCCAGATTTCACAAGAGAACCAAGCACATCAAGAGACGCTTCAATTCCATCCGGGATCTAGTCCAGGTGGGAGACATAGAGATTTGCAAGATACATACGGATCTGAATGTTGCAGACCCGTTGACTAAGCCTCTTCCACGAGCAAAACATGATCAGCACCAAGGCTCCATGGGTGTTAGAATCATTACAGTGTAAACTAGATTATTGACTCTAGTGCAAGTGGGAGACTGAAGGAAATATGCCTTAGAGGCAATAATAAAGTTATTATTTATTTCCTTATAATCATGATAAATGTTTATTATTCATGCTAGAATTGTATTAACCGGAAACATAATACATGTGTGAATACATAGACAAACAAAGTGTCACTAGTATGCCTCTACTTGACTAGCTCGTTAATCAAAGATGGTTATGTTTCCTAACCATGAACAATGAGTTGTTATTTGATTAACGAGGTCACATCATTAGTTGAATGATCTGATTGACATGACCCATTCCATTAGCTTAGCACCCGATCGTTTAGTATGTTGCTATTGCTTTCTTCATGACTTATACATGTTCCTATAACTATGAGATTATGCAACTCCCGTTTGCCGGAGGAACACTTTGGGTGCTACCAAACGTCACAACATAACTGGGTGATTATAAAGGAGCATTACAGGTGTCTCCAAAGGTAGATGTTGGGTTGGCATATTTCGAGATTAGGATTTGTCACTCCGATTGTCGGAGAGGTATCTCTGGGCCCTCTCGGTAATGCACATCACATAAGCCTTGCAAGCACTGCAACTAATGAGTTAGTTGCGAGATGATGTATTATAGAACGAGTAAAGAGACTTGCCGGTAACGAGATTGAACTAGGTATTGGATACCGACGATCGAATCTCGGGCAAGTAACATACCGATGACAAAGGGAACAACGTATGTTGTTATGCGGTCTGACCGATAAAGATCTTCGAAGAATATGTAGGAGCCAATATGGGCATCCAGGTCCCGCTATTGGTTATTGACCGGAGATGTGTCTCGGTCATGTCTACATTGTTCTCGAACCCATAGGGTCCGCACGCTTAAGGTTACGATGACAGTTATATTATGAGTTTATGCATTTTGATGTACCGAAGGTTGTTTGGAGTCCCGGATGTGATCACGGACATGACGAGGAGTCTCGAAATGGTCGAGACGTAAAGATTGATATATTGGAAGCCTATGTTTGGATATCGGAAGTGTTCCGGGTGAAATCGGGATTTTACCGGAGTACCGGGAGGTTACCGGAACCCCCCGGGAACCATATGGGCCTAGATGGGCTTTAGTGGAAAGGAGAAAGGGGCAGCCCAAGGTGGCCGCGCGCCTCCCCCTCCCCCTAGTCCTATTAGGACTAGGAGAGGTGGCCGGCCCCCCTTCTCTCTCTTTCCCCCTCGGGGAATCCTAGTCCAACTAGGATTGGGGGGGAGTCCTACTCCCGGAAGGAGAAGGACTCCTCCTGCGCCCTCCTCCTGGCCAGCGCCCCCCTCCCCCTTGGCTCCTTTATATACTGAGGTAGAGGCACCCCAGAAACACACAAGTAGATCCACGTTATCTATTCCTTAGCCGTGTGCGGTGCCCCCAGCCACCATATTCCTCGATAATACTGTAGCGGAGTTTAGGCGAAGCCCTGCTGCTGCAGTACATCAAGATCGTCACCACGCCGTCGTGCTGACGGAACTCTTCCCCGACACTTTGCTGGATCGGAGTCCGGGGATCGTCATCGAGCTGAACGTGTGCTCGAACTCGGAGTTGCCGTAGTTTCGGTGCTTGATCGGTTGGATCGCGAAGACGTACAACTACTTCCTCTATGTTGTGTCAACGCTTCCACAGTCGGTCTGCGTGGGTACGTAGACAACACTCTCCCCCTCGTTGCTATGCATCACATGATCTTGCGTGTGCGTAGGAAATTTTTTGAAATTACTACGAAACCCATCACCGAAGGTTGTTCGGAGTCCCGGATGTGATCACGGACATGACGAGGAGTCTCGAAATGGTCGAGACATAAAGATTGATATATTGGAAGCCTATGTTTGGATATCGGAAGTGTTCCGGGTGAAATCGGGATTTTACCGGAGTACCGGGAGGTTACCGGAACCCCCCGGGGAGCTAAATGGGCCATGATGGGCCTTAGTGGAAAAGAGAAGAGGCAGACCTACATGGGCTGCGCGCCTCCCCCTTCCCCTAGTCCTATTAGGACTAGGAGAGGTGGCCGGCCCCCTCTCTCTCTTTTCCCCCTCCGCGAATCCTATTCCAACTAGGATTGGGGGGGGGGAATCCTACTCCCAGAGGGAGTAGGACTCTCCTGGCGCGCCAAGCTTGGCCGGCCAGCCTCCCCCCTCTAGTCCTTTATATACTGAGGTAGAGGCACCCTAGAACACACAAGTTGATCCACGTGATCTATTCCTTAGCCGTGTGCGGTGCCCCCAGCCACCATATTCCTCGATAATACTGTAGCGGAGTTTAGGCGAAGCTCTGCTGCCGTAGTGCATCAAGATCGTCACCACGCCGTCGTGCTGACGAAACTCTTCCCCAACACTTTGCTGGATCGGAGTCCGGGGATCGTCATCGAGCTGAACGTGTGCTCGAACTCGGAGGTGCCGTAGTTTCGGTACTTGATCGGTTGGATCGTGAAGACGTACGACTACTTCCTCTACGTTGCGTCAACGCTTCCGCAGTCGGTCTGCGTGGGTACGTAGACAACACTCTCCCCTCTCGTTGCTATGCATCACATGATCTTGCGTGTGCGTAGGAATTTTTTTGAAATTACTACGAAACCCAACAAATGTTACTATCTACAAAGCTCGACTTGTTGTGAAAGGTTTTCGACAAGTTCAAGGAGTTGACTACGATGAGACCTTCTCACCCATAGCGATGCTTTGGTCCGTCCGAATCACGTTAGCAATTGCTGCATTTTATGATTATGAAATTTGGCAAATGGATGTAAAAACTGCATTCCTGAATGGATTTCTGGAACAAGAGTTGTATATGATGCAACCTGAAGGTTTTATCGATCCAAAGGACGCTAACAAAGTGTGCAAGCTCCAGCGATCCATTTATGGACTGGTGCAAGCATCTTGGAGTTGGAATAAATGTTTTGATAGTGTGATCAAAGCATATGGTTTTATACATGCTTTTGGAGAAGCCTGTATTTACAAGAAAGTGAGTGGGAGCTCTGTAGCATTTCTAATATTATATGTGGATGACATATTGTTGATTGGAAATGATATAGAATTTCTGGATAGCATAAAAGGATACTTGAACAAGAGTTTTTCAATGAAAGACCTCGGTGAAGCTGCTTATATATTGGGCATCAAGATCTATAGAGATAGATCAAGACGCATAATTGGACTTTCACAAAGCAAATACATTGATAACGTTTGAAAAAGTTCAAAATGGATCAAGCAAAGAAAGGATTCTTGCCTATGTTACAAGGTGTGAAATTGAGTCAGACTCAATGCCCGACCACTGCAGAAGATAGAGAGAAAATGAACGGTGTTCCCTATGCTTCAGCCATAGGCTCTATCATGTATGCAATGCTGTGTACCAGACCTGATGTATGCCTTGCTATCTGTTTAGCAGGGAGGTACCAAAGTAATCCAGGAGTGGATCACTGGGCAGCGGTCAAGAACATCCTGAAATACCTAAAAAGGACTAAGGATATGTTTCTCATTTATGGAGGTGACAAAGAGCTCGTAGTAAATGGTTATGTTGATGCAAGCTTTGACACTGATCCGGATGACTCTAAGTCACAAACCGGATACATGTTTATATTGAACAGTGGAGCTATCAGTTGGTGCGGTTCTAGGCAAAGCGTCGTGGCGGGATCTACGTGTGAAGCGGAGTACATAGCTGCTTCGGAAGCAGCAAATGAAGGAATCTGGATGAAGGAGTTCATGTCCGATCTAGGTGTCATACCTAGTGCATCGGGTCAAATGAAAATCTTTTGTGACAATACTGGTGCAATTGCCTTGGTAAAGGAATCCATATTTCACAAGAGAACCAAGCACATCAAGAGACGCTTCAATTCCATCTGCGATCAAGTCAAGGAGGGGACATAGAGATTTGCAAGATACACCCGGATCTGAATGTTGCATACCCGTTGACTAAGCCTCTCTCACGAGCAAAACCTGATCATCACCAAGACTCCATGGGTGTTAGAATCATTACTGTGTAATCTAGATTATTGACTCTAGTGCAAGTGGGAGACTGAAGGAAATATGCCCTAGAGGCAATAATAAAGTTGTTATTTATATTTCCTTATATGATGATAAATGTTTATTATTCATGCTAGAATTGTATTAACCGGAAACTTAGTACATGTGTGAATACATAGACAAACAGAGTGTCACTGGTATGCCTCTACTTGACTAGCTCGTTGAATCAAAGATGGTTAAGTTTCCTAGCCATAGACATGAGTTGTCATTTGATTAACGGGATCACATCATTAGAGAATGATGTGATTGACTTGACCCATTCCGTTAGCTTAGCACTTGATCGTTTATTATATTGCTATTGCTTTCTTCATGACTTATAAATGTTCATATGACTATGAGATTATGCAACTCCCGAATACCGGAGGAACACTTTGTGTGCTACCAAACGTCACAACGTAACTGGGTGATTATAAAGGTGCTCTACAGGTGTCTCCGATGGTACTTGTTGAGTTGGCATAGATCGAGATTAGGATTTGTCACTCCAATTATCGGAGAGGTATCTCTGGGCCCTCTCGATAATGCACATCACTATAAGCCTTCCAAGCAATGTGACTAATGAGTTAGTTGCGGGATGATGCATTATGGAATGAGTAAAGAGACTTGCCGGTAACGAGATTGAAGTAGGTATTGAGATACCGATGATCGAATCTCGGGCAAGTAACATACCGATGACAAAGGGAACAACGTATGTTGTTATGCGGTTTGACCGATAAAGATCTTCGTAGAATATGTGGGAACCAATATGAGCATCTAGGTTCCACTATTGGTTATTGACCGGAGATGAGTCTCGGTCATGTCTACATAGTTCTCGAACCCATAGGGTCCGCACGCTTAACGTTCGGTGATGATCGGTATTATGAGTTTATGTGTTTTGATATAATGAAGGTAGTTCGGAGTCTCGGATATGATCACGGACATGACGGGGAGTCTCGAAATGGTCGAGACGTAAAAATCGATATATTGGAAGCCTATGTTTGGACATCAGAATGGTTCCGGATGAGTTCGGGCATTTACCGGAGTACCGGGAGGTTACCAGAACCCCCCGGGGAGTGTATGGGCCTTATTGGGCCTTAGTGGGAGAGAGGAGGAGGCGGCCTAGGAGCCCCCCCCCCAAGCCCAATCCGAATTGGGAGGGGGGCCGGCCCCCTTTCCTTCCTCCCTCTCTCGTCCTTCCTTCCTCTCCTACTCCTACTTGGAAGGGGGGAATCCTACTCCCGATGGGAGTAGGACTCCCCTAGGGCGCGCCATAGAGAGGGCCGGCCCTCCCCCTCCCCCACTCCTTTATATACGGGGGAAGGGGCACCCCGTAGACACACAAGTTGATCATTGATCTCTTAGCCGTGTGCGGTGCCCCCTCCACCATAATCCACCTCGGTCATATCGTTGTAGTGCTTAGGTGAAGCCCTGCGCCGGTAACTTCATCATCATCGTCATCACGTCGTCGTGGTGACGAAGCTCTCCCTCGACACTCTGCTGAATCGTGAGTTCGTGGGACGTCACCGAGTCGAACGTGTGCAGATCATGGAGGTGTCGTACGTTCGGTACTAGGATCGGTCGATCGTGAAGACATACGACTACATCAACTGCGTTGTCATAACGCTTCCGCTTACAGTCTACGAGGGTACGTGGACAACACTCTCCCCTCTCGTTGCTATGCATCACCGTGATCTTGCGTGTGCGTAGGAATTTTTTTGAAATTACTACATTCCCCAACACGTATGAACTGTGGTATGGCAAGAAACCTAAGCTGCCGTTTCTTAAAGTTTGGGGTTGCGGTGCTTATGTGAAAAAGCTTCTTCCTGATAAGCTCGAACCCAAATCGCAGAAGTGCGTCTTCATAGGATACCAAAAGAAACTGTTGGGTACACCTTCTATCACAGATCCGAAGGCAAGATCTTTGTTGCTAAGAATGGATCCTTTCTAGAGAAGGAGTTTCTCTCGAAAGAAGTGAGTGGGAGGAAAGTAGAACTTGATGAGGTAATTGTACCTTCTCTCGAATTGGAAAGTAGCTCATCACAGAAAACCGTTCCCATGATGCCTACACCAACTAGAGAGGAAGCTAATGATAATGATCATGAAACTTCAGATCAAATTACTACTAGACCTCGTAGGTCGAATAGAGCACGTTCCGCACAAGAGTGGTACAATAATCCTGTTCTGGAAGTCATGTTACTAGACCATGACGAACCTACGAACTATGAGGAAGCGATGATGAGCCCAGATTCCGCGAAATGGCTTGAGGCCATGAAATCTGAGATGGGATCCATGTATGAGAACAAAGTATGGACTTTGGTTGACTTGTCCGATGATCAGTAAGCCATTGAGAATAAATGGATCTTCAAGAGGAAGACAGACGCTGATGGTAGTGTTACTATCTACAAAGATCGACTTGTCGCAAAAGGTTTTCGACAAGTTCAAGGTGTTGACTACGATGAGATTTTCTCACTCGTAGCGATGCTTAAGTCTGTCCGAATCATGTTAGCAATTGCCACATTTTGTGAAATCTGGCAAATGCATGTCAAAACTGCATTCCTTAATGGATTTATTAAAGAAGAGTTGTATATGATGCAACCAGAAGGTTTTGTCGATCCTAAAGGTGCTAACAAAGTGTGCAAGCTCCAGCAATCCATTTCTAGACTGGTGCAAGCATCTCGGAGTTGGAATATACGCTTTGATGAAGTGATCAAAGCATATGGTTTTATACAGACTTTTGGAGAAGCCTGTGTTTACAAGAAAGTGAGTGGGAGCTCTGTAGCATCTCTGATATTATATGTGGATGACATATTGTTGATTGGAAATGATATAGAATTTCTGGATAGTATAAAAGGATACTTGAATAAGAGTTTTTCAATGAAAGACCTCGGTGAAGCTGCTTATATATTGGGCATCAAGATCTATAGAGATAGATCAAGACACTTAATTGGACTTTCACAAAACACATACCTTGATAAAGTTTTGAAGAAGTTCAAAATGGATAAATCAAAGAAAGGGTTCTTGCCTGTGTTACAAGGCGTGAAGTTGAGTCAGACTCAATGCCCGACCACTGTAGAAGATAGAGAGAAAATTAAAGTCATTCCCTATGCCTCAGCCATAGGTTCTATCATGTATGCAATGCTCTGTACCAAACCTGATGTGTGCCTTGCTATAAGTTTAGCAGGGAGGTACCAAAGTAATCCAGGAGTGGATCACTGGACAGCGGTCAAGAACATCCTGAAGTACCTGAAATGGACCAAGAGAGGAGTCCGAATTGGACTAGGGGAGGGGACGGCTACCTCCTTTCCTTCTCCTTCTCACTCTCCTCCCCCTTTCCCCCTCCGATAAAAGGAGGGGGGGCGAATTGGACTAGGAGCCCAAGTGGGACTCCTCCCACTTGGGGCGCCCCTAGGCCGGACTCCTCCCCTCTCCCTCCTTTATATACGGGGGCGGGGGCGCCTCTAAGATACACCAATTGTTCTTAGCCATGTGTGGCGCCCCCCTGCACCATTTACTCCTCCGGTCATATTGTCGTCGTGCTTAGGCGAAGCCCTGCGCGGATCACTTCACCATCACCGTCACCACGCCGTCGTGCTGACGAAACTCTCCCTCGACACTTTGCTTGATCAAGAGTTCGAGGGACGTCATCGAGTTGAACATGTGCTGAACTCGGAGGTGCCTTACGTTCGGTGCTTGATCGGTTGGATCGAGAAGGCGTTCGACTACATCAACCGCGTTAAGCTAACACTTCCGCTTTCGGTCTACGAGGGTACGCGGACACACTCTCCCCTTTCGTTGCTATGCATCTCCTAGATAGATCTTGCGTGATCGTACGATTTTTTTTGAAATTGCATGCTGCATTCCCCAACAATGTGACACTGTTAAAATTTGTATTTGGAACTTCAAATTTGATCCATTTTTGTATAATAACTATTATTGAAGTTGCACTAGTTTATAGAAAAGCAGTACAGAAGAGTGGCGTTTTGGCTCCTAGGTGTAGATACTCCTATTATGAGATACATATAAAACACATTTTTCAAAATGTAAAACAAATCGAGAAAAAACCCTGCATGTACATCTGGATATCCTATGTTCGCACACAAAATTTCGGTGATAAAGGACATTTTTGTGGCATGTATAAAAAATATTTAAAAAATGCCTCGTGATCGAAAATTGCCTTTTTTTTACACAAGCTATAAAAAATGTCCTTTTTCATCGAAACTTGGTGCATGCACATATAACGTCCGGATTTACACACGGGATTTTTTTCTTAAATATTTTTTACTTTTAAAAATGTGTATTTAGACAATGGGTGCATATACACCTATGCACCAAAGTGAATTTCCGACAAGTTTTACATATTTTATCTGCCCACGGGGATTGGGTCTGCCAAGGCGCACAACCGCGCTCTTGCCACTGGGCTAAACACCCATCCACTATGATTTGTTCCTGTTAGGTATAGTTGTACAATATTTTTAAAAATAGTTTCTTGTTGTTTCTTTTAGGTGTAAACCATTCTCATAATCATTCTTTCTTTGAGAGAAAGTTTCTGTTTGTTTTTGTCAGGAAGCACAACAATTTTTTCTTCTTCTTTAGAAGTAAACTTTCTTCTTTGAGGTATGACACATACACGTTTGCCTCGGCTATGACCAAATATATTGTGCACTTATATATATTTCAGATAAGTTCTATTATAATTACTAAATATGTTATTTTCTTGTCAAGGACAAAGGGAATATCTTTCATGTTACGTAGAAAAAAGAGGTGGAGATGTGTACAAGCAAGTGTCAATATTTGTAATTACTTGCCATGTTTGCAAATTTGTTTCTAATAGAAGTACTTAAGTTAAATCAGTACAATTATGAATCTCATAGCAAAATGAGTGTTTTTTTTAGATAAAGCAAAATGAGTGCTTGTACTACATGTCTACATGATATAATCAGCAAGCGCATGGAAACATGGCTTATTAGCGCTGCCAATGGTTGGCCGGGAGGTGTAAGGCGGGCCCTGGTATTGAGTTGGAGTGTACCTGAGCACATTGTACCGAAAAACTGACTGAAAATAAAATAATTTCAGTCACATTTTCCCTCTTTCCTTCTGTGTTGTATGTTGTTCGTTGGATACTGATCGGACGATTCAGAAATAAAGTGACTGAAACAGCTGAAAATTTCAGGTGCCTGATCCATAGGCCCTCCCAACTCGTGAACATAAATTTTCGACCGGAAAACCATCAAATGGGAATGCAAAGGCGCGTCGGAACTCTCTATCAGTTTGCATTGCCTCCTTGATGCACCGTCCTGGAGAACAGAGTATGATGTATCGCCTCGACAAAGGAAGAGTGTCGCCCTCTCGGTCTCGTGCACGAGCCTCAAACAACCTTAAGATGGAAACAGCGATGTCCATTGATCTCCATGTCGACCTCGTGCCATCAGTAGCTACCTACCGGCAATCAAGACGCCAGAAATAGAAAGGGGAATTAATAAGCAGCCCGGACCAACGGGTCCATCCAGAAAATAATCATATGTTTCACCTCGCATGTGCACACGCAACCTCTCTGCTAACAACAACAATCGGCGGCGCATTAACACAAACCGCCCAGACGAATTTGGAGCTTATACACTTCTAGTGTGTCATACGTACTCCCTCCGTTCCGAATTACTTGTCTTAGATTTGTCTAGATACGGAGATATCTAGCACTAAAATAAGTCTAGATACATCTGTATCTAAACAAATCAAAGACAAGTAATTCGGAACGGAAGGAGTAGTTTAGTACAGTACAGTACAGGAGAGGGGCATTATTGTTTGTTGCCCCTGTGTTTTCCCTTTCTTTCTGATTTGGATATTTTTAGACAGATCCCTTTATCCCGATGTAGATATACTCACCTACTAAGTAGTACCTGTTGGTGTGTTGGACTCGTGTATCTACACAGTTTTCTTGCCACTTCCAACTTTGTCCTCCGGACCTTCCCCATATGGCACGAACCGTACGTACGTGGAGCATGCATGCACGGCACCGCGGGGCCATACCCATCGATCTTCTACGCGCAGGCCGCGACGGCGGGCGCCGCGGCGGGGAGCTCGTCGAGGGTCGGGGCGAGGTCGCGCGGGCGCACCACCATCCGGAGCCCGTGCTTCATGAACAGCGTGAGCGACATCTTCTGCTCCACGCGGTGCCCCGGCGCCACGGCCAGGCGGTGCCGGAGGAGGATGCTCCCCGCGATGTTCTTCATCTGCAGGTACGCCAGGTCCTTGCCCAGGCATATGCGCGGCCCGGCGTTGAACGCCACGAACCTGTACGAGTCGTGCGGCTCGAACTTGCTGCCGTCGGCCGACAGCCACCGCTCCGGCCGGAACTCCAGGCAGTCCTCCCCCCACACCGTCTTCATGCGCCCGGCCGAGTAGATGGAGTACGTGACGGATGACCCGGCCGGCACGAACGTGCCGTCGGGGAGGTAGTCGTCGGCGACCACGTGCTTGGAGTCCTCCGGCACGGACGGGTACAGCCGGAGGGTCTCCGAGAGCGCCGCCTTGAGGTACACGAGGCGGTCCAGCTCCTCGTAGTCGAACGGGGCGGCCAGCCACAATGCCGGGTCGTCTGCGCCGCGGGACGCCGCCAGGACGGCGCAGAGCTCGCGCACGATCTTGCGCTCGACGTCCGGGTGGGTGGAGACCAGCCAGAAGAACCAGGAGAGCGCCACCGAGGAGGTGTCGCGGCCGGCGAGGATGAAGTTGAGCGCCACGTGCTGCAGGGAGTCGTCGGAGTAGGTCCCCTTGCGCATGAAGCGCGACAGGAGGTCGTCATGCGGCGTGGACCCGTCGCTCTTGCCGGCGAGCTCGAGCTTGCGCGTCTTGATGACGGCGGAGAGGTAGCGGTCGACGTGCGCGACGCTGCGCGCCAGCGTGGTCTCCATGCCGAGCCCCAGCCACTTCTTGCACCGCCACACGAACTCCGGGAAGATGAAGCGGTTGAGCGTGGCCTCGGTGGCGCGGTCGAAGGAGGTGGCGAAGGCGTTCTCGGGGAGGCCGCGGGCGAGCGTCTCCGGGTCCTTGCCGAAGGCGAGGCCGCAGATGTTGTCGAAGGTGAGGCGGAGGAGGAGGTCCTGCAGGTCGACGTGCGCGCCGGAGGCCGCCGCGTCGGACAGGATGGGGAGCATGCGGTGGTGGATGGAGCGGGAGACCCAGCGGGACATGGCGGTGCGGAGCGTGCGCGTGGTGAACTCGAGCGCGGCCGTCTTGCGCTGCGACACCCAGGTGTCGCCGTCGGAGTTGAAGATGCCGTCGCCGAGCAGGTCGCTGAAGACGCCGTGCCAGAAGGGGCCCTTGGGGTAGTTGTCGAAGCGCGCCTTGAGGACGTGCTCCAGGTTCCTGGGGTCGCACGTGACCGTGACCAGCCCGCCGCGGCGGGCCACGCCGGGCACCGCGAAGATGCAGGTCTGATAGGTGCCCCCGGTGCGGCGCAGGTTGCCGACGATCCACTCGTGCATGTCCTCCGCGTGCTGCAGCAGCCCCGGCAGGCTGCCCACCAGCGGCCACACCCGGGGCCCGCTGAGCCCGCGCGACATCCGCCAGAACCACGCCAGGTACGCGGCCGCCGCCGCCACCACCACCGCCCACGTCCCTGCCTCCATCGCCAAGCTGGCCAAGCTCGATCGCCGGAGCGCGGTGAGAGGTGAGGTGAGGACGGGAGAGGTGGTGCAATATGGAATGTGATCGGCAGGACGGGGCTATATAGAAGCGGCCGGGGAGAGGGCAAGCAAGGCGATGGATGGCAATGAATTGGCTTGCCGCTGTCGCGACGACTTGGGAGCGACTGGGAAGGCGGCCAGTGATGATCACTGCAGCTGGAGGAGTAGGCCAAGGCAGTGGCCCGTACCCCATCCGCCCTGCGTGCGCGCGGGATATATGGAGGCGGGGCATGAAGAAGGTTTGACGTGCGGGTCACCGCCGCGCGGGGGAACGTCCGGGTCAGGCCATTAATCGCCGCCCGGAGGCGTTGGGCGGGCGGGCCGCTCCGCTCCGAACCGAACCAGCGGCGCGTCAGTGGCGCCGGCTTTGCATGCACGCATGCATGCCCGGGCGCGCGACGGTGCGCGCCGCGTGCCGCTCGCACCTACCAATGGGGGCCGGGGGGAGCCATTCAATGCGCGCGCATTGAAGGCGCACGGCGCATGCGCCCGGCCGCGGTACGCCCTGCACCACCCTACCGCACGGTACGCCCGGCTTGCTTGGCGAGGTCTAGGTGAGCCATGCTTGGTCGATTTTATATTTTATTTACACATACATACTCTACACAGGACCGGAGTGTGCATGCAGGCTCGCAGCTCCCGGGGCAGCTTGAGGAAACAGTGAAACATGCGTGTGCGTGCATGCAACAGGCAGGGAGGACGGACGGACGTAGCCTTGATTTGGTGGGGAGGTACCGCCAGCTGAGCGGGACGTGTGGGAGAGGGGAGGAGAGGTTGGTGCCAAAACGGCATTACTATCAGCCTATCAGGTCAGGCAAAGCTAATGCAGCAGGTAGATGCATGGGTGAAACTGGCCAGCGGCTGCGAGCTTTGGTCAGGTCAAGCAGCCTGCACGCACCTACGCCGGCGGCCGCACCCGGTTTCGTGATGGGTTGGAGGCGTTGGGCCACCCAACATTCATCTACAACATCTGACTCCATCGGACTGCTGCTCTGGTTTGGCTATTCTCACCTCTGCCCTGGTCGTCGCCCTGCGCCGCTGCACCAACATATATGGTCAGACGCTGATGGCCTGCGCACTGCTCTTGCCGAATCGAAGGCTATACACAGTAGTACTACTGAAAAACTAGGGAAGCTCATCAGTGCTACAAAATTGCTAGTACAAAATTTGTCGTTACTGAGTCCAACTGTCCGAGGACAGCCTGCTTGGTCTGTGGCCGGGACGATTACTTCTTTCACGTGTCCCTGTCTTGCTCGGACAGCACGGCGAGGAAGAAAATTCAGTGCTTTCCTTAACACAGCCCGATTAATATTCATGGTCCGGGAGCAGTTGGGAGCAAGTTAACTGAGATGAAGCCCCGAATGATCAACCTACTAGCGCGGTATGCAACTACACCATCAATAAGCACAACTACACCGCACGGTACTACTATCTTGTCGATGGTATGCATTCTTAGTGGATGTCATTGTGAAGACGATCTTCGGCCCCCTGCGGTAACCAAAGAAAATCTCTCTTTGCCCAAATGCAAGGAGGTGTTATGAATAATGTGGAGAAGACATTTGGGGTGCTCCAAAGTCAGTGAGATATTCATGACGGGGTGATGACTGCATGCGTATTGACGCACAACATACATGTGAGGGGCGACTGAATGAGGACGATGGTGTATGCAATATTGATTTTGAGAGCCCGGAGAAGGCAAAGCGAGTTGCACATTTTCTCAAGATGCGCCAACAACTTCGAGATCGAGAAGTACATCAACAACTTCTCAGCGGTCTTGCGACAACGATCATGTGGAGCATTTATGAAACCCAATAGATTCGTGATGTCATTTTAATTTTTTTTTATGTCTAAGCTATGTACTTCAAATAATATTTATGTTTGAACTTTGTACTTATAAATCTAAACTATTTATTTGTATGTTTATACCATGAATTTTGAGTGCTCATGTTTGGTCGAAACAAATTGTAAATTGGCAAACATAGGTCGGACAAATGGGAGCTGGACAAATGGTACATCGGTGTACATTTGTTCTTTGCAAAGAAATGGGCTAAAGTTGCAAGTCCTATTGTAAGAATACTCCACCATTCATAATTTTCGTATATATAGTCCTCATGTTTCATTATAGGGATTCTATATTTGAGGATTTGTTCTGAGAATATTGTACCGATTAATTCGACACATAGAAGTACATTCAAAGAAGAACCAAAATTATTGAATAACTTAATTTCTTTTTCATAAGTCATTTCATATTAGTTCAAAACATCGTTATTTGTTTGTTTGCTACGCAGGTTTTTGATGTTCATTGCCACTAGAAAATGATCGTTATTTTATTAAAGAATACGATTGTATTACAAAAAAAAAGTCGGTTTCTTCCAAGTATTTTTACGAATACACTTTCTCGACTTGAAGTACGTTGTATTCAAAAAATAAATTACCTATTCTTTAGTTGCACGTGAAAGACAAGAAATCAATCCTTATTTATTACTTCATTTTTCTAATGTGGATAAGACAAGAACTTTTTAGGATTGTTTATGTATATATTTTAGACTTTGTTTTAGTAATATAAAATATTGGACATGGAGGGAGGTAATATGAGGTATGCCCTTGAGATGTCCTTAGAGCACCTATAGTAGAGTAGCCATAGGACCCCAATAGCCATAATAACCGTCAATATGGCCCCGAGCGCATATATGAAACACGTTCTGTATGTGACATGGTGGTTGCCAATATGGTGCTCTCGGCAATAAATGGACATTTGTACTAGTTGTAAAAGGTGATGTGTCACTATTAGGGTCACATTACATTATAAACTAGGCGTTTTGTGAAGCATAGAAGGCACATATAGGTAACTATCTGGACTAGCAGAAGTTTAAATAGGGATGTTTGATTGTTCTATGGAGTTGGTTATGGTTATGTGGTGAGAAAGTCATTTTTCTAGTTGAGTGCATTCTAAACCTCTGCTTTCTACCCGTTGTATAGCTTAAATTGCCAACTCACGGTAAAATCTAAAAATAGGAATAAAGCATGTTTAATAAAAGGAGGTGTAGGATCGAAAGTATGTCTAGAGGGGGGATGATTAGACTACTTGACCAAATAAAAATCTAGCATTTTCCCATTCTTAAGTCTTGGCAGATTTTTAGCAACTTAGCACAAGTCAAGAAATCAACCTACATATGCAAGTATAAGAGTATAGCAGTGGAATGTAAATCATTGCACATGAAGGTAAAGGGAGAAGTTTAGAGGGGGCAAACGCAATGTAGACATGGAGATTTTTGGCGTGGTTCTGATAGGTGGTGCTATCGTACATCCACGTTGATGGAGACTTCAACCCATTGAAGGAAATATGCCCTAGAGGCAATAATAAAGTTATTATTTATTTCCTTATTTCATGATAAATGTTTGTTATTCATGCTAGAATTGTATTAACCGGAAACATGATACATGTGTGAATACATAGACAAACAGAGTATCACTAGTATGCCTCTACTTGACTAGCTCATTGATCAAAGATGGTTATGTTTCCTAGCCATAGACATGAGTTGTCATTTGATTAATGAGATCACATCATTAGGAGAATGATGTGATTGACATGACCCATTCCGTTAGCTTAGCACATGATTGTTTAGTATGTTGCTATTGCTTTCTTCATGACTTATACATGTTCCTATGACTATGAGATTATGCAACTCCCGTTTACCGGAGGAACACTTTGTGTGCTACCAAACGTCACAACGTAACTGGGTGATTATAAAGGTGCTCTACAGGTGTCTCCGAAGGTACTTGTTGGGTTGGCGTATTTCGGGATTAGGATTTGTCACTCCGATTGTCGGAGAGGTATCTCTGGGCCCTCTCGGTAATGCACATCACTTAAGCCTTGCAAGCATTGCAACTAATGAGTTAGTTGCGGGATGATGTATTACGCAACGAGTAAAGAGACTTGCCGGTAACGAGATTGAACTAGGTATTGAGATACCGACGATCGAATCTCGGGCAAGTAACATACCGATGACAAAGGGAACAACGTATGTTGTTATGCGGTCTGACCGATAAAGATCTTCATAGAATATGTAGGAGCCAATATGAGCATCCAGGTTCTGCTATTTGTTATTGACCGGAGACGTGTCTCGGTCATGTCTACATAGTTCTAGAACCCGTAGGGTCCGCACGCTTAACGCTATGATGACAGTTATATTATGAGTTTATATGTTTTGATGTACCGAAGGTTGTTCGGAGTCCCGAATGTGATCACGGACATGACGAGGAGTCTTGAAATGGTCGAGACATGAAGATTGATATATTGGAAGCCTATGTTTGGATATCGGAAGTGTTCCGGATGAAATCGGGATTTTACCGGAGTACCGGGAGGTTACCGGAACCCCCCGAGGGGGCTTAATGGGCCTACATGGGCCTTAGTGGAAAAGGAGGGAAGCAAGGGAAGTGTGGGGCGCGCCCCCCAAGGCCCAAACCGAATTGGTTTAGGGCAAAGGGGGTAGGCCCCCTCTCTTTCCTTCTTCCCCCCTCCCAAGTCCTATTCCAACTAGGAAAGGGGGGAGCCCTACTCCCGGTGGGAGTAGGACTCCTCCTGGCGCGCCCCAAGGCTGGCCGCACCTCTCCCCCTTGCTCCTTTATATACAGGGGCAGGGGGCACCTCTAGACACACAAGTTGATCAAGTTGATCGTCTCTTAGCCGTGTGCGGTGCCCCCCTCAACCATAGTCCACCTCGATAATACTATAGCGGTGCTTAGGCGAAGCCCTGCATCGGTAGAACATCAACATCGTCACCACGCCGTCGTGCTGACAAAACTCTCCCTCAACACTCGGCTGGATCGGAGTTCGAGGGACGTCATCGGGCTGAACATATGCTGAACTCGGAGGTGCCGTACGTACGGTACTTGATCGGTCGGATCGTGAAGACGTACGACTACATCAACCGCGTTGTGCTAACGCTTCCTCTTTCGGTCTACAAGGGTACGTGGACAACACTCTCCCCTCTTGTTGCTATTCATCACCATGATCTTGCGTGTGCGTAGGAATTTTTTTTTAAATTACTACGTTCCCCAACAGTGGCATTCAAGCCTGGTTTTATGCATTGTTGTTATGTGCACGAGTAGAACACAAGTGAGTTGTGGGCGATATAAGTCATACTGCTTACCAGCATGTCACACTTTGGTTCGACGGTATTGTTGGATGAAGCGGCCCGGACCGACATTACGCGTATGCTTACGCGAGACTGGTTCTACCGACGTGCTTTGCACATAGGTGGCTGGCGGGTGTCAGTTTCTCCAACTTTAGTTGAACCGAGTGTGGCTACGCCCGATCCTTGCGAAGGTTAAAACATCACCAACTTGACAAACTATCGTTGTGGTTTTGATGCGTAGGTAAGAACGGTTCTTGCTAAGCCCGTAGCAGCCACGTAAAACTTGCAACAACAAAGTAGAGGACGTGTAACTTGTTTTTGCAGGGCATGTTGTGATGTGACATGGTCAAGACGTGATGAGATATAAGTTGTTGTATGAGATGATCATGTTTTGTTGAAGTTATCGGCAACAGGCAAAAGCCTTATGGTTGTCTCTCTATTGCATAAGATGCAAGCGCCAAATAATTGCTTTACTTTATCGCTATGCGATAGCAATAGTTGCAAGAGCAATTGTTGGCGAGACGACCATGTGACGACACATTGATATAGATCAAGATGATGGAGATCATGGTGTCATGCCGGTGACGATGGAGATCATGATGATGCTTCGGAGATGGAGACCACAAGCACAAGATGATGATGGCCATATCATATCACTTATATTTGATTACATGTGATGTTTATCTTTTATGCATCTTATCTTGTTTTGATTGACGGTAGCATTATAAGATGATCCCTCACTAAATTATCAAAGTATAAGTGTTCTCCCTGAGTATGCACCATTGCGAAAGTTCTTCGTGCTGAGACACCACGTGATGATCGGGTGTGATAGGCTCTACGTTCAAATACAACGGGTGCAAAATAGTTGCACACGCGGAATACTCAGGTTAAACTTGACGAGCCTAGCATATAACAGATATGGCCTCGGAACACGGAGACCGAAAGGTCGAGCGTGAATCATATAGTAGATATGATCAACATAGTGATGTTCACCATTGAAACTACTCCATCTCACGTGATGATCGGACATGGTTTAGTTGATATGGATCACATGATCACTTAGAGGATTAGAGGGATGTCTATCTAAGTGGGATTTCTTAAGTAATATGATTAATTGAACTTCAATTTATCATGAATTTAGTCCTGGTAGTATTAGCATATCTATGTTGTAGATCAATAGCTCACGATGTTGCTCCCCATTTAATTTTTTAATATTCCTAGAGAAAACTATGTCGAAAAATGTTAGTAGCAATGATGCGGATTGGATCCGTGATCTGAGGATTAACCTTATTGCTGCATAGAAGTATTATGTCCTTGATGCACTGCTAGGTGACAGACCTATTGCAGGAGCAGATGCAGATGTTATGAACGTTTGACAAAAGCTCGGTATGATGACTACTTGATAGTTTAGTGCACCATGCTTAAACGGCTTAGAATCGGGACTTCAAAGACGTTTTGAACGTCATGGACCATATGAGATGTTCCAGGAGTTGAAGTTAATATTTCAAGCAAATACCCGAGTTGAGAGATATGAAGTCTCCAACAAGTTCTATAGCTAAAAGATGGAGGAAAATAGCTCAAGCAGTGAGCATGTGCTCAGATTGTCTGGGTACTACAATCTCTTGAATCAAGTGGGAGTTAATCTTCCAGATAAAATAGTGATTGACAGAATTCTCTAGTCACCATCACCAAGTTAGTAGAACTTCATGATGAACTATAATATGCAAGGGATAACAAAAACGATTCCCAAGCTCTTCGTGATGCTGAAATCGACGGAGGTAGAAATCAAGAAAGAGCATCAAGTGTTGATGGTTAACAAGATCACTAGTTTCAAGAAAAGGGCAAAGGGAAGAAGGGGAACTTCAAGAAGAACGACAAGCAAGTTGCTGCTCAAGTGAAGAAGCCCAAGTCTGGTCCTAAGCCTGAGACTAAGTGCTTCTACTACAAAGGGACTGGTCACTGGAAGCGGAACTACCCCAAGAATTTGGCGGATAAGAAGGATGGCAAAGTGAACAAAGGTATATTGGATATACATGTTATTGATGTGTACTTTACTAGTGTTTATAGCAACCCCTCGGTATTTGATACTGGTTTAGTTGCTAAGAGTAGTAACTCGAAACAGGAGTTGCGTAATGAACATAAACTAGTTAAGGATGAAGTGACAATGGGTATTGGAAGTGGTTCCAAGATTGATATGATCATCATCGCACACTCCCTATACTTTCGGGATTAGTGTTGAACCTAAATAAGTGTTATTTGGTGTTTGCGTTGAGCATGAATATGATTTGATCATGTTTATTGCAATACGGTTATTCATTTAAGTTAGAGAATAATTGTTGTTCTGTTTACATAAATAAAACCTTATATGGTTACACACCCAATGAAAATGGTTCATTGGATCTCGATCGTAGTGATACACATATTCATAATATTGAAGCCAAAAGATGCAAAGTTAATAATGATAGTGCAACTTATTTGTGGCACTGCCGTTTAGGTCATATTGGTGTAAAGCGCATGAAGAAACTCCATGCTGATGGGATTTTGGAATCAATTGATTATGAATCACTTGATGCTTGCGAACCATGCCTTATGGGCAAGATGACTAAAGACTCTGTTCTCCGAAACAATGGAGCGAGCGACTGACTTATTGGAAATAATACATACTGATGAGTGTTGAGGCTCGCGGCGGGTATCATTATTTTCTCACCTTCACAGATGATTTGAGAAGATATGGGTATATCTACTTGATGAAACATAAGTCTGAAACATTTGAAAAGTTCAAAGATTTTCAGAGTGAAGTGGAAAATCATCGTGACAAGAAAATAAAGTTTCTATGATCTGATCACGGAAACAAATATTTGAGTTACAAGTTCCTCAATTAAAACAATGTGGAATAGTTTCACAAATTCGTGCCACCTGGAACACCACAGCATAATGGTGTGTCCGAATGTCATAACCGTACTTTATTGGATATAGTGCAATCTATGATGTTTCTTACCGATTTACCACTATAGTTTTGGGGTTATGCATTAGAGACAGCTGCATTCACGTTAAAAAAGGGCACCATCTAAATCCGTTGAGACGACACCGTATGAACTGTGGTTTGGCAAGAAACCAAAGTTGTCATTTCTTAAAGTTTGGGGTTGCGATGCTTATGTGGAAAAGTTTCATCCTGATAAGCTCAAACCCAAACTGGAGAAATATGTCTTCATAGAATACCCAAAGGGAACTGTTGGGTACACCTTCTATCACAGATCCAAAGGCAAGAAATTCGTTGCTAAGAATGGATCCTTTCTAGAGAAGGAGTTTCTCTCGAAACAAGTGAGTGGGAGAAAGTAGAACTTGATGAGGTAACTGTACCTGCTCCCTTATTGGAAAGTAGTTCATCACAGAAATCTGTTCCTGTGACTACTACACCAATTAGTGAGGAAGCTAATGATGATGATCATGTAACTTTAGATCAAGTTACTACTGAAACCTCGTAGGTAAACCAGAGTGCGATCCGCACCAGAGTGGTACGGTAATTGTCGGTGTCAAAACCGGCGGATCTTGGGTAGGGGGTCCCGAACTGTGCGTCTAGGCGGATGGTAACAGGAGATGAGGGACACGATGTTTTTACCCAGGTTCGGGCCCTCTTGAAGGAGGCAAAACCCTACGTCCTGCTTGATTAATATTGATAATATGGGTAGTACAAGAGTAGATCTACCACGAGATCAGAGAGGCTAAACCCTAGAAGCTAGCCTATGGTATGATTGTTGTTCGTCCTACGGACTAAAACCCTCCAGTTTATATAGACACCGAAGAGGGCTAGGGTTACACAGAGTTGGTTACAATGGTAGGAAATCCACATATCCGTATCGCCAAGCTTGCCTTCCACGCCAAGGAAAGTCCCTTCCGGACACGGGACGAAGTCTTCAATCTTGTATCTCCATAGTCCAGGAGTCCGGCCGAAGGTATAGTCCGGCTACCCGGACACCCCCTAATCTAGGACTCTCTCAGTAGCCCCTGAACCAGGCTTCAATGACGACGAGTCCGGCGCGCAGATTGTCTTCGGCATTGGAAGGCGGGTTCCTCCTCCAAGTACTTCATAGAAGATTTTGAACACAAAGGTTGTGTCCGACTCTGGAAAATAAGTTTCCACATACTGCCATAGAGAGAATAATATTTACACAAATCTAATCTGCTGACGTATTTCGTTGCGTGACATCACACCACGGCCAAGTCTTTATTCGAATCGTTTTACTGTCCCACCTCAGTGCGTTTAGCGAGGCGGTTTCCTTGGCACGTCCTGTCAAAGCAGAGATCGTGTCCCCTTATTCCGGGATTCTCATCAATACGGGCATGGGTAACCCAACCGTACCCGTTGGTATGTTTTCTCGATCAAAGGCGAGTCCCAAACGGTCACGGGGAGGGCCCTTGGTATTCAACCTCTTATAAAGAGACCAAGGGCTTACTCCTTTCAATCTCAAACGAGTTCGCCCTTCGCCTCGAGTTCCAACACCCAAGGCTCCAGATTTTAGGCGCTTCGGACCTTTGACAATGTCCGGTTCCGACCTTCGAGGCTGATGGATGCCCTCCTCCGTCACGGAGGAGGACGTGCTGAAGTTGAGAGAGGCCAGGTTCTTGACCGGCAAAATCTGGCATAGGCTGCCTGCTCAAGGGCAAGTCATTCCCACTCCCAAGCCTGGTAAGAGTGTGGTGTTCATGTCTCACTTCCTTCGGGGGCTAGGCTTCCCGACGGATCCCTTCGTGAGGGGGCTCATGTTTTATTATGGGCTGGAATTTCACGACTTGGCTCCAGAGTCCATCCTCCATATTTCCTCATTCATCATCGTGTGCGAAGCCTTCCTACATATTACTCCTCACTTCGGACTATGGCTCAAGACCTTCAAAGTAGAGCCGAAGATGATCGAGGGACGGCATGCAGAGTGCGGAGGCGCTGTTATAAGCAGGAATGCCGATGCCCCATGGCCCGAAGGCTCTTTTCAAGAGGAGTCCAGCTTATGGCAACGAGAGTGGTTTTATATTACCGCTCCAAGGAGCACCAAGTGGGTGGCGCCACCTGCCTTTCGCTCGGGTCCCCCACCACAGCTAGCATCATGGGTCAATAAAGGACTGGACTGGGGGCCGTCCAAGGATGTGCCCTTGTTGTAGGGCCGCATTCAAGATCTCCTAGAAAGAGATATTAGTCTGGTCGTGGTGACACAGATTATGCTGATTCGCCGAGCTCTACCCTGCAAACGTTGCCCCCTCCGCCTGTGGGAGTTCAATCCAGAGGGACCACGGGCTCTCCAACATTTTATGGGCACGACGCCCGTGGAGATGTACAAATTGTTCTTCGGATCACAAGCAATGTGTCCAGATTTGACCGAGGACGCAGGTCTGAGCTGCAACCGCCCGGATACTCAAGTAAGTAGCCCTGTGCCCGGACTCGCAATCCGCATATTTATCATAAAATTGCCCTTAGAAGAGTTATCCTTTAAACAGGAGTGGGCAGCGAAAGCAAAGCTAATCAGGTGTCCGACCCCCCTCCCTGAGACCACACCGGGTCCCGTGCTAGTCAGGATGTTGGAGGTTGTGCCTTCGGAGGGAAGCGCGGGAGGGGACAGGGAAGCTATGGTCTCCTCGAAGGAGGCCGTCTGGAAGGGAGGAATCGAAAATTCCTCTCCTTAGGGGAAGAAGAGGACCGCCTCTGAAGACCCGGAGACCATGGCCTCAAAGCGGGGGAAGAAATCTACGCCAGAGGCTCCCGCGCTGGGGGATACTTCGGCCGAATTATGCCCTCAAGGGGATCAGCCCTCCACCGAGCCGTAAGTAGAGAGGAGTTTTCTTTTTAAGAAATGAGAGAAATCCTTACTTTATATCTGAGAAAAGTTATCAAAAATTTACCTTAGCCCTTCTCAGCAAAGCTCATCTTCGGGGTATCTTCTTCCGGAGATGATGGAGAGCGGAACTGTTGGAGAATGTAGTAATTTCAAAATTGTCCTACGCACACGCAAGATCATGGTGATGCATAGCAACGAGGGGGAGAGTATGATCTATGTACCCTTGTAGATCGCAACGGAAGCGTTGACACAACGTAAAGGAAGTAGTCGTACGTCTTCTTCCCGATCAGACCGATCCAAGCACCGTTACTCCGGCACCTCTGAGTTCTTAGCACACGTACAACTCGATGACGATCCCCGGGCTCCGATCCAGCAAGGCTTCGGGGAGGAGTTCCGTCAGCACGACGGCGTGGTGACGATATTGATGTTCTACCGACGCAGGGCTTCGCCTAAGCACTACAACGATATGATCGAGGTGGAATATGGTGGCAGGGGGCACCACACACGGCTATGGAACGATCACGAGGATCAATTGTGTGTCTAGAGGTGCCCCCCTGCCTCAGTATATAAAGGAGCCAGGGGGAGGCCGGCCGGCCCTTGCTAGGCGCGCCAGGAGGAGTCCTCCTCCTAGTAGGAGTAGGACTCCTACTAGGAGGGGGAAAGAGTTGGAGGGGGAGAGGGAAAAAGGGGGGGGGGGCGCCGCCCCCTCCCCTAGTCCAATTCGGACCAGGGAGGAGGTGGCGTGCGGCCCACCTCTGGCAGCCCCTCTCTCTTCCACTAAGGCCCATATGGCCCATTACTTCTCCCCGGGGGGGGGGGGGGGTTCCGGTAACCCTCCGGCTCTCTGGTTTTCTCCGAAATCACCCGGAACACTTCCGGTGTCCGAATATAGCCGTCCAATATATCAATCTTTATGTCTCGACCATTTTGAGACTCCTCGTCATGTCCGTGATCACATCCGGGACTCCGAACTAACTTCGGTACATCAAAATGCATAAACTCATAATAACTGTCATCGAAACGTTAAGCGTGCGGACCCTACGGTTCGAGAACAATGTAGACATGACCGAGACACGTCTCTGGTCAATAACCAATAGCGGGACCTGGATGCCCATATTGGATCCTACATATTCTACGAAGATCTTTATCGGTCAGACCGCATAACAACATACGTTGTTCCCTTTGTCATCGGTATGTTACTTGCCCGAGATTCGATCATCGGTATCCAATACCTAGTTCAATCTCGTTACCGGCAAGTCTCTTTACTCGTTCCGTAATAGATCATCTCACAACTAACATATTAGTTGCAATGCTTGCAAGGCTTATGTGATGTGTATTACCGAGAGGGCCCAGAGATACCTCTCCGACAATCGGAGTGACAAATCCTAATCTTGAAATACGCCAACCCAACATCTACCTTTGGAGACACCTGTAGTACTCCTTTATAATCACCCAGTTACGTTGTGACGTTTGGTAGCACCCAAAGTGTTCCTCCGGCAAATGGGAGTTGCATAATCTCATAGTCATAGGAACATGTATAAGTCATGAAGAAAGCAATAGCAACATACTAAACGATCGGGTGCTAAGCTAATGGAATGGGTCATGTCAATCAGATCATTCAACTAATGATGTGATCCCGTTAATCAAATAACAACTCTTTGTTCATGGTTAGGAAACATAACCATCTTTGATCAACGAGCTAGTCAAGTAGAGGCATACTAGTGACACTCTGTTTGTCTATGTATTCACACATGTATTATGTTTCCGGTTAATACAATTCTAGCATGAATAATAAACATTTATCATGATATAAGGAAATAAATAATAACTTTATTATTGCCTCTAGGGCATATTTCCTTCAGGAACGCCTCCCCCTGCGATACCGCCTTGTGAGGCGGGCGACCCTGAGGTATCGTCGCGGAGGGTTTCTCCGAATCCGGCAGGGCCGGAAGGTAGTCATATGGCTCCCCAAAGCCTTCCGTGTCCGGCCTTCGAAAAGGGCCATCGGATGAGTCCGGCACCGTCTAGTGCGCGGTCGGAGGAGCTGAAGGATCTGCTAGGGCGAGCATCCATCTCAGAGGAGCACCGTGCATTGATGGGTACGGTGATTGAGAGGATTTCATCCGCGGAGAGTGGATTGCACAAGGCCGTCAGGAGTTTACTGACAGGTTTTGAGGTACGCGAAATAATGTACCCTTTTTGGACAGTTGCACATAAATAAGATGCACCCTGTGTAGATAGTAGCCCCTGAGACTCTGTGCGTTGTCAGAAGTGACGGCGCGCAGAGGATCATAATCCCAGGTCTAATATGCCGCCTTCATACGTAGGTGGCGAAGTGTTCGGTGGCCATCCGGACTGATGAATTTGCCGAGCTAAAGCGGCAACTTGACGTGGCAGATGCCGACATCGTGCTTGTCAACAAGCGGCTTGACGAGGCACAAGGTATGTGATTCCTCCGGCGGCACCTGGTAAGAGGAGCTTTATGCCAGCATCTTATGATGTGTGCGTGTGATGCAGATGGTGCTGCTGCCATGGAGAATCTTTGGGCGGAACTTGCCCGAGCCAAGGAGCAAGCCAGGAAAAGTGATGCGGCTACCGGAAAGGCAATTGAAGAGCTGAAAGCCGAACAGGCTGCTCACTACCGAAGCAAGAAGGAAATGGCCGAGATGGCTGTGAAGCTGAAGAGCACTGCTGACCGTTGCAAGCTTCTTAAAAAAGAAGATTAGGCGGAACAGACGGACTTGGAGAAGGCCGTTGCCGATGCCAAGGATGCTCGCTCTGCGATGAGAGCTATGAAGGAGGAGCTGCGTCAGGCCGGAGAGATCGCGGCTGGAAAGCCCTTTATGCTGCGGAGGAAGTTCTATGATCCTAAACATGCTCCGTTAGACCGGATGTGGAGTACGGCGGACACCTATCTGGATTTGGCAGCGAGTGCCGCAGATGTGGCTGAACACTTCCGAGATCAAGAAGATCGCGAAGTGGAAAAGCTCTTTTGGTCGCAGTTCCACAATCTGGAGCGTCCACTGTCATTAGCCGATCGTTTGGCCGAATGGGCCGAGCTAAATAGGTTGTCCGGACTCGCCATGAAGTATGTCATGAGTCATCTGTGGCCAGAGAGGCCGAAGCCCAAAAGTTATTTCGACTTGGTGCAACAGTTCCTTGGTGCGGCGCCGCATATCAATGCGATGAAGAGGTCAGCGTGCATAGAGGGTGCGCGGATGGCTCTTGCGCGTGTCAAGACACACTGGGCGGAAATGGAGGCCACCACTGTTGCATCCCCAGACTCGGATGGAAGCCGAGTACCTGCCGAGCACTATGTTTAGGAAGTTCTGCAAGGCGCTCGTTTAATAGAGACGCAGTGCTCAAAGGATACTATATTCGAATAGCATAGATTATTGTAAAACAATATTTTGATAAATTGTAGAAGCTTTTTATACTTGTGCCTGCAAGTATTATAATACCTCATGTGCGGCCGTTTAACATATATGTATATATAATCTGAAAGATGGCAGTCGTCGGCTTCAGCCCCCACGCACATAATGCGGGGGTGTTCGCAGAAGGCGCATTTTCACACTTAATCCAACGTATTGGTCCTACAAAGGAGGTGATAGCGCAGCGAACTAGGCAATCGGACTATGGTGCTTTATCACTTTCACTTAGCCATAGGAGTTTGACAGTGAGGCTACTTATATAGCCACTGGTGGCGCCTGCGCTCGCCCAAACTCGGGGCTCGTATGTGCCTGGCCGGGAAGCGGCCCTTCGTTAATGCGGAGGAATCCTAAAGATTCCGGTAAGTCATCGAGTGGTTGACCAGTCTCACGCTATATCATGACAGTCAGTTTTCGGCTTTCTCTATTGAGGTGCTCGCCTGGCCGAACCGGGGCACAATCGCAGTAGTTCTCTTGGTGCCGCCTTAGCCGATAGAGCGGAACGTAAGGTAGCAAAACACAGGAGTCGGGCAAACCCAACATTTGACCAAAGACATGATTCGGAGCTGATGCATATAAGACCAAACTCGCGACGCCGAACACTCCCTAAGGTATTCGGTCTTTATGAAGGCGGGCGGGATAACGCCCTTAGTAATAAGCCCCTAGTGTCCAGGTACGCGCAAAACTCTGACGTGGCCACATGCCAAAACACCAGCCTCCTCCTTGGTTATACCAAGAAACCAGGGGATGTGTATCAACAAGAGACAGTAAAAAAGGTTTACGCAGGGTCTTAATCTGAAAAGAATCCTTGGAACGGGTCCTTGCTACACGTCTGCGCCTGTGTCTCCATTGTGCCGTATCCTGGATGAGCGTAGCACGGTGTTCATCTGTAAAAGAAAGGAACTTAGTTGAAGAAAGATCGTGCCGAACATAAGTTATACTAAATAAACAAAGTATAAATCGAAATGGGTAAAATTGAGCTTTATTGTCTCTTGTTTTATATGCGTGGAGCCCCTGGTACAGGGGTATATGGCTATTAAGCCTTTATCAATTATATGTTTATGCCGGACTCGTCTAGCCGTGTCCGTGGTCTTGATGACCTGTTTAGGTGCTTTGGCTGGTGAAGCCGCTTTATTGTGGGGCTGTCAAGGCAGCCGCACTGTCTTCCGCGCAGGAGGAACACTCAAAGTTTTCCCTTTAATGAGATCATGCCTCGTGGACCGGGCATCTTAAGAGTAAGAGATGCATAATGTGGTATTGCGTTAAAGCGGGCGAAGGCTTCGCGTCCCAGCAGTGCTTGATAGCTACTTGAGAATGGGGCGATGTGGAAAGTTAGCTGTTCGCGACGGGAGTTATCGAGGGAGCCGAACATAACTTCTAGCCGGAGAGAACCCATGCAATGGGCATCCGGGCCTGGCATTACCCCTTGAAAGGAGGTTTTGCTATGGTGAATTTTTGTTGGGTCTATCCCCATGTTGCGGATTGTGTCCTGGTATAACAGGTTTAAACCACCGCCGCCGTCTATCAGGACATTTGTAAAGTGGAGTCTGCTGATTATTGGATCTAATACCAAGGCAGTCCAGCCTGCGTTCCGGATACTTCTAGAGTAATCCTGATGGTCGAAGGTGATCAGTTTTAACAACCATTGGCGAGACTCCTTTGGGATAGGCCGTATGGCGCGTATCTCTGTTGGCGCCATTCTGTTCGTCACGTGAAGTAAGTTTACTGTTTTGACTTCTTGTGGGAAATCCTTTTGTTTCCTGGTGCTCTGCTTGTGGGGTTCATCATCGTCCTCACTTGGTGTGTCGAGCCCCTTGTGTTCGGCGTTGAGTTTGCCGGATTGCTTGAAAACCCAACAATCTCTATGGGTATGGTTCGCAGGCTTTCCGAGAGTACTGTGTATTTGACATATCTTGTCCAAGATTTTGTTTAAGTTGGATAGCTCGTCCCTGTTATCCTTGAGGGGCGGCTTTCTCTGATTCTACCGCGAGCTTTTGAATCCGGCGTTGACCGCCGTGCTCTTTGGGCTGTTTCTCTTATTCCAGCGTTGGTCCTTGCTGCGTCGTTGTTTTCCGTTTCCATCCCTAACTTCGGATGTACTTGGGTCGCTGGTGCTACATCTTGCCAGCCAGTTGTCCTCTCCTGCGCAAAAGCGGGTCATGAGGCTTGTTAATGCGGCCATTGTTCTTGGCTTTTCTTGGCCGAGGTGTCTGGCGAGCCATTCGTCTTGGACGTTATGCTTAAGAGCTGCTAGGGCTTCGGTGTCCGGACAGTCGACTATCTGATTCTTTTTAGTAAGAAATCTTTTCCAGAAATTCCGGGCTGACTCTCCGGGCTGTTGAGTTATGTGACTGAGATTGTCTGCATCTGGAGGGGGACATAGGTCCCTTGAAAATTTGCCCGGAAAGCATCCTCAAGCTCTTCCCAACTTCCAATGGTGTTTTCGGGAAGGCTTTTGAGCCAATGCCGGGCTGGCCCTTTAAGCTTGAGGGGTAAGTATTTTATGGCATGGAGGTCATCTCCTCTGGCCATGTGTATGTGGAGGATATAATCCTCGATCCAGACCCCAGGGTCTGTTGTTCCGTCGTACGCCTCTATGTTTACGGGCTTGAATCCCGCTGGAAATTCATGGTCCAGCACCTCATCGGTGAAACATAGGGGGTGTGCGGCACCCCTGTATTTGGGTGTGCCGTGATGTTCGGATATTTGTTGTGTTGCATTGCTTACTAGAGCTTGCTTTCGTGGCCGTAGATAGATCTGGCTGGGCCATCTTTTTGATGCGGATCCTTTGGTGGATCGCGTGCCGGCTTGTGTGCGGCGCCGCTTGCCGCTCCATGCTGGCCATGCGGTCGTCTATCCGACCGGGTGGCTTTCGTATTTGTTAACTGCGGGGGCTCTAAGGCCTCCTCGTGAAATTCAGGCAGTAGCTTTTGCTGTGGATAGCTTTTTGTGCAGCGACTGCCGCCATATTTGTCTACGGTGTTGCGTACTTTGCTCCATTTGATTCTGAGTGCATCCTCCGCAGTTTTGAGCTTCCGCTTTTGCTTTTTCAGGCTACGCGCAGTGGCGAGGAGCCTTTTGTGGAGGTTCTTCTGCTCCATGAGCCTATCCGGCGTAAGGTCATCCGGACTGTTGTTTTCGCCGGGGACGGGGTGTTCGGTTTGTTTATCCAAGTTGCCCTGTTCGGACGGTTGCTCGAAGGCATGTTCGTTGTCCGCCGGCTCGTCCTGCTCTATGGCTGGGTCTGTATGGTTGCTGTCTCTGTTGAGGTGGGGCTTGGAGCGGCGCTTACGTCGCCGCTTTGATTGCTTTTCGAGAGAATGATCCCTCGTTGCATTCCTGTGTTCCTCGTCGTCGCTTCCTTTGGGTGTGTCCACCATGTATACATCATGAGATGAGGTGGCTGCCCAGTGCCTTATAGGCGTTGGTTCATGTTCCGTCGATGTCTTCAGAGTCGAAGTCGAGCACGTCGTTTAAATTATCGACAGTGGCTACGAAGTGGGTGGTGGGTGGGCATCGAATTTCTTCGTCGCCCACATCCCAATCCTGCCGGTCATAGTCCGGCCAGGACTCTCCTGACAAAGAGAGAGACCTGAGTGAATTCAGAATGTCGCCGAAGGGCGAGTGCTGAAAGATGTCTGCGGTGGTGAACTCCATGATCGGCACCCAATCGGATTCGATCGATAGGGGCGCGGAGGGCTCGGAGTCCGGAGAGGAGTCCGGCTCCTTGGAGTCACGAGCTTCGCAGAGGACAGGGCTGGTGTTTGGCTCGATCGCCGTAGAGATTGCAGCCCTCGAGGTGGTGTCCAACCACCCATCCTCGATTGGCGCAGTTGGCTCCGAAAGGGTCGGAGCTGATGCGGGTGTGGCCTCCAGGGCACTGTTCTGCGGCAGAGCTAGATCATGCCCATCGTGACAGTGCAGCGCGCTTGGCTGCGGCTCGAATCCATCGAAGATCGAGTCTCCGCGGAGGTCGGCCGTGTAGCTCAAACTTCCAAATCTGACCTGATGGCCAGGGGCGTAGCTTTCGATCTGCTCCAAATGGCCAAGCGAATTGGCCCGCAGTGCAAAGCCACCAAATATGAAGATCTGTCTGGGGAGAAAAGTCTCACCCTGGATCGCATCGCCGTTGATGATCGGAGAAGCCATCGGGCCTAAAAGTGACGACACAGAGGAACTCTCAATGAAAGCACCAATGTCGGTGTCAAAACCGGCGGATCTCGGGTAGGGGGTCCCGAACTGTGCGTCTAGGCGGATGGTAACAGGAGACGAGGGACACGATGTTTTTACCCAGGTTCGGTCCCTCTTGAAGGAGGTAAAACCCTACGTGCTGCTTGATTAATATTGATAATATGGGTAGTACAAGAGTAGATCTACCACGAGATCAGAGAGACTAAACCCTAGAAGCTAGCCTATGGTATGATTGTTGTTCGTCCTATGGACTAAAACCCTCCGGTTTATATAGACACCGAAGAGGGCTAGGGTTACACAGAGTCGGTTACAATGGTAGGAAATCCACATATCCGTATCGCCAAGCTTGCCTTCCACGCCAAGGAAAGTCCCTTCCGGACACGGGATGAAGTCTTCAATCTTGTATCTCCATAGTCCAGGAGTCCGGCCGAAGGTATAGTCCGGCTATCCGGACACCCCCTAATCCAGGACTCCCTCAGTAATCCTGTTCTGGAGATCATGTTACTTGACCATGACGAGCCTACGAACTATGAGGAAGCGATGATGAGCCCTGATTCCGCGAAATGGCTTGCGGCCATGAAATCTGAGATGAGATCCATGTATGAGAACAAAGTATGGAATTTGATTGAATTGCCCAATGACCGGCGAGCCATTGAGATTAAATGGATCTTCAAGAGGAAGACGGACACTGATAGTAGTGTTACTATCTACAAAGCTAGAATTGTCGCAAAAAGGTTTTCGACAAGTTCAAGGTGTTGACTACGATGAGAGTTTCTAACTCGTATCTATGCTTAAGTCTGTCCGAATCATGTTAGCAATTGCCGCATTTTATGAAATCTGGCAAATGGATAAACAAAACTGCATTCCTTAATGGATTTATTAAAGAAGAGTTGTATATGATGCAACCAGAAGGTTTTGTCAATCCTAAAGGTACTAACAAAATATGCAAGCTCCAGCGATCCATCTATGGACTGGTGCAAGCATCTCGGAGTTGGAATATACGCTTTGATAAGTTGATCAAAGCATATAGTTTTATACAGACTTACGGTGAAGCCTGTATTTACAAGAAAGTGAGTGGGAGCACTACAACATTTTTGATAAGTATATCTGAATGACATATTGTTGATCGGAGATAATATAGAATTATTCTGCAAAGCATAATGGAATGTTTGAAAGGAGTTTTCCAAAGAAAGACCTCGGTGAAGCTGCTTATATATTGAGCATCAAGATCTATAGAGATAGATCAAGACGCTTGATAAGTTTTTTCAATGAGTACATACCTTGGCAAGATTTTGAAGTAGTTCAAAATGGAACAGTCAAAGAAGGAGTTCTTGCCTGTGTTACAAGGTGTGAAGTTGAGTAAGACTCAAAACCCGACCACGACAGAAGATAGAGAGAGAATGAAAGTCATTCCCTATGCCTCAGCCATAGGTTCTATAAAGTATGCCATACTGTGTACCAGACCTATTGTATACGCTACACTAAGTTAAGCAAGGGAGTACAATAGTGATCTAGGAGTAGATCACTGGACAACAGTCAAAGTTATCCTTAGTGGAATAAGGATATATTTCTCAATTATGGAGGTGACAAAAGGTTCGTCGTAAAGAGTTACGTCGATGCAAGTTTTGACACAGATCTGGATGACTCTAAGTCTCGATCTAGATACATATTGAAAGTGGGAGCAATTAGCTAGAGTAGCTCCGTGCAGAGCATTGTTGACATAGAAATTTGCAAAATACATACGGATCTGAATGTGGCAGACCCGCTGACTAAATTTCTCTCACAAGCAAAACATGATCACACCTTAGTACTCTTTGGGTGTTAATCACATAGCGATGTGAACTAGATTACTGAATCTAGTAAACCCTTTGGGTGTTGGTCACATGGCGATGTGAACTATGGGTGTTAATCACATGATGATGTGAACTATCGATGTTAATCACATGGTGATGTGATCTAGATTATTGACTCTAGTGCAAGTGGGAGATTGAAGTAAATATGCCCTAGAGGCAATAATAAAGTTATTATTTATTTCCTTATTTCATGGTAAATGTTTATTATTCATGCTAGAATTGTATTAACCAGAAACATGATACATGTTTGAATACATAGACAAACAGAGTGTCACTAGTATGCCTCTACTTGACTAGCTCATTGATCAAAGATGGTTATGTTTCCTAGCCATAGACATGAGTTGTCATTTTATTAACGAGATCACATCATTATGAGAATGATGTGATTGACATGACCGATTCCGTTAGCTTAGCACACGATCATTTAGTATGTTGCTATTGCTTTCTTCATGACTTATACATGTTCCTATGACTATGGATTATGCAACTCCCATTTACCAGAGGAACACTTTGTGTGCTACCAAACGTCACAACGTAACTGGGTGATTATAAAGGTGCTCTACAGGTGTCTCCGAAGGTACTTGTTGGGTTGGCGTATTTCGAGATTAGTATTTGTCACTCCGATTGTCGGAGAGGTATCTCTGGGCCCTCTCGGTAATGCACATCACTTAAGCCTTGCTAGCATTGCAACTAATGAGTTAGTTGCGGGATGATGTATTACGGAACGAGTAAAGAGACTTGCCGGTAACGAGATTGAACTAGGTATTGAGATACCGATGATCGAATCTCGGGCAAGTAACATACCGATGACAAAGGGAACAACGTATGTTGTTATGCGGTCTGACCGATAAAGATCTTCATAGAATATGTAGGAGCCAATATGAGCATCCAGGTTCCGCTATTGGTTATTGACCGGAGACGTGTCTCTGTCATGTCTACATAGTTCTCGAACCCGTAGGGTCCGCACGCTTAAGGCTACGATGACAATTATATTATGAGTTTATATGGTTTGATGTACCGAAGGTTGTTCGGAGTCCCAAATGTGATCACGGACATGAAGAGGAGTCTCGAAATGGTCGAGACATGAAGATTGATATATTGGAAGCCTATGTTTGGATATCGGAAGTGTTCCGGGTGAAATCGGGATTTTACCGGAGTACCGGGAGGTTACCGGAACCCCCCGGGGGGCTTAATGGGCCTATATGGGCCTTAGTGGAAAAGGAGGGAAGCAAGGGAAGTGTGGGGCGCGCCCCCCAAGGCCCAAACCGAATTGGTTTAGGGAAAAGGGGGCCGGCCCCCCTCTTTCCTTCTTCCTCCCTCCCAAGTCCTATTCCAACTAGGAAAGGGGGGGGAGTCCTACTCCTGGTGGGATTAGGACTCCTCCTAGTGTGCCCCAAGGCTGGCCGCACCTCTCCCCCCTTGCTCCTTTATATACAGGGGCAGGGGGCACCTCTAGACACACAAGTTGATCAAGTTGATCGTCTCTTAGCCGTGTGCGGTGCCCGCCTCCACCATAGTCCACCTCGATAATACTATAGTTGTGCTTAGGCGAAGCCCTGCATCGGTAGAACATCAACATCATCACCACGCCGTCGTACTGACAAAACTCTCCCTCAACACTCGGCTGGATCGGAGTTCGAGGGACGTAATCAGGACTGAACGTGTGCTGAACTCGAAGATGCCGTACATTCGGTACTTGATCGGTCGGATCGTGAAGACGTACCACTACATCAACCGCGTTGTGCTAACGCTTCCGCTTTCGGTCTACGAGGGTACGTGGACAACACTCTCCCCTCTCGTTGCTATGCATCACCATGATCTTGCGTGTGCGTAGGAATTTTTTTGAAATTACTACGTTCCCCAACACCCATGAAGGGTAACGGTTGCGTGAGTCCACGGAGGGCTCCACCCCAAGAAGGGTCCATGAAGAAGCAACCTTGTCTATCCCACCATGGTCATCGCCCACGAAGGACTTGCCTCACTTGGGTAGATCTTCACGAAGTAGGCGATCTCCTTGCCCTTACAAACTCCTTGGTTCAACTCCACAATCTTGTCAGAGGCTCCCAAGTGACACCGAACCAATCTAGGAGACACCACTCTCCAAAAGGTAATAGATGGTGTGTTGATGATGAACTCCTTGCCCTTGTGCTTCACATGATAGTCTCCCCAACACTCAACTCTCTCTCACTGATTTGGATTTGGTGGAAAGATGATTTGAGTGGAAAGCAACTTGGGGAAGGCTAGAGATCAAGATTCTTGTGGTTGGAATGAAATATCTTGGTCTCAACACATGAGTAGGTGGTTCTCTCTCAGAAAATGAATGGTGGAAGTGTAGGTACGTTCTGATGGCTCTCTCCACGAATGAAGAGTGGGTGGAGGAGTATATTGAAGGAAATATGCCCTAGAGGCAATAATAATGTTGTTATTTATATTTCCTTATATCATGATAAATGTTTATTATTCATGCTAGAATTGTATTAACCGGAAACTTGATACATGTGTGAATACATAGACAAAACATAGTGTCCCTAGTATGCCTCTACTTGACTAGCTTGTTAATCAAAGATGGTTAAGTTTCCTAGCCATAGACATGTGTTGTCATTTGATGAACGGGATCACATCATTAGAGAATGATGTGATGGACAAGACCCATCCGTTAGTTAGCACTATGATCGTTTAGTTTATTGTTATTGCTTTCTTCATGAGTTATACATGTTCCTATGACTATGAGATTATGCAACTCCCGAATACCGGAGGAACACTTAGTGTGCTATCAAACGTCACAACGTAACCGGGTGATTATAAAGATGCTCTACAGGTGTCTCCGATGGTGTTTGTTGAGTTGGCATAGATCAAGATTAGGATTTGTCACTCCGATTGTCGGAGAGGTATCTCTGGGCCCTCTCGGTAATGCACATTAGTATAAGCCTTGCAAGCATTGTGACTAATGAGTTAGTTACAGGATGATGCATTATGGAACGAGTAAAGAGACTTGCCGATAACGAGATTGAACTAGGTATGAGGATACCGACGATCGAATCTCGGGCAAGTAACATACCGATGACAAAGGGAACAACATATGTTGTTATGCGGTTTGACCGATAAAGATCTTCGTAAAATATGTAGGAGCCAATATGAGTGTCCAGGTTCCGCTATTGGTTATTGATCGGAGATGTGTCTCGGTCATGTGTACATAGTTCTCGAACCCGTAGGGTCTGCACGCTTAACGTTCGATGACGATTTGCATCATGAGTTATGTGATTTGATGTACCGAAGGTTGTTCGGGGTCCCGGATGAGATCACGGACATGACGAGGAGTCTCGAAATGATCGAGACATAAAGATCGATATATTTGAAGGTTATATTCGGACATCTGAAAGGTTCCGAGTGATTCGGGTATTTTTCACAGTACTGGGTGAAGGAAATATGCCCTAGAGGCAATAATAAAGTTGTTATTTATATTTCCTTATATCATGATAAATTTTTATTATTCATGCTAGAATTGTATTAACCGGAAACTTAGTACATGTGTGAATACATAGACAAACAGAGTTTCACTAGTATGCCTCTACTTGACTAGCTCATTGAATCAATGATGGTTATGTTTCCTGACCATAGACATGAGTTTTCATTTGATTAACGGGACCACATCATTAGAGAATGATGTGATTGACTTGACCCATCCGTTAGCTTAGCACGATGATCGTTTAGTTTGTTGATATTGCTTTCTCCATAACTTATACATATTCCTATGACTATGAGATCATGCAACTCCCGAATACCGGAGGAACACTTAGTGTGCTATCAAACGTCACAATGTAACTGGGTGACTATAAACATGCTCTACACGTGTCTCCGATGGTGTTTGTTGAGTTGGCATAGATCGAGATTAGGATTTGTCACTCCGAGTATCGGAGAGGTATCTCTGGGCCCTCTCGGTAACGCACATCACTATAAGCCTTGCAAGCAATGTGACTAATGATTTAGTTACGGGATGATGCATTATAGAATGAGTAAAGAGACTTGTCGGTAACGGGATTGAACTAGGTATTGAGATACCAACGACCGAATCTCGGGCAAGTAACATATCGATGACAAAGGGAACTACCTATATCGTTATGCGGTTTTACCCATAAAGATCTTCGTAGAATATGTGGGAGCCAATATGAACATCCAGGTTCCGTTATTGGTTATTGACCGGAGACGTGTCTCGGTCATGTCTACATAGTTCTCGAACCCGTAGGGTCCGCACGCTTAACGTTCGGTGACGATCGGTATTATGAGTTTATGTGTTTTGATGAACCGAAGATAGTTCGGAGTCCCAGATGTGATCACGGACATGACGAGGAGTCTCGAAATGGTTGAGACATAAATATTGATATATTGGATGACTATATTCGGACACCGGATGAGTTCCGGGGTCACCGGATAATTATCGGAGTGCTGGGGGGTTATCGGAACCCCCGGGGGGACTAATGGGCCAACATGGGCCTTAGTGGAGAGAGAGACGGCCGGCCAAGGCAGGGCCGCACGTCCCCTCCCCTCTAGTCCGAATTGGACTATGATGACCCACAAGTATAGGAGATCTATCGTAGTCCTTTCGATAAGTAAGAGTCTCGAACCCAACGAGGAGCAGAAGGAAATGATAAGCGGTTTTCAGCAAGGTATTCTCTGCAAGCACTGAAATAATAGGTAACATATAGTTTTGTGATAGGATAATTTTTAACAAGTAACAAGTAACAAAAGTAAATAAAGTGCAGCAAGGTGGCCCAATCCTTTTGGTAGCAAAGGACAAGCCTGGACAAGTTCTTATATAGAGAAAAGCGCTCCCGAGGACACATGGGAATATCGTCAAGCTAGTTTTCATCACGTTCATATGATTCGCGTTCGGTACTTTGATAATTTGGTATGTGGGTGGACCGGTGCTTGGGTACTGTCCTTACTTGGACAAGCATCCCACTTATGATTAACCTCTATTGCAAGCATTCGCAACTACAACAAATGTATTAAGGTAAACCTAACCATAGAATGAAACATATGGATCCAAATCAACCCCTTACGAAGCAACGCATAAACTAGGGTTTAAGATTTTGTCACTCTAGCAACCCATCATCTACTTATTACTTCCCAATGCCTTCCTCTAGGCCCAAATAATGGTGAAGTGTCATGTAGTCGACGTTCACATAACACCACTAGAGGAGAGACAACATGCATCTCATCAAAATATCGAACGAATACCAAATTCACATGACTACTAATAGCAAGACTTCTCCCATGTCCTCAGGAACAAACGTAACTACTCACAAAGCATATTCATGTTCATAATCAGAGGGGTATTAATATGCATAAAGGATCTGAACATATGATCTTCCACCAAATAAACCAACTAGCATCAACTACAAGGAGTGATTAACACTACTAGCAACCCACAGTTACCAATCCCGGACTTAGAGAAAAGAATTGGATACAAGAGATGAACTAGGGTTTGAGATGAGATGGTGCTGGTGAAGATGTTGATGGAGATTGACCCCCTCCCAATGAGAGGATCGTTGGCGATGATTTCCCCCGCCCGGAGGGAAGTTTCCCTGGCAGAACAGCTCCGCCAGAGCCCTAGATTGGTTCCGCAAAGGTTCCGCCTTGTGGCGGCAGAGTCTCATCTGGAAAGATGGCGTATGATTTTTTCCTCCTCGAAAGACTCCATATAGCAGAATATGGACATTGGAGGGCCACCAGGGGGCCCACGAGGTAGGGGGCATGCCCAGGGGGTAGGGCGCGCCCCCACCCTCGTGGGCAGGGTGTGGCCCCCCTGGTGAACTTCTCGCGCTCAGTATTCTTTATATATTCTGAAAATGACTTCCGTGAAGTTTCAAGACTTTTGGAGCTGTGTAGAATAGGTCTCTAATATTTGCTCCTTTTCCAGCCCAGAATCCCAGGTGCCGGCATTCTCCCTCTTTATGTAAACCTTGTAAAATAAGAGAGAATAGGCATAAGTATTGTGACATAATATGTAATAACAGCCCATAATGCAATAAATATCAATATAAAAGCATGATGCAAAATGGACGTATCAGACTAGGGAAGGGGGGCGGCGCCCCCCCTTTCCTTCTCTTCTCTCCCTCTCCTTCCTTCCCCCGTCCTCCTCCTAGTAGGACTAGGAAAGGGGAGTCGTACTCCTACTAGGAGGAGGACTCCTCCTCTCTTGGTGCGCCCCAAGGGCCGGCTGGCCACCCCCCTTGCTCCTTTATATACGGGGGCAGGGGCACCCCAGAGACACACAAGTTGATTATTGATCCCTTAGCCGTGTGCGGTGCCCCCCTCCACCATAATCCACCTCAGTCATATCGTCGTAGTGCTTAGGTGAAGCCCTGCGCCGGTAGCTTCATCATCACCGTCATCACGCCGTCATGCTGACGAAGCTCTCCCTCGACACTCAGCTGGATCAAGAGTTCGTGGGACGTCACCAAGCCGAACGTGTGCAGATCGCAGAGGTGCCGTACTTTTGGTACTAGGATCGGTCGGATCGTGAAGACGTACGACTACATCAACCGCGTTGTCATAACGCTTCCACTTACGGTCTACGAGGGTACGTGGACAACACTCTTCCCCTCTCGTTGCTATGCATCACCATGATAGATCTTGCATGTGCATAGGATTTTTTTTGAAATTACTGCGTTCCCCAACAGTGGCATCCGAGCCAGGTCTACGCGTAGATGTTATATGCATGAGTAGAACACAAAGGAATTGTGGGCGTGGGTATATACATATTGCTTGCCATCACTAGTTGATTCTTGATTCGGCGGTATTGTTGGATGAAGCAGCCCAGACCGACATTACGTGTACGCTTACGCGAGACAGGTTCTACCGACGTGCTTCGCACACAGGTGGCTGGTGGGTGTCAGTTTCTCCAACTTTAGTTGAATCGGATTCAATGAACAGGGTTCTTTCTAAAGATCAAAAAGCAATCGTTGTGGTTTTGATGCGTAGGTAAGAACGGTTCTTGCTCATCCCGTAGCAACCACGTAAAACTTGCAACAACAAAGTAGAGGACGTCTAACTTGTTTTTGCAGGGCATGTTGTGATGTGATATGGTCAAGACATGATGCTAAATTTTATTGTATGAGATGATCATGTTTTTTAACACAGTTATCGGCAACTGGCAGGAACCATATGGTTGTCGCTTTATTGTATGAAATGCAATCGCCATGTAATTGCTTTACTTTATCACTAAGCGGTAGCGATAGTCGTAGAAGCAATAGTTGGCGAGACGACAACGATGCTTCGATGGAGATCAAGGTGTCAAGCCGGTGATGATGGTGATCACGACGGTGCTTTGGAGATGGAGATCAAAGGCACAAGATGATGATGGCCATATCATATCACTTATATTGATTGCATGTGATGTTTATCCTTTATGCATCTTATTTTTCTTAGTTCGGTGGTAGCATTATAAGATGATCTCTCACTAAATTTCAAGGTATAAGTGTTCTCCCTGAGTATGCACCGTTGCTACAGTTCATCGTGCCGAGACACCACGTGATGATCGGGTGTGATAAGCTCTACGTTCACATACAACGGGTGCAAGCCAGTTTTGCGCACGCAGAATACTCGGGTTAAACTTGACAAGCCTAGCATATGCAGATATGGCCTCGGAACACTGAGACCAAAAGGTCGAGCGTGAATCATATAGTAGATATGATCAAGATAGTGATGTTCACCATTGAAAACTACTCCATCTCATGTGATGATCGGACATGGTTTAGTTGATATGGATCACATGATCACTTAGAAGATTAGAGAGATGTCTATCTAAGTGGGAGTTCTTAAGTAATTTGATTAATTGAACTTTAATTTATCATGAACTTAGTACCTGATAGTATTTTGCATGTCTATGTTGTTGTAGATAGATGGCCCGAGTTGTTGTTCCATTGAATTTTAATGCATTCGTAGAGAAATCTAAGTTGAAAGATGATGGTAGCAACTACACGGACTGGGTCCATAACTTGAGGATTATCCTCATTGCCGCACAGAAGAATTGCGTCCTGGAAGCACCGCTAGGTGACAAACCCGCTGCAGGAGCAACGCTAGATGTTGTGAACACCTGGCAGAGCAAAGCCGATGACTACTCGATAGTTCAGTGCGCCATGCTTTACGGCTTAGAACCGAGACTTCAATGACGTTTTGAATGTCTTGGAGCATATGAGATGTTCCAGTAGTTGAAGTTAATATTTCAAGCAAATGTCCATATTGAGAGATATGAAGTCTCCAATAAGTTCTACAGCTGCAAAATGGAGGAGAATAGTTCTGTTAGTGAACATATACTCATAATGTCTGGGTACCACAACCACTTGACTCAGCTGGGAGTTAATCTTCCTGATGATAGTGTCATTGACAGAGTTCTTCAATAACTACCACCAAGCTACAAGAGCTTCGTGATGAACTATAATATGCAAGGGATGGACAAGACGATTCCTGAGCTATTCGCAATGCTAAAAGCTGTGGAGGTAGAAACCAAGAAGGAGCATCAAGTATTGATGGTCAACAAGACCACCAGTTTTAAGAAAAAAGGTAAAAGGAAGAAGGGGAACTTCAAGAAGAACAGCAAGCCAGTTACTGCTCAAGTGAAGAAACCCAAGTCTGGACCTAAGCCTGAGACTGAGTGCTTCTACTGCAAAGGGACTGGTCACTAGAAGCAGAACTGCCCCAAGTATTTGGCGGAGAAGAAGGATGGCGAAGTGAAAGGTATATTTGATATACATGTTATTGATGTGTACCTTACTAATGCTCGCAGTAGCTCCTGGGTATTTGATACTGGTTTAGTTGCTAACACTTGCAACTCGACACAGGGGCTACGGATTAAGCGAAGATTGGCTAAGGACGAGGTGACGATGCACGTGGGAAATGGTTCCAAAGTCGATGTGATCACCGTCGGCACGCTACCTCTACATCTACCTTCTGGATTAGTTTTAGACCTAAATAATCGTTATTTGGTGCCAGCGTTGAGCATGAGCATTATATCTGGATCTTGTTTAATGCTTGACGGTTATTCATTTGAATCAGAGAATAATGGTTGTTCTATTTATATGACTAATATATTTTATGGTCATGCACCCTTGATGAGTGGTCTATTTTTACTAAATCTTGATAGTAGTGATACACATGTTCATAGTATTGAAGCCAAAAGATGCAGAGTTGATAATGATAGTGCAACTTATTTGTGGCACTGCCGTTTGGGTCATATTGGTGTAAAGCGCATGAAGAAACTCCATTCTGATGGACTTCTGGAATCACTTGATTATGAATCACTTGGTACTTGCGAACCATGCCTCATGGGCAAGATGACTAAAACTCCGTTCTACGGAACAATGGAGCGAGCAACAGAGTTATTGGAAATCACACATGTTGATCTATGTGGTCCAATGAACATTGAGGCTCGAGGCGGATATCGTTATTTTCTCACCTTCACAGATGATTTGAGAAGATATGGGTATATCTACTTAATGAAACATAAGTCTGAAACATTTGAAAAGTTCAAAGAATTTCAGAGTGAAGTGGAAAATCATCATAACAAGAAAATAAAGCTTCTATGATCTGATCGTGGAGGAGAATATTTGAGTTACGAGTTTGGTCTTCATTTGAAACAATGCAGAATAGTTTCGCAACTCACGCCACCCGGAACACCACATCTTAATGGTGTGTCCGAACGTCGTAATCGTACCTTACGAGATATGGTGCGATCTATGATGTCTCTTACTGATTTACTGCTATCGTTTTGGAGTTGTGCTGCATTCACGTTAAATAGGGTACCATCTAAATAGGGTACCATCTAAATCCGTTGAGACGACACCTTATGAACTGTGGTTTGGCAAGAAAGCCAAGTTGTCGTTTCCTAAAGTTTGGGGCTGTGATGCTTATGTGAAAAAGCTTCAACCTGATAAGCTCGAACCCAAATCGGAGAAATGTGTCTTCATAGGATACCCAAAGGAGACCGTTGGGAACACCTTCTATCACAGATCCGAAGGCAGGATATTCGTTGCTAAGAATGGATCCTTTCCAGAGAAGGAGTTTCTCTCGAAAGAAGTGAGTGGGAGGAAAGTAGAACTTGATGAGGTAATTGTACCTGCTCCCTTATTGGGAAGTAGTTCATCACTGAAATCAGTTCCAGTGATTCCTACACCAGCAAGTGAGGAAGCTGATGATGATGATCATGAAACTTCTAATCAAATTACTACCAAACCTCGTAGGTCACCCAGAGTAAGATCTGCACCAGAGTGGTACCGTAATCTTGTTCTGGAGGTCATGTTACTTGACCATGACGAACCTATGAACTATGAGGAAGCGATGATGAGCCCAGATTCCGCAAAATGGTTTGAGGCCATGAAATCTAAGATGGGATCCATGTATGCGAACAAAGTGTGGACTTTGGTTGACTTGCCTGATGATTGGCAGGCCATAGAGAATAAATGGATCTTCAAGAAGAAGACTGACGCTGACGGTAATGTTACTGTCTACAAAGCTCGACTTGTTGCAAATGGTTTTTGACAAGTTCAAGGAGTTGACTACGATGAGACCTTCTCACCCGTAGCGATGGTTAAGTCCGTTCGAATCATGTTAGCAATTGCCACATTTTATGATTATGAAATTTGGCAAATGGATGTCAAAACTGCATTCCTTAATGGATATCTTAAAGAAGAGTTGTATATAATGCAACCAGAAGGTTTTGTCGATCCAGAAGGTGCTAACAAAGTGTGCAAGCTCCAGTGATCCATTTATGGACTGGTGCAAGCCTCTTGGAGTTGGAATATACGCTTTGATAGTGTGATCAAAGCATATAGTTTTATACAGACTTTTGGAGAAGCCTGTATTTACAAGAAAATGAGTGGGAGCTCTATAGCATTTCTGATATTATATGTAGATGACATATTGTTGATTGGAAATGATACTGAATTTCTGAATAGCATAAAAGGACACTTGAATAATAATTTTTCAATGAAAGACCTTGGTGAAGCTGCTTCTATATTGGGCATCAAGATCTATAGAGATAGATCAAGTCGCTTAATTGGTCTTTCACAAAGCACATACCTTGATAAAGTTTTGAAGAAGTTCAAAACGGATTAGGCAAAGAAAGGCTTATTGTCTGTGTTACAAGGTGTGATGTTGAGTCAGACTCAATGCCCGACCACTGCAGAAGATAGAGAGAAAATGAAAGTCATTCCCTATGCTTCAGCGTAGGTTCTATCTTGTATGCAATGCTGTGTACCAGACTTGATGTGTGCCTTGCTATTAGTTTAGTAGGGAGGTACCAAAGTAATCCAGGAGTGGATCACTGGACAGTGGTCAAGAACATCCTGAAATACCTGAAAAGGACTAAGGATATGTTTATCATATATGGAGGTGACAAAGAGCTCGTCGTAAACGGTTACATCGATGCAAGCTTTGACACTGATCCGGATGACTCTAAGTCGCAAACCGGATATTTGTTTTTATTAAATGGTGGAGCTGTCAGTTGGTGCAGTTCCAAGCAAAGCGTCATGGCGGGATCTACGTGTGAAGTGGAGTACATAGCTGCTTCGGAAGCATCAAATGAAGGAGTCTGGATGAAGGAGTTCATATCCGATCTAGGTGTCATACCTAGTGCATCGGGTCCAATGAAAATCTTTTGTGACAATACTGGTGCAATTGCCTTGGGAAAGGAATCCAGATTTCACAAGAGAACCAAGCACATCAAGAGGCGCTTCAATTCCATCCGCGATCAAGTCAAGGAGGGAGACATAGAGATTTGCAAGATACATATGGATCTGAATATTGCATACCCGTTGACTAAGCCTCTCTCACGAGCAAAACATGATCAGCACCAAGACTCCATGGGTGTTAGAATCATTACAATGTAATCTAGATTATTGACTCTAGTGCAACTGGGAGACTGAAGGAAATATGCCCTAGAGGCAATAATAAAGTTGTTATTTATATTTCCTTATATCATGATAAATGTTTATTTTTCACGCTAGAATTGTATTAAGCAGAAACTTAGTACATGTGTGAATACATAGACAAACAGAGTGTCACTAGTATGCCTCTACTTGACTGGCTTGTTGAATCAACGATGGTTATGTTTCCTGACCATAGACATGAGTTGTCATTTTATTAACGGGATCACATCATTAGAGAATGATGTGATTGACTTTACCCATCCATTAGCTTAGCACGATGATGGTTTAGTTTGTTGCTATTGCTTTCTCCATAACTTATACATATTCCTATGACTATGAGATCATGCAACTCCCGAATACCGGGGGAACACTTAGTGTGCTATCAAACGTCACAACGTAACTGGGTTACTATAAAGATGCTCTATAGGTGTCTCTGATGGTGTTTGTTGAGTTAGCATAGATCGAGATTAGGATTTGTCACTCCGAGTATCGGAGAGGTATCTCTGGGCCCTCTCGGTAATGCACATCACTATAAGCCTTGCAAGCAATGTGACTAATGAGTTAGTTACGGGATCATGCATTACGAAATGAGTAAAGAGACTTGCCGGTAACAAGATTGAACTAGGTATTGAGATACCGACGATCGAATCTCAGGAAAGTAACATACCGATGACAAAGGGAACAATGTATATCGTTATGCGGTTTGACCGAGAAAGATCTTCGTAGAATATGTGGGAGCCAATATGAACATCCAGGTTCCGCTATTGGTTATTGACCGGAGACGTGTCTTGGTCATGTCTACATAGTTCTCGAACCCGTAGGGTCCGTGATACGTCCATTTTGCATCATGCTTTTATATCGATATTTATTGCATTATGGGCTGTTATTACACATTATGTCACAATACTTATGCCTACTCTCTCTTATTTTACAAGGTTTGCATGAAGAGAGAGAATGCCGACAGCTGGAATTCTGGGCTGGAAAAGGAGCAAATATTAGAGACCTATTCTGCACAACTCCAAAAGTCCTGAAACTTCACAGAAGAGAGTTTTGGAATATATAAAAAATATTGGGCGAAGAAAGCACCAGAGGGGGGCCACCCACCATCCACGAGGGTGGGGGCGCGCCCTACCCCCCAGGCGCGCCCTACCCCCCAAGGCGCGCCCCCATGCCTCATGGGCCCCCTGGCAGGCCTTCGATGCCCATCTTTGGCTATATGAAGTCTTTTGCCCTAGAAAAAAAAATCATAAGCAAGCTCTCAGGATGAAACACCGCCGCCACGAGGCGGAACCTTGGCGGAACCAATCTAGGGCTCTGGCGAAGTTATTCTGCCGGGGAAACATCCCTCCGGGAGGGGGAAATCATCACCATCGTCATCACCATCGATCCTCTCATCGGGAGGGGGTCAATTTCCATCAACATCTTCACCAGCACCATCTCATCTCAAACCCTAGTTCATCTCTTGTATCCAATCTTTGTCCCAAAACCTCAGATTGGTACTTGTGGGTTGCTAGTAGTGTTGATTACTCCTTGTAGTTGATGCTAGTTGGTTTATTCGGTGGAAGATCATATGTTCAGATCCTTTATGCATATTAATACCCCTCTGATTATGAACATGAATATGATTTGTGAGTAGTCACGTTTGTTCCTGAGGACATGGGAGAAGTCTTGCTATAAGTAGTCATGTGAATTTGGTATTCGTTCGATATTTTGATGAGATGTATGTTGTCTCTCCTCTAGTGGTGTCATGTGAACACCAACTACATGACACTTCACCATTGTTTGGGCCTAGAGGAAGGCATTGGGAAGTAATAAGTAGATGATGGGTTGCTAGAGTGACAGAAGCTTAAACCCTAGTTTATGAGTTGCTTCGTAAGGGGCTGATTTGGATCCATATGTTTCATTCTATGGTTAGGTTTACCTTAATACTTCTTTTGTAGTTGCGGATGCTTGCAAGAGGGGTTAATCATAAGTGGGATGCTTGTCCAAGGAAGGGCAGTACCCAACCACCGGTCGACCCACATATCAAATTATCAAAGTACCAAACGTGAATCATATGAGCGTGATGAAAACTAGCTTGACGATAATTCCCATGTGTCCTCGGGAGAGCTTTCCTTGATATAAGAGTTTTTCCAGGCTTGTCCTTTGCTACAAAAAGGATTTCGCCATCTTGCTGCACCTTATTTACTTTTATTTCTTGTTACCCGTTACGAATTACCTTATCACAAAACTATCTGTTACCGATAATTTCAGTGCTTGCAGAGAATACCTTAATGAAAACTGCTTATCATTTCCTTCTGCTCCTCGTTGGGTTCGACACTCTTACTTATCGAAAGGACTACGATAGATCCCCTATACTTGTGGGTCATCAATCTGCACGCTTAACATTCGGTGACAATCGGTATTATGAGCTTATGTGGTTTGATGAGCCGAAGATAGTTCGGAGTCCCTGATGTGATCATGGAGATGACGAGGAGTCTCGAAATGGTCGAGACATAAAGATTGATATATTGGATGACTATATTCGGACACCGGATGAGTTCCGGGGTCACCGGATAATTATCGGAGTGCCGGGGGGTTGTCGGAACCCCCGAGGGGACTAATGGGACAACATGGGCCTTAGTGGAGAGAGAGAGAGAGCCGGCCAAGGCAGGGCTGCACGCCCCCTCCCCTCTAGTATGAATTGGACAAGGGAAGGGGGGCGACGCCCCCCATTTCCTTCTCTTCTCTCCCTCTCCTTCCTTCCCCCTTCCTCCTCCTAGTAGGACTAGGAAAGGGGAGTCCTACTCCTACTAGGAGGAGGACTCCTCTCCTGGCGCGCCCCAAAGGTCGGCTGACCTCCCCCTCGCTCCTTTATATACAGGGACAGGGGGCACCCCAGTGACACACAAATTGATCATTGATCCCTTAGCCGTGTGCGGTGCCCCCCTCCACCATAATCCACCTCAGTCATATTGTCGTAGTGCTTAGGCGAAGCCCTGCGCCGGTAGCTTCATCATCACCGTCATCATGCCGTCGTGCTGACGAAGCTCTCCCTCAACACTTAGCTGGATCGAGAGTTTGTGGGATGTCATCGAGCTGAACGTGTGCAGATCACGGAGGTGCCGTACTTTCAGTACTAGGATCGGTCGGATCGTGAAGACGTATGACTACATCAACTGCGTTGTCATAATGCTTCCGCTTACGGTCTACGAGGGTACGTGGACAACACTCTTCCCCTCTCGTTGCTATGCATCACCATGATAGATATTGCGTGAGCGTAGGATTTTTTTTGAAATTACCACGTTCCGCAGCACCGGGGAGTAACGGGAATTCGCAGGGAGAAGTAATGGTTCTTATTGAGCTTTAGTGGAGAGAGGGGAGCAGGGCCAAGAGGTGGCTCGCGCCTCCCCCTGCCCAAACTGAATTGGACAAGGGGTGAGGGCGTGCCCCCCTTTCCTTCTCCCTCTCCCTCTCTTTCCTTCTCTCCTACTCCGAATAGGAAAGAGGAGGGGAATCCTACTTGGACTAGGGAGTCCTAGTAGGATTCCCCACACCTTGGAGCCCCCCTCTAGGGTCGGCTTCCTCTTCCTCCCTCCTTTATATACGTGGGAAGGGGGCACCCCAAAGGCACTCCAAGATTTATCTTAGCCGTGTGCGGTGCCCCCCTCCACAGTTACACACCTCGGTCATATCGTCGTAGTGCTTAGGCGAAGCCCTGCGCTGGTAACCTCATCATCACCGTGGCCACGCCGTCATGCTGACGGAACTCTCCCTCAAACTCAACTAGATCAAGAGTTCGTGGGACGTCATCGAGCTAAACGTGTGCTAAACACGGAGGTGCGGTACATTCGGTACTTGGATCGGTCGGATCGTGAAGACGTACGACTACATCAACCGAATTGATTAAACGCTTCCACTTTCGGTCTATGAGGGTACGTGGAAACACTCTCCCCTCTCGTTGCTATGCATCACCTCGATGGATCTTGCGTGTGCGTAGGAAATTTTAGAAATTACTACGTTCCCTAACAGTGGCATCCGAGCCAGGTCTATGAGTAGATATTATATGCACGAGTAGAACACAAAGAGTTGTGGGCGATATTAGTCATATTGCTTACCAGCATGTCATTCTTTGATTCGGCGGTATTGTTGGATGAAGCGGCCCAGACCGACATTACGCGTACGCTTACGCGAGACTGGTACTACCGACGTGCTTCGCACACAGGTGGCCAGTGGGTGTCTGTTTGTGTAACGCCCTCGATTCGGCTATATCTCCCACGTGTCGAAGCACGACTTAGAGGCATAACCGCATTGAAAGCAATGTCTCAAGTGAGGTAATCTTCGTAAACAACCCATGTAATACAATAGGGGAAAAGATACATAGTTGGCTTACAATCGCCACTTCACACAATTACATGAATAAAACATTACATCATACAGATACAATCAAGGTCCGACTACAGAACCAAAATAAAAGTAGAACCCCAAAAGCGACAAAGGTCCTCGATCGACCCCAACTAGGCTCCACTACTGATCAACTAGAACAAAACAACACAAAGGATAAGATCTTCGTCGAGCTCCTCCTGAGCTTGGTTGCGTCATCTGCACGGACTCATCGGCACCTGCAAACTGGTTTTGGAAGTATCTGTGAGCCACAGGGACTCAGCAATCTCGCACCCTCACGATCAAGACTATTTAAGCTTATGGGTAAGGTAAAGGTATGAGGTGGAGCAGCAGCAAGCGACTAGCATATATGGTGGCTAACATACGCAAATAAGAGCGAGAAGAGAAGGCAAAGCACGGTCGATAAAAGTATGATCAAGAAGTGATCCTATAGCAACCTACGTCAAGCATAACTCCAACAACCGTGTTCACTTCCCGGACTCCGCCGGAAAGAGACCCTCACGGTTACACACGCTGTTGACATATTTTAAATTAAGGTCAACTTCGGGTTTTCTACAACCGGACATTAACAAATTCCCATCCGCCCATAACCGCGGGCACGGCTTTCGAAAGTTCAAAACCCTGCAGGGGTGTCCCAACTTAGCCCATCACAAGCTCTCACGGTCAACGAAGGAATAGACCTCCTCCCGAGACGTTCCGATCAGACTCGGTATCCCGGTACAACAAGACACTTCGACAAGTTAAAACAAAACTAGCAACACCACCCGAATGTGCCGACAAGTCCCGATAGGAGCTGCACATATCTCTTTCTCAGGGCACACTCAGATTGTCCTAGGTACGGGTAGGCCAGCCCAGAGTTGCCCCTGGTGGCCACCGGTAGCTGACAGGTGGACCAACACTCAGAGGAGCACTGGCCCCGGGGGGGGGGGTGTTAAAATAAAGATGACCCTTGGGCGCGCGACCCCCAAGGGAAAAGAAAAGGCTAGGCGGAGAATGGTAAAACCAATGTTGGGCATTGCTGGAAAATCTTTAATCAAGGCGAACTATCAAGGGGTTCCCATTATCACCCAACCGCGTAAGGAACGCAAAATCTGGGAACATAACACCGATATGACGGAAACTAGGGCGGCAAGAGTGGAACAAAACACCAGGCATAAGGCCGAGCCTTCCACCCTTTACCAAGTATATAGATGCATTAATTAAATAAGATATATTGTGATATCCCAACAAGTAAACATGTTCCAATAAGAAACAACACCTCCATGTTCCAACAAGGAACAAACTTCAATCTTCACCTGCAACTAACAACACTATAAGAGGGGCTGAGCAAAGCGGTAACATAGCCAATCAACGGTTTGCTAGGACAAGGTGGGTTAGGGGCTTGGTTCAACAATATGGGAGGCATGATAAGCAAGTGGTAGGTATCGTAGCATAGGCATAGCAAAAGAGCGAGCAACTAGCAAGCAAAGATAGAAGTGATTTCGAGGGTATGGTCATCTTGCCTGAAATCCCGCAAGGAAGAAGAACGAGTCCATGAAGAAGACAAACGGACGTAGTCGAACGGGTCCTCACAAACACGACGTTATCGGAACCAACCCGAAGAAGCAAACACCGGAAAAGAAGCACACAACATAGTAAACAACCAACGCATAAACATGACATGATGCACAATCAAGTATGATGCATGTCCGGTTTAATGAAGCATGGCATGGCAAAATGCACAAGCAACCCTACAAATTAAGTGGAGCACAATATGCAACGAGTTGCATATTGACGGAACACCACATCAATTATTTAGTTCTCTCTCGTTTATGTACCCAACAATATTAAATGTTGTTAAACATGGCAAGAGGGTGAAGCAAATGAAAACTACCTATCTAGGCAAGTTTAAATGAGGCCGGAAGGAACGAACAACAATTTCGGAAAATCCTCATATGCATAATTTAAGGTTTGGTACTGTTCTGCCCTAAACATTATTTTAGAGTTGTTAAAATGCAAGATGAGGCTACCATGTAAATATAGGCATTTTTCTACCCCATTTACATATAAAGATTATTTAATCCGGAGCTACGGTTATTTAGTTATGAAATAAAGCATTTTAGCCAGTTTTTTAAACAAATTTAAACAAACAACATTTTAAACATGGATGAAAGTGACATATTATGAAACTATATGAAATTCTAAACATTTTACATATAAAGTTTGTTTTAATCTGATGCACGGTTAATTAGTTAGGATATGCATGAAGTGCAAGGGTGTTTCTGCAAAACTGGCAGTCTCTGGAAAAATCGCTAAATTTGTCCTGATGGAAAAAATACTGTATGGGCCGAATCCGAGATGGACTGGGCTAAACAGGCATGGTTGCAGAAAAGTAAAAATTGCGCACGGGTGAGGGATAGAGCTGGGCCGGGGCTCACCTAGCTGGGATCGGCCCAGGTCGGTGGTGGATCGGGTCGGCGGGATCTGCGCCGTGGGGAAGCCCATGTGGCCGGTGGCGCTGGAGATGGGGCCCACATGGGGAGGCGCTGTGAGCGGGCGAGCTCGTCCCTGGCTCTGCGAAGAAGACGGCGGCGGTGGATGGAAGAACTTCGGCGGGATCTGGGACTCCAGCGACATGGGAAGACGGCGGGAATGGGAAGATCCCGTCCCTGGGCACCGGATCCGGCCGGAGGTGGACGAGGACGGCGAGGGGCAGCATGGATCTGAGCGCAGGAACGACGGGGGTCGCGAGATCCGGCGAACTCCATGCGGCGGCACGACGAGGCTCCGGGGTCCTGCGGAACATGGGGAGAGAGAGCTCTGAGAGAGGAAGAGGAAGAAGCAGAGGGAGGGGAAGGAGAGAGGAGCAGGTGTCGGGATTCAGACTGGTGGTCGTCGGCGGCGAGGCGCTGGTCGCCTGCGGGGATCGGACGCGGGCAGAGCGAAGGTGGAGCTCAGGGCGCAGGGGAGTTGCGGGCGTGCAGCGGCGGCTCGGGCCCGCTTCGGCCCAGGGGCGGGCCGCGGATGGGCCAGGAGGGCTGCGGCGAAGTGGGGGCACTGGGGAGGCGACATGGCGCGCTGGGGTTGGCTGCAGGGCGCCGGGAGGCGACGTGTCGTGCCCGGATTGGTCCGGGACGCGGCGGCGGCGGCGACAAGTGGCGAAGGTGGAGTGGGGCGGCGCTGAATCCGAGGAGGAGGGGGGTTGGCTGCGGCAGGAGGTAGGGGAAGGGGTCTAGGTTGCCCAAAATGGACTAGGGGTGTCCATATATAGCAAATTTGCTAGGGTTTGGGGGTTAGGAGGGGGTTTTTGAGCCATACGATCGCGATCATGCGGCTTCGGACAGAGGGGGGACTAGGTGGGCTGTGAAGAGAGGCCTCGGGCTGAGAGGAGAGAAGAGAAGTGAGGCCCGGCGACTGCTCCGGAGACCGAAACGTCTGGCGAAAATACCGGCAACGGTGCCGCTATAAATTTAGCGGTTGGGCTATCAAACAAACTCCGAATGCGATGAAACTTGACAGGCGGTCTATCTACACTATAATAAGACCACATGCCAACTTTCAACCCAATCCGAGAACATTTGTCGGCCACTTATAAAATACTAATTCGGAGGTGCCACGGGCGCGTGCAAGTGTTTCTGGGCTCAGAACGGACAACGAACGGAACGAGGAGACCGGGACGGATGCAAGTTTTAAAAACATGATAATGCAATGCACATGATGACAAGATGAAATGCAACACGCAAGCGAATGACATGGCAACAACAGTGAATAAGCGGAGGACACCTGGCACATCGGTCTCGGGGCGTTATAGTTTCTCCAACTTTAGTTGAATCTAGTGTGACTACGCCCAGTCCTTGTTGAAGGTTAAAACAACACACTTGACGAAAAATTGTTGTGGTTTTGATGCATAGGGAAGAACGGTTCTTGCTAAGCCCGTAGCATCCATGTAAAACTTGCAAGAACAAAGTAGAGGACGTCTAACTTGTATTTGCAGGGCTTGCTGTGATGTGATATGGTCAAGAAATGATGATATATAAATTGTTGTATGAGATGATCATGTTTTGTTGAAGTTATCGGCAACTGGAAGGAGCCTTATGGTTGTCTCTTTATTGCGTAAGATGCAAGCGCCATGCAATTGCTTTACTTTATCGTTATGTGATATCAATAGTTGCAAAAGCAGTAGTTGGCGAGACGACCATATGACAACACGTTGATAGAGATCAAGATGATAGAGATCATGGTGTCATGCCGGTGACGATAGAAATCATGACGATACTTTGGAGATGGAGATCAAAGGCACAAGATGATGATGGCCATATCATGTCACGTATTTTGATTGTATGTGATGTTTATATTGTATGCATCTTATTTTGCTTAGTTTGGTGGTAGCTTTATAAGATGATCCCTCACTAAAATTTCAAGGTATAAGTGTAATCCCTGAGTATGCACCGTTGCGATAGTTCTTCGTGCTGAGACACCACATGATGATCGGGTGTGATAAGCTCTACGTTCACATACAATGGGTGCAAGCCAGTTTTGCACACACAAAATACTCGGGTTAAACTTGACGAGCCTAGCATATGCAGATATGGCCTCGGAACACTGGAGACTGAAAGGTCGAACGTGAATCATATAGTAGATATGATCAACATAGTGACATTCACCATTGAAAACTACTCCATCTCACGTGATGATCGGACATGGTTTAGTTGATTTGGATCACGTGATCATTTAGATGACTCGAGGGATGTCTATCTAAGTGGGAGTTCTTAAGTAATATGATTAATTGAACTTTAATTTATCATGAACTTAGTCCTGATAGTATTTGCATAACTATGTTGTAGATCAATAGCTCGCGATGTAGCTCCCCGTTTATTTTGATATGTTCCTAGAGAAAAATAAGTTGAAAGATGATAGTAGCAATGATGCGGACTTGGTCCATGATCTGAGGATTATCCTCATTGCTGCACAGAAGAATTATGTCCTTGATGCACCGCTAGGTGACAGACCTATTGCAGGAGCAGATGTAGACGTTATGAACATTTGACAAAGCTCGGTATGATGACTACTTGATAGTTTAGTGCACCATGCTTTACGGCTTAGAACCGGGACTTCAAAAATGTTTTGAACTCCATGGAGCATAAAAGATGTTCCAAGAGTTGAATTTGGTATTTCATACTCATGCCCATGTCGAGAGGTATGAGACCTCTGACCTTACTTTTCCTACAAGATGGAGGAGAATAGCTCAACCAGTGAGCATGTGCTCAGATTGTCTGGGTACTACAATCACTTGAATCAAGTGGGAGTTAATCTTCCAGATAAAATAGTGATTGACGGAGTTCTCTAGTCACTATCACCAAGTTACTGGAACTTCATGATGAACTATAATATGCAAGGGATGACGAAAATGATTCCCGAGCTCTTCGTGATGCTGAAATCGACGAAGGTAGAAATCAAGAAAAGCATCAAATGTTGATGGTTGACAAGACCACTAGTTTCAAGTAAAAGGGCAAGGGAAAGAAAGGGAACTTCAAGAAGAATCGCAAGCAAGTTCCACTCCCATGAAGAAGCCCAAAGCCTGAAGCTGAGTGCTTCTACTGCAAAGGAAATGGTCACTGGAAGTGGAACTGCCCTAGATACTTGGCGGATAAGAAGGATGGCAAAGTGAACAAATGTATATTTGATATACATGTTATTTATGTGTACTTTACTAGTGTTTATGGCAAGCCCTCGGTATTTGATACTGGTTCAGTTGCTAAGAGTAGTAACTTGAAATGGGAGTTGCAAAATAAACAAAGACTAGTTAAGGGCAAGGTGATGATGCGTGTTGGAAGTGATTCCAAGGTTGATAATATCACCATCGCACACTCCCTTTACCTTCGGGATTAGTATTGAACCTAAAATAAATGTTATTTGGTGTTTGCGTTGAGCATGAATATGATTGGATCATGTTTATTGCAATACGGTTATTCATTTAAGTCAAAGAATAATTGTTGTTCTATTTACATGAATAAAACCTTCTATGGTCATACACTCAATATAAATGGTTTATTGAGTCTCGATCGTAGTGATACACATATTTATAATATTGAAGCCAAAAGATGCAAAGTTAATAATGATAGTGCAACTTATTTGTGGCACTGCCGTTTAGGTCATATTGGTGTAAAGCACATGAAGAAACTCCATGCTGATGGCTTTTGGAATCACTTGATTATGAATGACTTGATGCTTGCGAACCATGCCTCATGGGCAAGATGACTAAGACTCCGTTCTCCGGAACAATGGAGCGAGCAACTGACTTATTGGAAATAATACATACTGATTTATGCGGTCCGATAAGTGTTGATGCTCGCGGCGGGTATCGTTATTCTATGACCTTCACAGATGATTTGAGCAGATATGGGTATATCTACTTGGTGAAACATAAGTCTGAAACATTTGAAAAAGTTCAAAGAAGTTCAGAGTGAAGTAGAAAATCATCGTAACAAGAAAATAGAGTTTCTACGATCTGATTGCGGAGACGAATATTTGAGTTACGAGTTTGGTATTCATTTGAAACAATGCGGAATAGTTTCGCAACTCACGCCACCTGGAACACCCCAGCATAATGGTGTGTCTGAACGTCGTAACCGCACTTTATTAGATATGGTGTGATCTATGATGTCTCTTACCAATTTACCACTATCATTTTGGGGTTATGCATTAGAGACAGCTGCATTCACGTTAAAAAAGGGCACCATCTAAATCCGTTGAGACGACACCGTATGAACTATGGTTTGGCAAGAAACCTAAGATGTCATTTCTTAAAGTTTGGGGTTGCAATGCTTATGTGAAAAAGTTTCAACCTGATAAGCTCGAACCCAAATCAGAGAAGTGCGTCTTCATAGGATACCCAAAATGATGGGTACACATTCTATCACAGATCTGAAGGCAAGATCTTTGTTGCTAAGAATGGATCCTTTCTAGAGAAGGAGTTTCACTCGAAAGAAGTGAGTGGGAGGAAAGTAGAACTTGATGAGGTAACTATACATGCTCCCTTATTGGAAAGTAATTCATCACAGAAATCAGTTCCAGTGATTCCTACACCAATTAGTGAGGAAGCTAATGACGATGATCATGAAACTTCAGATCAAGTTGCTACCGAACCTCGTAGGTCAACCAGAGTACGTTCCGCGCCAGAGTGGTATGGTAATCCTGTTCTGGAAGTCATGTTACTAGACCATGACAAACCTACGAACTATGAGGAAGCGATGATGAGCCCAGTTTCCGCAAAATGGCTTGAGGCCATAAAATCTGAGATGGGATCCATGTATGAGAACAAAGTATGGAATTTGGTGGACTTGCCCGATGATCGGCAAGTCATTGAGAATAAATGGATTTTCAAGAGGAAGACGGACGCTGATGGCAGTGTTACTATCTACAAAGATCGAATTGTTGCAAAAGGTTTTCGACAAGTTCAAGGTGTTGACTACAATGAGATTTTCTCACTCGCATCGATGCTTAAGTCTATCCGAATCATGTAAGCAATTGCCGCATTTTATGAAATCTGGCAAATGGATAAACAAAACTGCATTCCTTAATGGATTTATTAAAGAAGAGTTGTATATGATGCAACCAGAAGGTTTTGTCAATCCTAAAGGTGCTAACAAAATGTGCAAGCTCTAGCGATCCATCTATGGACTTGTGCAAGCATCTCGGAGTTGGAATATACGCTTTGATAAGTTGATCAAAGCATATAGTTTTATACAGACTTGCGGTGAAGCCTGTATTTACAAGAAAGTGAGTGGGAGCACTACAACCTTTCTGATAAGTATATCTGAATGACATATTGTTGATCGGAAATGATGTAGAATTTTCTGGAAGCATAAAGGAGTGTTTGAAAGGAGTTTTTCAAAGAAAGACATCGGTGAAGCTGCTTACATATTGAGCATCAAGTTCTATAGAGATAGATCAAGACGCTTGATAAGTTTTTTTCAATGAGTACATACCTTGACAAGATTTTGAAGTAAGTTCAAAATGGAACAATCAAAAAAATAGTTCTTGCCTGTATTGCAAGGTGTGATGTTGAGTAAGACTCAAAACCCGACCACGGCAGAAAATAGAAATAGAACGAAAAGTCATTCCCTATGCCTCAGTCATAGGTTCTGTAAAGTATGCCATGCTGTGTACCAAACCTATTGTGTACCTCACCATGAGTTTGGCAAGAGGGTACAATAGTGATCCAGGAGTGGATCACTGGACAACGGTCAAAATTATCCTTAATGGTATAAGGATATGTTTCTCGGTTATGGAGGTGACAAAAGGTTTGTCGTAAAGGGTTACGTCGATGCAAGTTTTGATACTGATCCGGATGACTCTAAGTCTCAATCTGGATACATATTGAAAGTGGGAGCAATTAGCTAGAGTAGCTCAGTGTAGAGCATTGTAGACATAGAAATTTGCAAAATACATACAGATCTGAATGTGGCAGACGCATTGACTAAACATCTTTCACAAGCAAAACATGATCACACCTTAGTACTCTTTGGGTGTTAATCACATGGCAATGTGAACTAGATTATAGACTCTAGTAAACCCATTGGGTATTGGTCACATGGCGATGTGAACTATAGAGTGGTAAATCACATGACGATGTGAACTATTGGTGTTAAATCACATGGCGAAGTGAACTAGATTATTGACTCTAGTGCAAGTGGGAGACTGAAGGAAATATGCCCTAGAGGCAATAATAAAGTTGTTATTTATATTTCCTTATATCATGATAAATGTTTATTATTCATGCTAAAATTGTATTAACCAGAAACTTGATACATGTGTGAATACATATACAAAACATAGTGTCCCTAGTATGCCTCTACTTGACTAGCTCGTTAATCAAAGATGGTTAGGTTTCCTAGCCATAGACATGTGTTGTCATTTGATGAACAGGATCACATCATTAGAGAATGATGTGATGGACAAGACCTATCCGTTAGCTTAGCACTATGACCGTTTAGTTTATTGTTATTGCTTTGTTCATGACTTATACATGTTCCTATGACTATGAGATTATGCAACTCCCGAATACCGGAGGAACACTTAGTGTGCTATCAAACGTCACAACGTAACCGGGTGATTATAAAGATGCTCTACAGGTGTCTCCGATGGTGTTTGTTGAGTTGGCATAGATCAAGATTAGGATTTGTCCCTCCGATTGTCGGAGAGGTATCTCTGGGCCCTCTCGGTAATGCACATCACTTAAGCCTTGCAAGCATTGCAACTAAATGAGTTAGTTGCGGGATGATGTATTACAGAACGAGTAAAGAGACTTGCCGGCAACGAGATTGAACTAGGTATTGGAATACCGACGATCGAATCTCGGGCAAGTAACATACCGATGAAAAGGGAACAACGTATGTTGTTATGCGGTTTGACCGATAAAGATCTTCGTAGAATATGTAGGAGCCAATATGAGCATCGAGGTTCCGCTATTGGTTATTTTCCGGAGATGTGTCTCGGTCATGTCTACATAGTTCTCGAACCCATAGGGTCCGCACGCTTAACGTTCGATTATGATTTGTATTATGAGTTATGTGAACTTTCTGAAATGATCATCTTGAAAAAGCATTAGTTCAATGAGTTATATGTTGTTAGGAATTAGCAAAACCACCTAGGGATAGTTGCACTTCCAATCTCCCCCCTTTTGGTAATTGATGACAACATATAAATCAAAGCTTCGACAAATGATGATAAGATTGAAATACATCGTCGCTTTGAGAAGTATGTGATAAGAAAGATTTCCCCCTAAATTTGTGCATTATTTAAAATTTGCTTTTGAATGCAAATGCACAATCGATTAGGATCATCGGTTACTCTTCCATGTCACATACATCTTGGTGGAGCGCTCAAAATGATATAAAGTAAAAATATGCACTCATCACCAAGGCAAAGTGAATGATCATACAAGAGGGATAAATAATAACATCATTCAAGCATAAGCATTAAGGTATGATATGATCAAAGACATGATCACACAAGTATCTCACACACATAAACATAGAGTAGCATACACGCAAGCACACAAATAAGTATCAACCAAATAGCAAAGAAGGCAAAAGAAGCAAAGCTCTCTCTCTCTCTCTCGAAGCCTATGATCTATACACTTTCTCCGCCTTTGGCAAGAAGTTACCAAAAAGCTCGAAAAATGCATAGTGCTATGCTCCTGTCTAGGCTTGATCTTCGGGAGGAAGCGCCGAGAGGACTCCAAGGATGAATGCATCTATTAAAGTTGTTGGAGCTGGTGGAGTGGCAAATGGAGGTGGCACTGATGATGTGGCCGCAGGTGCTGATGTAGTTGCTCTTGTGTCAGCCATGGGCACTACAGCAGATCTCTGCCCTCTTGGCACTCTCTGAAAGGCATCTGTGGTAGCCTGCCTTTTCCTCTCCTCAGCTTCTTCCTGGAGCTGCTCAACCGATGTCTGCATCTCTATCACCTTCAGATCAAGATCATAAAACATAGTCTCAGTGATCCTTTCCAGGCTCTCTTGGTTCTGAGTCAGGGTGGCCAAGCCCTTCTCAATCCTCAAGGTGTCTTGAATCAGATATCCAATTTGATCTTGCTTAGTTTTGAGAAACACTTTAGATGCTTCTTCAGCACTTGGCATCTTTGCAGCTTTCTCAGCCTTTGCTTTCTCTCTCTTTTCTTGAGCCTCAGCAGATGTGCGATCGTCAGCATTCATGACAACTGTGTTGTCCTCAGAATCAGGCCTCAAGGGAAGATGTTCCTTGTCCAAAAGATATGTGCCTGTGCCCATCTTGGAGTTGATGAGCACCTGGATGTGTGGAGCATACCCACATGACCTCTTCTGATCTGCAGCTGTCCTCTTGATTGTTTCAACAATCAGGCTCATGACGGACACTTTTCATGCACAAATCCTAAATATGCTAGGCTCAACTAAGTGCACCAACAACCTATGCTAAACAAGATAGGCACTAAAGGAAACTAGAAAGCACAAACTATATCACAAGATAAGGAAATGTAGGAACTACTAAGCAATTCAACTAGCACAAGATATATCAATATGAGCAAGTATGAATTGCAGAAAGTAAAGGGTGTGGGCATGAGATAGCCACAATTGAGTTGGAGACGCGGATTTATCCCGAAGTTCACACTTGTGAGAGTGCTAATCTCCGTTAGAGCGGTGCCAAAGCTGTCGGTGTTCTGGGAATGGGGGTCCCCAGACTTGCCTGCCTGCGGCCTGCGGCGTGGCTCAAAGGGGGGCCCAGCACGGCCCATCTTCACCAACACAAACTCAAGACCCTCGCGAGGGGCCAAGCCTCGCGGGGCGTATGACAGGGAGCTTCCTCAGGCACGGCCTCGTCAGGCTGGCTCATGAGGAGGCGGAGAGATCAAGGCGGGGTACCTCGCGAGGTGCCCGTGACGCAAGCCATGACGACTCAGGGCGCCAGGCGGGTGCCAGCCCGCGCAGCGTCCTCCTTTCCTCTTTGGTGCAAAGGGGGCAAGCGCAGCCGCGGAGTATCGAGGCATCAGGCAAAGGTTGCCATTTCGGTGCAACGAGACCAAGACCAGGAGGACTACGAGACGGAGGTCACCGTGGAGCCCAAGACAGCGTCATCACCAGAGCTTTGCGCAGGCGAAGACTACTTTTGTCAGGATAGTTGATACTTGCTGTCCCCCTTCAAATTAGCCCGCTATTGTTGGCTCCCTTCCCGCTCAATATTTGGGGAGAGGACCAGGGACACTATAAATAGGACTGGCCACCCGCGTAGCAGGAGTTCGGCTCAGTCTCCTCCAAGGGCTCGACAAGTAGAGAGGTGGTAAAGAGAGAGAGAGAGAGATAGAGAAAGGTGGCTGAACTCCCCCAGCAGTTCATCGCCCCAGCCAAGAACAGACCCTCGCGAGGCTGTTCTTCCTTGTACTGTCCATCATCATCAGCCCAAGAGGCAATCCACCACACCACACACTGGAGTAGGGTATTACACCACAACGGTGGCCCGAACCAGTATAAACCCTGTGTCCCTTGTGTTGTTCTTTTCATAGCTTTGATCCTAGCGTGGCAGAGGGGTGGAGGAAGGTAGGAGGCAAAATCTCCGCACGCACCCCAGTGTTCGAACCTCAAGGGTTTGCCGGAACCCGAAATCCGACACCTGGCGCGCCAGGTAGGGGTGCGCCGTAATTCGTCTTCCACCGCTCCGCTCTCCTCTGACCATCACACTCATGTCTCTCGCACGTCGGGCCCGCGCGGAGCGCCGGGCCGCCCTCGCTTCCCGCGTCGCCCAGACAGCCCCTGTCGGCGGGCGTCCTCGCCATTCCCCGTCGCCCGCCGTCAACACCGCCACTGGCCCGGCGGGGGACGAGCAGCAAGCGTCATCTCAGCATCCACCCGTGCGCCAAGCCGGCCGCACCGCGACTCCCTCACTCGCCCCGGCTGGATCTTCGTCCCGCGCGCTTCGTGCGCCCATGGAGGCTCGGGCTGCACTCATCGCGGCAAACGAGCTCCTGCGCTACCGTCCCATTGACGACGTCTACGAAGAATGGCTCGACCGCGTCGCCGAACTCGTCCGCGCCGCAGGGGGCTCCTCCGCGCCGTCCGCTCCGCTGCACCGCACCCCGCCCCGCGCGGGCGACGAGGCTCCGGCGGCGCCCCGGCCGCCTCCCCCTCAAGAAGACGCCATGGCTCCAAGACGCGTGGCCCCTGGGTGGAACCCGCTCCATCAAGTGCCAGCGCGACGAGAGCAGAGCTGCCAAGAAGTCCCTCGCCCGCCAGAAGTTGCCCGGGCACTCCCTGCTCCAGCACGTCACGACCATCCTCCTGCTCCGGCGCGTGGGGACATGCAGGACCAGGCTCTCCATCACTCAAGGCCTCCCGTGGCCACAGCAGGCTGCCGCGCCTACACCACCGAACTGCGCAGCGTCGATTGGCCGGGCAAGTTCAAGCCGGGCCTGCCTCCTCGCTACGACGGCACGACCGACCTTGCGGAGTTCCTCCAGCTCTACGAGCTGGGCATCGAAGCTGCCAACGGAGACGAGAAGGTCATGGGGAACCGGTTTCCCATGGCGCTCAAGGACGGGGACCGCACCTGGCTCCTGAACCTGGCTCCAGGCACAATCTCCTCCTGGGAAGAGATGCGCACCCGCTTCATCGCCAACTTCCAAGGTACTCGCGACCGGCCACCCGCCGTGAGCGACATGCGCCGCATCAAGCAACAACCCGGGGAGACCCTGCAGAAGTACATCCAGCGCTTCAACAACGCACGCCTCAAGATTCCCAAGGTGACTGAAGAGGCCATCATCTCAGCCTTCTCCGACGGCGTGCGCGACGTCAAGATGAAGGAGGAGCTGGCGATGCATGAAGACCTGTGCACTTCTTTGGAGCTGTTCAACTTGGCGAACAAGTGCGCCAGGGCTGAGGAAGGGCGTCTCTCCCTCCTTGAGCTGCCTGCCGCAGACCCAGAAGAGAAGAAGCTCAAGGCCAGGGAAGTGAAGCGCAAGGGGGCTGCCGTGCTCGCGGCAGAACCAGACACCAAGCGGGGCAGAGATCAACCCGAACCTCCCAAGGGCAGCCGGTACTGCGTGTACCACGACCTCCACACCCACAACACCAGCGAATGCCAAGAACTCCGAGCCGTGCGTGAAGGAAGGATCGGCCGTCGCCCTGACTGTGGTGACCGGGGATACGGCCGAGGAGGAGGAAGGAACACAGGGCGCTGGGAAGACCGTGGCCCGCGCCAGGGGTGGCACGACCAACCTCGCGAGGATCGCTGGCAAGACCCACCTCGCGAGGGAGGCTAGAGGGATCAGCCTCGCGAGGGAGGCTAGAGGGAATGCAGGCCTCCCACCGCTGCCGCCGCAGCCAAGGAGAAACGAGGACCGCCACCAGGACGAGGAGGCTGGGGGCTTCTAGGAGCCGCGCGCGATCGCCTGCATCCTGGGCGGAGCTCAGGCCCCAGCCTCTCAGCGCATCTTCAAGCAGTTCGCCCGTGAAGTGAATGCAGCCCTCCCCAGGCTCGAAGCCACGCGCCCTCTCAGGTGGTCGGCGTGTGCCATCACCTTCAGCTCAGCAGATCAACTCAAGTGTGCGGCTACAGCCGGAGTCCTCCCGATGCTTTGTTCCCCAATCATCAGCAACGTGGTGGTCACCAAGACCCTCATCGATGGCGGGGCAGGGCTCAACGTCCTGTCCGTAGAGACGTTCAACAACCTCCAAGTGCCCTACAGCCAGCTTTAGCCAACCAAGCCCTTCTCCGGTATCACCGACAGCTCCACAGTCCCGATCGGGCAGGTCCGCCTCCCTGTCACCTTCGGGGCACGCGACAACTACCGCACCGAGCTCATCGACTTCGACGTCGCTCACATCCGCCTGCCGTACAACGCCATCCTTGGGTACCCGGCGCTGGCCAAGTTCATGGCCGTGACTCACCACGGCTACAACGTCCTCAAGATGCCAGGAAGCGGCGGAGTCATCACGGTGCCCTGTGAAGAGAAGGACGCAGTGTGTTCCCTGGAGCGAGCCTTTCAGGCCGCATCACTGGAGGACCCAGATCGCGGAAGCAGGAGGCTTCCCGAGGCCGCCCCCAAGAAGAAGAAGACATCGTCCGACCTGGCCCCTCAGGAGGTAGGCCCCTCTGGGCCCTTGCCTGCCCAGGGGGAACCTCCTTCCATCGCATAGGAAAGCGCGCCCGGTGCCCTCCTCAGGCAGGGCTCGGGGGCTCTCCCCTGGAGGGCCACCGACCTAGCAAGGGTCGCGAGGGAGGCGCTGGGGCACCACATGGAGGCGTGTTTCGAAGCACGTTTCCCTCAAGAAGGAGCAAGGCAAGGAGATCCAGACCCACAGGAGTTCGTCAGCAAGGCCATTCAGGAGCTACAGGAGTCCAGAGTCATGAGAGGCGCCCGCCGCCTACCAGCAGTGGCTCCCCATCCAGGCGAGGCTGGTGGGCTGCGCGTCTGCGTCGACGTACCAGGGCTCAAACAAGTCGCCTCCCTGGAGCGCCTCTGGCCCTCGCGAGTGGGGCGCTGCGGAGGTCCACCCCACAGCTACGTTCGCATGCCTTATGGCTTGCCGAGCACGGCTGACGCGTACCAGCGCCTCATGAGGGGCATCGCGGAGGCACAAGAGGCCAGGTGCTCCACAGCCCTGGCGGAGATGAAGATGGTCCGCGAGGAACCGCCAGCGCCTCCGGAGCCTCCCGAGGCCCCTGGGCCTGGGGGCTCATGAGGATCGGCTCCCGCAGCCCACCAAGCCGGCTACACCAACACCCCTTCGTCTTCAGCGTCATCAGGTGACATCTTGCAAGTTTCACTTCCAGCTAGGAGCGCCCCCAGGGCTGCATTATTCCCAGGCCACGTGGGTCCGTCCCTGCGGCGTGTATCCCTTTTATTTCGCATCGTTAGCTTACCTTGTTGGGGGCGCCCCTCGGGCTGCATGATCCCCAAGTCGCTCGGGCCTGACCCAGTGATCTCCGCATCTACTTGAACGAATCCACTCCTTCGCGGCTAATGTGCTTTACCTAGTTGCCTGCTTAGCTGACGCCAACTAACGGAGCTGCTCCCAAACGGCACGACGCTTGCGCATGGGTCCGTCCCTGCAACGCCGAAGAACCTGGATGGCTGAGCTCTGGCCGCGGCAGCCCCGCATAGCGTCACCTCGTCAAGCCTTCAGTGCCTCACTACCCTTCGGAAGCAACCAACGGCTGACCGTCAATTGTTATGGCAACCCCTTGCTTTTTCTATGATGGACCTGTAGGACCTCCTGAAGGAGCCGCGTCAGGCGAGGCTCTTGATGTGTCTCCTTCGCTCTCGTCCGCGCGAACCGCTTGCACGTTAAAGGGGGGTACCTGAGCATCGCGACTCAGGGATCTTACTGGCTCTCCGGCCCTCACCCTCTGGCCTTGACCACGGCATCGCGACCTGGCATACCAGCGATGGCTGAGACTCGCTCGAGGGCCGGGACCTGAGGACATAGAGCAGAAAGGGGAGCAAAGGCGAGAGGGGAGAGACACGCGAGGACTTCGCCGAGCAACCTCGTGCCTGCCGATGCACGGACCCGGCCACACACCAGAGAGCGGCCCCTGATCCTCAAGATAAGTTATCGCCCGGAAGCGCCAGCTACCGTGGCACCATCCCTGCACCTAATGATATCCCATGTTAGCGACGTCGCTCCCCTTTCTCACCGAACGACGGTTGCTTGGGCGCCAAAGGGGACCTCCTGAGCATCGCGACTCAGGGGCTCTTACCGGACTCCGGGTCGCTCACCTCCTGGCCTTGACCACGGCATCGCGACCTGGCATACCAGCGACGGCAGAAGCCGCCTTGGGACTGGGACCTGTCGGCGCAGAGCACCAAGCCCTCGTGAGGTTCGAAAGGGAGGACCGAGCTAAGACGGGATGAGCAACTCGCGTAAATCTACGGCAAGGGTTATATTAACAAACAGGATCACAGGCACCTTACAAGCCCCCACGGGGCGCGCCTTTGGTTCCTCGCAGGAAACAGATCCCAAAGAGACGCAAACTACGCGCATCGCTACTAAAGACGCCATCATCAACAGTGGGCCGCCAAGTACCGACGCCAACCCCATCCAGATCAGAGCCGGCGGCGGCCTGACGAGCCTGCCCTGCTCCGGGAGCGGCGCCGGCTCGGGGGCTCGTAGCTGTCGTCGCTCGTCTCCGGAGTCGCGAAGGGCTCGCCGGAGTCGCTGGAGCCTCCGACGTCTCCACCGCCTGAGGAGCCGCCAAGGAAGCGATTGGCGAGCCCGGTCCTCGTCACAGTAGGGCCCTAGCCGTCTTCACCAGGGCAGCACTCCACCCGGTGCCCGTCCGCGTCGAAGACCTTGAGGAGCATCACTGAAGCCCCGTCGTAGTCCAAGTGGATCGCGAAGACGCCCCTTGTCCTGCAAACCCGGGCAATCTCTCTCCAGCCCCGGGTCATGTAGACCTCGCCCGGGGCGACGACCGCGACCTCTGCGTGCTGCAGCCAGAGCTCCAGGGGCTCCCCCTGTGGGATGACGGAGGCAAAGAAGGCAGGAAGACGGATCCAAGACTGAAGAGGAATGGCGACGTGGATCACGAACTCTTGGGAGGAGCCCTCAGTGTGGACCCCAGGGGGGACGACCCACACCTTCATGACCCGTCGGCGCCGGCGGCGGGGCCGCCCGTGGCGGTCAGCATCAGCTCCTTCGGGGCCCTCGACGTGGGCGTACAATGGAAGCAGGAACCCAGGCGGCGCCTGCTCGCCCCAAGGCCTCGACACCACCTGAAGGGCCCCCTCGTCCGGGCCATGGTGGACACGCCGTTTCTTCGGCGGAAGTGGGTCTGGTCCCTCTCGGGGAGCCTTTCCCTTCTCTGCCAACGAGAACCGGCGGATCGGAGCCATCGCAGCAAGATGGAGCAAGGATCGGGAAGAAGGAGAAGCAAGGAGGGATGGACTGGAAGGACGCACGACATTCCATACTTATAGCCGGCGGAGGCCAACCGCCGACCTCCACGATTGCAGGTAATCATGACCCGTTTTGCATGTAGGGACTTGTCCAATCTGAGCAGTTGCCGAGGCGCCGTGGGGAAGTGGAGACGCCCACGTCCAATCAACCGCCACGCGGCGCCCAAGGCCGCAGGCTCTTAGGGCCCGCGGCGCTTCGCTCTTGCCCTTCCGCCTCCCTGCACAGCCAAGTCTGGGCGTGCCTTGGGCCCGGGGGCTACTGTCGGTGTTCTGGGACAGGGGTCCCCAGACTTGCCTGCCTGCGGCCTGCGGTGTGGCTCAAAGGGGGACCCAGCACGACCCATCTTCACCAACACAAACTCAAGACCCTCGCGAGGGGCCAAGCCTCGCGGGGCGGACGACATGGAGCTTCCTCAGGCACGGCCTCGTCAGGCTGGCTCACGAGGAGGCAGAGAGATAAAGGCGGGGTGCCTCGCGAGGTGCCCGTGACGCAAGCCATGATGACTCAGGGCGCCAGGCGGGTGCCAGCCCGCGCAGCGTCCTCCTTTCCTCTTTGGTGCAAAGGGGGCAAGCGTAGCCACGGAGTACGGAGGCATCAGGCAAAGGTTGCCATTTCGGTGCAACGAGACCAAGACCAGGAGGACTACGAGACAGAGGTCACCGTGGAGCCCAAGACAGCGTCATCACCAGAGCTTTGCGCAGGCGAAGACTACTTTTGTCAGGATAGTTGATACTTGTTGTCCCCCTTCAAATTAGCCCGCCATTGTTGGCTCCCTTCCCGCTCAATATTTGGGGAGAGGACCAGGGCCACTATAAATAGGACCGGCCACCCGCGTAGCAGGAGTTCGGCTCAGTCTCCTCCAAGGGCTCGACAAGTAGAGAGGTGGTAAAGAGAGAGAGAGAGAGATAGAGAAAGGTGGCTGAACTCCCCCCAGCAGTTCATCGCCCCAGCCAAGAACAGACCCCCGTGAGGCTGTTCTTCCTTGTACTGTCCATCATCATCAGCCCAAGAGGCAATCCACCACACCACACACTGGAGTAGGGTATTACACCACAACGGTGGCCCGAACCAGTATAAACCCCGTGTCCCTTGTGTTGTTCTTTTCATAGCTTTGATCCTAGCGTGGCGGAGGGGTGCAGGAAGGTAGGAGGCGAAATCTCCGCGCGCACCCCAGTGTTCGAACCTCAAGGGTCTGCCGGAACCCAAAATCCAACAAAAGCAAAAGCTCCGGGGCGTCACCAAGTGACTCACCGTATTCTCCCTTCCGAGTCACCCCCAACGGATGAGCCTCGGTTCACTTGGGGTTGGTCTTGAAGGAGACCACCACACCTTTACAAACTTCTCCGGAGCACACCACAGCCACGGAAGCTTCCGGAGGAACTTGACCACCTAGGCCACTTCAACACCCTTCCTCGGAGCACACCACAAAAGGAAGCTTCTGGGGGAACCTTGGCCACATAGGCATCTTCACAATCTTCTCAATGTATAACGAAACCGCCTAGGAGGCGAAGCCTCCAAGAGTAATAAACTCACGGGATCTCACTCGAACAAATCGATGCGGGGAGCTCAAACCAAGGCAACAAACGCAATGCAAGGTCAAGCAACAAATGCTCAACTCACGCTCTCAATCTCGCAAGATGCAACTCAAGAAAGTAGGGGATTGAAGAGAGGGGATGCAATGGAGGAAATCAACAAATGACTCCAAGATCCATCCACAAATCCCCCTTCACTTAGAGGGGAGATAGGGGTTTGGGAGAGGTGGTAAGAGGCTCAAAATGATGTTTAGAATGTGAATGAACAACCCCCAAACCGGTGGGGAGGAAGGGCTCTTTTATAGCCAACTTCCAAAACTAGCCGTTGGGGCTCCAATGGACACTTCCTGGACACCCCGTGCCCACGGGGTTTTAGACCAAGTGCCCACGGGGTCCCATGCTCACGGTACAAGCCCGTGTGCACGGGGCCCCGTGCCCACGAGGGTCAAAAACCCCGTGTCCACGGGGTACCCAGAATGGCCTGCAATAGCCCAATAAAACAATGATAACTTTGGCATACAGACTCCAAATTCGATGATCTTGGGCTCATTTTGAAGCTATGGAAAAGCCCAAGGTCCTCACATAGAGAACCACCCAAGATCAACAAGAAATAATGATGCAAGTAATGCAAAGGTTTGAGCTCTCTACATTCGACATGATCAAGCTACTTGCCCAAGAGTCCCTCTTGGTAGTACGGCTATCAAACCTATAATCCGGTCTCCCTCCAAGCACCATGAGACTGGAAAAACTAGGAAAACCTAGCTAAGGTATACTTTTGCCTTGCATATTCAACTTGAGCTTGGTGATGACTCCAATGCTTGTCTCAAGTTGGAATCCCTTTCTTGTCCACAACCACTTGGTGAAGATGATTGAATTTCTTCCTTATATTGCAATGAGGGAAGCCTTAACTTAAGCCCATCTTCACATGAGCATTATCATGATGTGGACTGCAAGCTTCAAAGCATATAAACTCCGGCTTCTCATCTTGTACTTGGACTCCTCGAACTCGATGACCGTCACTACTTGATGTCATCCACACATAGGCTACTTGAGATCTTTCCTTTTGATGCAAGCCCATGAGATACACCTAACCCACATAGACATAACAAACACATAGCATGGGTTAGGTAACAAAGCACAATTCACAATTACTTACCATACCACTAGATCACTTGATCCCACGTGGTACAATGTTTGCGATTTGAGAGTTGACCATCTAGATATAATATTCGAGCTTCATCTTGGTCAACCAACATCTTTACTCCAAGCTCCATCTTGGTTTCTTGAAAACCACAATGAACTCTTCATTTCCCTTCACTGCTTCAAGACAATATCACCAAAGACTCTTTCATGACCATATCAAGTTCCACTATGAATATCATCTTGATCACCACTTTCCCTTCTAAAAAACTCCATCACAATCTCTTGAGAGGCATAATGAATTCGTCACTCTAGTTGCTTGCTTTAAGACTTGATCAACTGAAACCCAACATGTGAGCTCACCATGACCTTGTCTTGAATCATAACTTGAATTCTTCTCTTTGATTATTCTCTCAAACCCTTGATCCTTAAAAGTCCTCCATCATAATATCTTGAGAGGCACAATGAATTCTTCACTCTAGTTGCTTTCTTCAAGACTTGATCAACCTAAACCCAACACATGAGCTCACCATGATATTGTCTTGAAATCATAACTTGAATTCTTCTCTTTGATTATTCTCTCAAGCCCTTGATCCTTAAAAGCCCAAATATGTTAGTCTTAGAGACCCTCCAATGAACTCCACCATGAACATAATTAGATTAGGCATAGAAATCAATCTTGATGGATTCAATAGAAGTACTCGAAGACCAACTTGAAACATCACTGGATATGGGTGTTGGGGATCGTAGCAGAAATTAAAAAATTTCTACGCATCACCAAGATCAATCTATGGAGTATTCTAGCAATGAGGGGAATAGGAGTGCATCTACATACCCTTGTAGATCGTGAGCGGAAGCGTTCAAGTGAATGGGGATGATGGAGTCGTACTCGCCGTGATCCAAATCACCGATGACCAAGTGTCGAACGGATAGCACCTCCGTGTTCAACACACGTATGGTTGGGAAGACGTCTCCTCCTTCTTGATCCAGCAAGGGGAAAGGAGAGGTTGATGAAGATCCAGCAGCACGACGGCGTGGTGGTGGATGCAGCAGGATCCCGGCAGGGCTTCGCCAAGCACAAGCGGGGAGGAGAGGTGTTACGGAGGGAGAGGGAGGCGCCAAGAGCAAGGTGCGGCTGCCCTCCCTCCCTTCCACTATATATAGGGGCTAGGGGGGCGCATGCCCCCTTGGAGATCCCATCTAAAGGGGGGGGCTTAGGGTTTCCAACCAGGGGGGCGCATGCCCCCTCGGGGGGCAACGGCCCCCTTAGGGTTTCCAACCAGGGGGGCGCATGCCCCCTCGGGGGGCAACGGCCCCCTAGGGTTTCCAACCCTAGGCGCCTTGGGCCCTTGGGTGGGGCGCACCAGCCCATCAGGGGCTGGTTCCCACGCCACTTCAGCCCATGGGGCCCTCTGGGATAGGTGGCCCCATCCGGTGGACCCCCGGGACCCTTCCGGTGGTCCCGGTACAATACCGGTAACCCCCGAAACCTTCCCGATGGCCGAAACTGGACTTCCTATATATAAATCTTTACCTCCGGACCATTCCGGAACTCCTCGTGACGTCCGGGATCTCATCCGGAACTCCGAACAACTTTCGGGTTACTGCATACTAATATCTCTACAACCCTAGCGTCACCGAACCTTAAGTGTGTAGACCCTACGGGTTCGGGAGACACGCAGACATGACCGAGACGCCTCTCCGGTCAATAACCAACAGCGGGATTTGGATACCCATGTTGGCTCCCACATGCCCCTCGATGATCTCATCGGATGAACCACGATGTCGAGGACTTAATCAATCCCGTATTCAATTCCCTTTGTGAATCGGTACGTTACTTGCCCGAGACTCGATCGTTGGTATCCCAATACCTTGTTCAATCTTGTTACCGGCAAGTCACTTTACTCGTACCGTAATGCATGATCCCGTGACCAACCCCTTGGTCACATTGGGCTCATTGTGATGATGCATTACCGAGTGGCCCAGAGATACCTCTTCGTCATACGGAGTGACAAATCCCAGTCTCGATTCGTGCCAACCCAACAGACACTTTCGGAGATACCCGTAGTGCACCTTTATAGCCACCCAGTTACGTTGTGACGTTTGATACACCCAAAGCACTCCTACGGTATTCGGGAGTTGCACAATCTCATGGTCTAAGGAAATGATACTTGACATTAGAAAAGCTCTCACAAAATGAACTTACACTATCTTTGTGCTATGCTTAGGTTTGGGTCTTGTCCATCACATCATTCTCCTAATGATGTGATCCCGTTATCAATGACATCCCGATGTCCATAGCCAGGAAACCATGACTATTTTTTGATCAACGAGCTAGTCAACTAGAGGCTCACTAGGGACACATTGTGGTCTATGTATTCACACATGTATTACGATTTCCGGATAATACAATTATAGCATCAATAATAGACAATTATCATGAACAAGGAAATATAATAATCATTTTATTATTGTCTCTAGGGCATATTTCCAACAGTCTCCCACTTGCACTAGAGTCAATCATCTAGTTACATTATGATGAATCGAACACCCATGGAATTCTGGTGTTGATCATGTTTTGCTCTAAGGGGAGGTTTAGTCAACGGATCTGCTACATTCAGGTCTGTATGTACTTTACAAATTTCTATGTCTCCATTTTGAACACTTTCACGAATGGAGTTGAAGCGACGGTTGATATGCCTGGTCTTCCTGTGAAACCTGGGCTCCTTGGCAAGGGCAATAGCTCCAGTGTTGTCACAAAAGAGAGTCATCGGCCCCGACGCATTGGGTATGACTCCTAGGTCGGTGATGAACTCCTTCACCCAGATTGCTTCTTGTGCTGCCTCCGAGGCTACCATGTATTCTGCTTCACATGTAGATCCTGCCACGACGCTTTGCTTGCAACTGCACCAGCTTACTGCCCCACCATTCAAAATATACACGTATCCGGTTTGTGACTTAGAGTCATCCAGATCTGTGTCGAAGCTAGCATCGACGTAACCCTTTACGATGAGCTCTTCGCCACCTCCATAAACGAGAAACATATCCTTGGTCCTTTTCAGGTACTTCAGGATGTTTTTGACCGTTGTCCAGTGTTCCTTGCTGGGATTACTTTGGTACATACCTACCAAACTTACGGCAAGGTTTACATCAGGTCTGGTACACAGCATGGCATACATAATAGACCCTATGGCTGAGGCATAGGGGATGACACTCATCTCTTCTATATCTTCTGCCGTGGTCGGGATTGAGCCGTGCTCAATCGCACACCTTGCAATACAGGCAAGAACCCCTTCTTGGACTGATCCATATTGAACTTCTGCTATATCTTGTCAAGGTATGTACTTTGTGAAAGACCGATGAGGCGTCTCGATCTATCTCTATAGATCTTGATGCCTAATATATAAGTAGCTTCTCCAAGGTCCTTCATTGAAAAACACTTGTTCAAATAGGCCTTTATGCTTTCCAAGAATTCTATATCATTTCCCATCAACAGTATCTCATCCACATATAATATGAGGAATGCTACAGAGCTCCCACTCACTTTCTTGTAAACACAGGCTTCTCCATAAGTCTGCATAAACCCAAACGCTTTGATCATCTCATCAAAGCGAATGTTCCAACTCTGAGATGCTTGCACCAGCCCATAGATTGAACGTTGGAGCTTGCACACCTTGTTAGCATTCTTAGGATCGACAAAACCTTCCGGCTGCATCATATACAATTCTTCCTTAAGAAAGCCGTTAAGGAATGCCGTTTTGACGTCCATTTGCCATATCTCATAATCATAGAATGTGGCAATTGCTAACATGATTCGGACAGACTTCAGCTTCGCTACGGGTGAGAAAGTCTCATCGTAGTCAACCCCTTGAACTTGTCGATAACCCTTAGCGACAAGTCGAGCCTTATAGATGGTCACATTACCATCCGCGTCTGTCTTCTTCTTAAAGATCCATTTATTTTCTATGGCTCGCCGATCTTCGGGCAAGTTAGTCAAAGTCCATACTTTGTTTTCATACATGGATTCTATCTCGGATTTCATGGCTTCTAGCCATTTGTCGGAATCTAGGCCCGCCATCGCTTCTTCATAGTTCGAAGGTTTACCGTTGTCTAACAACATGATTTCCAAGACAGGGTTGCCGTACCACTCTGGTGCGGAACGTGTCCTTGTGGACCTACGAAGTTCAGTAGGAGCTTGATCCGAAGTATCTTGATCATCATCATTAACTTCCTCTCTAATAGGAACATTTTCCTGAGCTGCGCTACTCTCTGCTTCAAGAGGCAGTACTTCATCAAGCTCTACATTCCTCCCACTTACTTCTTTCGAGAGAAACTCCTTCTCTAGAAAGGATCCATTCTTGGCAACGAAGATCTTGCCTTCGGATCTGAGGTAGAAGGTATACCCAATGGTTTCATTAGGGTATCCTATGACGACGCATTTTTCTGACTTGGGTTCGAGCTTTTCAGGTTGAAGTTTCTTGACATAAGCATCGCATCCCCAAACTTTTAGAAACGACAGCTTAGGTTTCTTCCCAAACCATAATTCATACGGTGTTGTCTCAACGGATTTCGACGGAGCCCTATTTAAAGTGAATGCGATAGTCTCTAAAGCATAGCCCCAAAATGAGAGCGGTAGATCGATAAGAGACATCATAGATCGCACCATATCCAATAGAGTGCGATTACGACGTTCAGACACACCGTTACGCTGAGGTGTTCCAAGTGGCGTGAGTTGTGAAACGATTCCACATTTCCTTAAGTGTGTGCCAAATTCGTGACTTAAATATTCTCCCCCACGATCTGATCATAAAAACTTTATTTTTCTATCACGTTGATTCTCAACCTCACTCTGAAATTCCTTGAACTTTTCGAAGGTCTCAGACTTGTGTTTCATTAAGTAGACATACCCATATCTACTCAAGTCATCAGTGAGAGTGAGAACATAACGATAGCCACCGCGAGCCTCAACACTCATTGGACCACACACATCAGTATGTATGATTTCCAATAAGTTTGTTGCTCGCTCTATTGTTCCTGAGAACGGAGTCTTGGTCATCTTACCCATGAGGCATGGTTCGCACGTGTCAAATGATTCGTAACCAAGAGACTCTAAAAGTCCATCTGCATGGAGCTTCTTCATGCGTTTGACACCTATGTGACCAAGGCGGCAGTGCCACAAGTATGTGGGACTATCATTATCAACCTTACATCTTTTGGTATTCACACTATGAATATGTGTAGCATTACGCTCGAGATTCATTAAGAATAAACCATTCACCATCAGAGCATGACCATAAAACATATCTCTCATATAAATAGAACAACCATTATTCTCGAATTTAAATGAGTAGCCATCTCGTATTAAACGAGATCCTGATACAATGTTCATGCTTAAAGCTGGTACTAAATAACAATTATTGAGGTTTAAAACTAATCCCGTAGGTAAATGTAGAGGTAGCGTGCCGACGGCGATCACATCGACCTTGGAACCATTCCCGACGCGCATCGTCACCTCGTCCTTCACCAGTCTCCGTTTATTCCGCAGCTCCTGCTTTGAGTTACAAATGTGAGCAAACGCACCAGTATCAAATACCCAGGAGCTACTACGAGTACTGGTAAGGTACACATCAATTACATGTATATCACATATACCTTTCGTGATGCCGGCCTTCTTGTCCGCTAAGTATTTGGGGCAGTTCCGCTTCCAGTGACCACTTCCCTTGCAATAAAAACACTCAGTCTCGGGCTTGGGTCCATTCTTTGGCTTCTTCCCGGCAGCTTGCTTACCGGGCGCGGCAACTCCCTTGCCGTCCTTCTTGAAGTTCTTCTTACCCTTGCCTTTCTTGAACTTAGTGGTTTTATTCACCATCAACACTTGATGTTCCTTTTTGACTTCTACCTCTGCTGATTTCAGCATTGCAAATACTTCAGAATGGTCTTTTCCATCCTCTGCATATTGAAGTTCATCACAAAGCTCTTGTAGCTCGGTGGAAGCGACTGAAGGATTCTGTCAATGACCGCGTCATCTGGGAGATTAACTCCCAGCTGAGTCAAGCAGTTATGCAACCCAGACATTTTGAGTATGTGCTCACTGACAGAACTATTTTCCTCCATCTTACAGCTGAAGAACTTGTCGGAGACTTCATATCTCTCGACCCGGGCATGAGCTTGAAAAACCATTTTTAGCTCTTCGAACATCTCATATGCTCCGTGTCTCTCAAAACGCTTTTGGAGCCCCGGTTCTAAGCTGTAAAGCATGCCGCACTGAACGAGGGAGTAATCATCAGCACGTGTCTGCGAAGCGTTCATAACATCTTGGTTCTGTGGGACGGGTGCGTCACCTAGCGGTGCTTCTAGGACATAATCTTTCTTGGCAGCTATGAGGATGATCCTCAGGTTCCGGACCCAGTCCGTATAGTTGCTGTCATCGTCTTTCAGCTTGGTTTTCTCTAGGAAGGCGTTGAAGTTGAGGACAACGTGGGCCATTTGATCTACAAGACATATTGTAAAGATTTTAGACTAAGTTCATGATAATTAAGTTCATATAATCAAATTATTAAATGAACTCCCACTCAGATAGACATCCCTCCAGTCATCTAAGTATAACATGATCCGAGTTAACTAGGCCGTGTCCGATCATCACGTGAGACGGACTAGTCAACATCGGTGAACATCTTCATGTTGATCGTATCTTCTATACGACTCATGCTCGACCTTTCGGTCTTCTGTGTTCTGAGGCCATGTCTGTACATGCTAGGCTCGTCAAGTCAACCTAAGTGTTTTGCGTGTGTAAATCTGTCTTACACCCGTTGTATTCGAACGTTAGAATCTATCACACCCGATCATCACATGGTGCTTTGAAACAACGAACCTTCGAAACGGTGCATAGTTAGGGGGAACACTTTCTTGAAATTATTACGAGGGATCATCTTATTTAAGCTACCGTCGTTCTAAGCAAATAAGATGTAAAACATGATAAACATCACATGCAATCAAATAGTGACATGATATGGCCAATATCATTTGCTCCTTTGATATCCATCTTCGGGGCTCCATGATCATCGTTGTCACCGGCATGACACCATGATCTCCATCATCGTGTCTTCTTGAAGTTGTCTCGTCATCTATTACTTCTACTACTATGGCTAATGCTTTAGCAATAAAGTAAAGTAATTACATGACATTTATGTTGACACGCAGGTCATAAATAAATAAAGACAACTCCTATGGCTCCTGCCGGTTGTCATACTCATCGACATGCAAGTCGTGATTCCTATTACAAGAACATGATCAATCTCATACATCACATATATCATTCATCTCATCCTTTTGGCCATATCACATCACAAGGCATATGCTGCAAAAACAAGTTAGACGTCCTCTAATTGTTGTTGCAAGTTTTTACGTGGCTGCTATAGGTTTCTAGCAAGAACGTTTCTTACCTACGCCAAAACCACAACGTGAATTGCCAATTTCTGTTTACCCTTCATAAGGACCCTGTTCATCGAATCTGATCCGACTAAAGTGGGAGAGACAGACACCTGCCAGCCACCTTATGCAACTAGTGCATGCCAGTCGGTGGAACCGGTCTCACGTAAGTGTATGTGTAAGGTTGGTCCGGGCCGCTTCATCCCACAATACCGCTGAATCAAGATAAGACTAGTAACGGCAAGATAATTGGCAATATCGACGCCCACAACTATTTTGTGTTCTACTCGTGCATAGAAACTACGCATAGCCTAGCTCATCATGCCACTGTTGGGGATCGTAGCAGAAATTAAAAAAATTCTACGCATCACCAAGATCAATCTATGGAGTATTCTAGCAACGAGGGGAATAGGAGTGCATCTACATACCCTTGTAGATCACGAGCGTAAGCGTTCAAGTGAACGGGGATGATGGAGTCGTACTCGCCGTGATCCAAATCACCGATGACCAAGTGCCGAACGGACAGCACCTCCGCGTTCAACACACGTACGGTTGGGAAGACGTCTCCTCCTTCTTGATCCAGCAAGGGGAAAGGAGAGGTTGATGGAGATCCAGCAGCACGACGGCGTGGTGGTGGATGCAGCAGGATCCCGGCAGGGCTTCGCCAAGCACAAGCGGGGAAGAGAGACGTTACAGAGGGAGAGGGAGGCGCCAAGAGCAAGGTGCGGCTGCCCTCCCTCCCTTCCACTATATATAGGGGCTAGGGGGGCACATGCCCCCTTGGAGATCCCATCTAAAAGGGGGGGCGGCGGCCCCTGGGGGCAACGGCCCCCTTAGGGTTTCCAACCAGGGGGGCATGCCCCCTCGGGGGGCAACGGCCCCCTAGGGTTTCCAACCCTAGGCGCCTTGGGCCCTTGGGTGGGGCGCACCAGCCCATCAGGGGCTGGTTCCCACACCACTTCAGCCCATGGGGCCCTCCGGGATAGGTGGCCCCATCCGGTGGACCCCCGGGACCCTTCCGGTGGTCCCGGTACAATATCGGTAACCCCCGAAACCTTCCCGCTGGCCGAAACTGGACTTCCTATATATACATCTTTACCTCCGGAACTCCTCGTGACGTCCAGGATCTCATCCGGGACTCCGAACAACTTTCGGGTTACTGCATACTAATATCTCTACAACCCTAGCATCACCGAACCTTAAGTGTGTAGACCCTACGGGTTTGGGAGACACGCAGACATGACCGAGACGCCTCTCCGGTCAATAACCAACAGCGGGATCTGGATACCCATGTTGGCTCCCACATGCTCCTCGATGACCTCATCGGATGAACCACGATGTCGAGGACTTAATCAATCCCGTATTCAATTCCCTTTGTCAATCGGTACGTTACTTGCCCGAGACTCGATCGTCGGTATCCCAATACCGTGTTCAATCTCGTTACCGGCAAGTCACTTTACTCGTACCGTAATGCATGATCCCGTGACCAACCCCTTGGTCACATTGAGCTCATTATGATGATGCATTACCGAGTGGGCCCAGAGATACCTCTCCGCCATACGGAGTGACAAATCCCAGTCTCGATTCGTGCCAACCCAACAGACACTTTCGGAGATACCCGTAGTGCACCTTTATAGCCACCCAGTTACGTTGTGACGTTTGATACACCCAAAGCACTCCTACGGTATCCGGGAGTTGCACAATCTCATGGTCTAAGGAAATGATACTTGACATTAGAAAAGCTCTCACAAAACGAACTTACACGATCTTTGTGCTATGCTTAGGTTTGGGTCTTGTCCATCACATCATTCTCCTAATGATGTGATCCCGTTATCAATGACATCCCCATGTCCATAGCCAGGAAACCATGACTATCTGTTGATCAACGAGCTAGTCAACTAAAGGCTCACTAGGGACACATTGTGGTCTATGTATTCACACATGTATTACGATTTCCGGATAATACAATTATAGCATGAATAATAGACAATATCATGAACAAGGAAATATAATAATCATTTTATTATTTCCTCTAGGGAATATTTCCAACAATGGGATCTCGAGAGCCAACACCTAGGCCTCGTGATCACGGGGTATCCAGAGAGTTGACACTCGACCCCATGCGCATGGTACAAGCCCATGTGCAAGGGGTATCCAGAGAAGGATACCATGAGGACTTCTTCAGATGCTTTGATGGAAGACTTCACAAAACAACCCAATGCACTTCAAGCACCACTATGGAACATATCTTCATATAAGATTCAATGCACTTGATGCTCCATAGGAATCGTCATTTAACTCCAAAGCATACATCAGATATACTTTCATATATATGGACTTCATCCTTGATTCCATCCAATATCCTTGAGGCACCATCTATGGACAAAACCTTAAAATATATCTCATTGAGAAACATTAGTCCATAGAGATTGTCATTTAATTGCCAAAACCACACTTAGGGACTACATGCCCTTTCACCTGTGCTGTCGTAGAAGTGTTCCATGACATTACCAAAATTATCATCACGGAAGTGTCCACTTCCATGACGATAAATTGCGCGTCACAGAAGTGCTTTCGTCAAGGGTGACCGACACGTGGCGTCCACCGTAACGGAACACCGTTAAGCTATCGGGTCCGGTTTTGGATCCGATAACCTCTTAACAGCCCCGACCAATGGGGATTTTCCACGTGTAAAATCATCATTGGCTGGAGGAAACCCGTGTCGGCTCACCGTTGGGACAGATGTCATCCACACATTGGACCCAAAGCGCCTATGATATGTCGACACGTGGCACGGCCCAACAGAGGCCCATATAGGTTAAAAAGGCCGGCCCAGTCAAAGGCCCGTAGTACTTACTCAGGTACTAGTGGGCTAGCCCAATAATGGCCTGCTTAATAAAGGCCCATTTACGGCCCAAAGCCGGATCTGGCCTGTTTATTGTTCGTCGAATATTTGGGCCCAATTACAGCCCAGTGACTTTCGGCTTGTTAGAGGCCCGATGTAGACATGGGCCCATTTCAGCCCGGTGTGACTTTCGGCCTGGGAATGGCCCGTGCTGCCCATGGGCCATATATGGTCCGACGGGACATTGGGCCCACTGAGCCCGTGATAAAGGTGGAAACAGTTAAGCCCAACGTGACTTTGGGCCTTTAAAGGCCTGTCGCATAATTCGGCCCGTTGATGTCTGTACTAAGCTTTGGCCACTTAAAGGCCTATGATATGAGTGGGCCAACTAAGGCCCGAGATATGTTTCGGCCTGCTAACTGCCCGTGATATAACTGGGCCCAAAAAGGCTCGGTCTACATTTCAGCCTGCTGAAGGCCCGTCGACGACTAGTGAAAATTGAGGCTCAATATGCATTTCGGCCTGCTAAAGGCCCATGGTTTCATCTGGGCCGTAACAGGCCAGTACAATATTCAGCCTGTTAATGGCCCAACGCTACCTGGGCCAAACTAAGCACTGGGTCCATAAAAGGCCCAACTAAAATATAGGCCGGTGTAAGTTGTGGGCCTCGCGCAAAGTGTGAAGTCCCCAATGATTCGGGCCCATGAAAGATGCAGGCTGGCCCAATTGTGGCCCGCTAAACACTAGGCCCGTTAGAGGTGAATGTTTCGGCCCGGTCGACTACATCTGATTTTTTCCAGATAGCGAATGATGGCAGTAACTAGTAGGAATTAAGAACGAACCTACTCTATACAATAAAGAAATTATGACATAGTAACTAAGAATAAACCTACACTATACAATAAAGGATTTATGGTATATTACATCCACTGGGCATCGAAGTTCGCCACTAGTGATCATAACGCGCAACGAAGAAGCAGATTACAAAAATTGGGCACCATTGCAGCGTAACAAAATAATACTGAACCGAGACCACTTCCAAGACAGTACTAGAAAGGTTAGCCTTGCGCGGGAACTGCTGCACAAGCTGCTGAGCAAGGCTGTGAGACCGACCTAGCATGTCGGTCATAGCTTCCAGGTGTAGCTGTTTAGCGATGAGGTCCTCCTTGGTGTTCTCCGCAATCTTTCTTAGAGATAGGACTTCAAGTTGAAGTTGAGTTGCAGAATGCCTTTCTGCTAGAACTTGGGACTGAAGAAGTTGAACTGATTCAGACAACAAATTCTGTGAGCTTGTCTGACTGCTAGTCTCAAGTAACTTGAACACTGCATCAAGACAAGACTTTGGGGTTGTCTCGCTATCTTCAAGATGTTTTGCCTTCTTTGCTGCAATATATGTTGGGTTTGTCTCACAGCCTTCAGCAGACTTGTGCATGCCATCAGGCATATCACCCTGAAACAAAGCAGAGAGATGATAGGTTTTGCACGTGTATAAACAAAGATGATAACTGTGCTGTCAATTCCATCCAATTTCAAATTAGAAAATAAAGAGTAAGTTCAAAATATCAATAGCATAATTTGGCATTGTTCATAATGCGGCGAGCTTCACCACACTACTGGATTACCATGTCAACATAACAATCATAGATGAAGGGCAAAGAAAATCATTGTATCTATTTTGGTTAATGTGCATGGCATGTTGTTCATATCATCAGCCACATCAGTAAGATAAAACAGGAGACGACAAGGTGCAAACGTGGGCTGCTTCACCACACACTGGATTATAGATCCACAAAAACAAGCATACATATAGGGAGTATTGAGTAATGTGCATGGTATGAATAAGGAATTTGGTTTTACAAGTAAAACTTAGAACTTACGGTTCTTGCGAACATGCATTTTGGTAGAAACAACAAACTAAATAGCAGTAAATGATAGGGAGTATGAGCAAATTAAACAACAACTGAGGATAAAGGTTTTAGAAGGACTGATTTACATTAACAGTTAACACCGGCTTTATAATGCCCTTCTCCATGTCAAGGGAAGGATAACTAGAGAATTTCAGCACAGAATCTTCTTCATAAGCATTGCATGTACTCTACATTTTGTAGAGAGTAACTATAGATATGATAATACTGGAAGGGATAGAGGATAATGAAGATAAGATGCAGATTGATGCTACATAATCAACTACCAATCCCTGGAAGTACAAGCATTACAGGACAAAATGTACTGACAAGAGCAATGGGCTACACTTCTGCACTAGCATTGTCTGTGTATTCTACTTTTTGGTAAGATTAAATATAGATCTGATCTTTTTTAGTAAATGGTGGGCGAGGGAGATAGGATGCAGAATGCTACACAATGAACCAATTCCTCTTCCCATAATACAAGAGTGTTTTGAACACTGGTGTACTGTACAAAACGTTCTTATATTATGGGACGGAGGGAGTAGCTGTTAATGTAAGTACAGTGATAGACGATGTTCAGTCCTTACAAGAGGACTGCAGAGCTAAACCTCTTCAAAAGCATTGGGTTGATTCTAAATTTATGTAAGAGTCCATACGGATCTTATAATGTCCACCAAATGGATGATAACGAGGCTAACATGTGCAGTGATGCTACATAATCAAACAGCTATGAAAGTAAGTATGGTCATACATGGCAAGAGATACTCACAAGAGCAATGCAGTGTGTAGTATAGTTGCGAGATTATGTGGTCCCTTGAGAATGAATGTTCTTCTGCTAACAGTTTTCGTACAAGTGAGATGTTAAGGCAAATGCGGAAATGTATTTCAAATTGTGATGTGATATCATAGATAGTACCTTACGCTGCAGCCGAGACCAATGTGTAACAAGATTATTCCCATCACCGTCGGATAAATGTAGCACCGGAGACTTTACAGAAATTTTGTTTAGAGGCTTGCCATTGAAGTGCGCTTGCCTCAGGTAGGAACGATACTTCATCAACGAGTGCTTGAAAAGCGCAACCAACCCTTGCTCGTCTTCACAATCCAGTTTGGTCCTCGCCTATTTAAAAGAATGAAATCTTGTGTCTTCTGTCAGCAGAAACATATGCAGCAATGACCATGAATAACATTAGTACATTACTTACGCGTAAGTTGCGGAGGAAGACTGGAAATTGTTCTGTGTCTGCGTATAATCTTTCCATGAAGGAAAGATGCACACAAAGTTCCTGACAACAATATAAGCTTTGTCTTCTAAACTGGGAAGAAATGGAACAGGGGTCCTATTTGCTGCAATTGGGGCTCTCTCTGGTTCGAAAAGGGATTTGGCAACTGGATTTGGTGTACTCTTTGCTGGAATGGGGGGTTTTGCGTCGTAGAGCTGGTGCTATGTCAACTGGCATAATCATAATGTTTGCTGCAGTTGGGGTCTGCTGAGTTGGGGCATCAGAAATGACTAGTGTAGTAGGGCTAGAGTCTGCTAGAGTCGGGGTGTTTTGTGGGTCAGGTGATTTGCAACTACACCTAATGGGCTATTTGATTTATCAGGTGCCACTACCTTTTCCAAATACTTTGCTTGTGCTCCTCCACGACCAGCAATCGCCCTCTTCCTTTTGAACGTCTAATACACAAGAACAACATTTGAATGGATAAATATGGTATGATGACAGATGGAATATGTACTGAAAATGGATAGGCAGGGCGTATTCACATACACGATGTGTAAACTAAGCTAATGGTAGTTCAATAAAGTAGAAGCAATGCAAAGCATCAGTTGCAAGATATGTGCGACAAATATAACCTTGGAAAGTTAGAGAAAGCACCTTGATGGGTGAATAAGATAGGGCATCTTCCTCTGACTCCTCCACTAGGGAGCTACATTGACTTAGGTCTCCCTCTAGCTCAGAATCACTGTTAGGATCATATTCTGAGCATGAATCTGTAGGTGGAAAGCGTTTGCATTGCATTGCATCCAGAGTTGATTTCAGTCCCTTAATGCCAAGTTTGACAGCCATGGTATTGTTCTGCTTTATTCTTTTCATGCGCGCAAGCTCATAATCATTATGATGCTATTCAGAATCTGAGATTCATGAAAATATAAAAAGTAGTCAGATTATCTATGGACTGCATTGCGGATTCAACTCGAAGAGTGTCTCCCTATAAACCCCTGCATATGGAAAGTTGACCCCCCCAACCGTGCTGACCAGACCACACACAGAAATACAAACCCCTTATGTCTCTATAACAGGCAGACACACATTTCAAAACTTAAGTAGGAACATTAGAATCGTATGAAATTCGTATTTGAACAAATAAACTAAGGAATTATGAGTGGCATAATGTTTAGCTTCAAGGGTGGAGTGTTGGTAGTGCGACACAAAGCAAGTAGGCAGATTGTATTCCATGTAAAAGATCAAAGCCTATGTAAAAGCTGGAAATGACACTTTCTTTCTATACAATGTAGTGTTCATTGCCCACACATGATGGAAGAGATCACATAGAGAAATACTATTCACTCATGTCTACGGTTGCAGTATTTAGAAATAGGGTGGTCCACCCTAACAGAATATTGACAACAAATATGACAAGGCAAGCATAAATGTAGTGAATCAATCATTTACTTGTGAGCTTACTAGGACAAGTATGCAGAATTGTAACTGCAGTAAGAGACCGTCCAAAATGTGAATCAAGAAGTTTGTCTAGCACTTATTGTTTGCAACTAATCAACGTGAATAATTGGATATTATATCGAATGAGTAAGAAAGACAAGTAAAATTGTCAACAAACCTGGCTTGCAGTAGTAATATGGGTCAATGTCACTATGACCAACAATCCAAAATGACTAGTGTCTGTTCCTAGGGCCGGAATTTTGAAAACCCTGTGAACTTTACAGGTACTAAAGATTATCGAAATGCATCTGAACCATTAAGTGTAGGTAGCATTGAGCACACAACAAACCCTAATGATAGTCCTGCCTAATGAGTAATGAATCAATTAGAAAATGGGTGAAGAGGAGTGGCTGATGAGTGTTGAGGACTTATCTCAGGATAAATCGGGTTGGCTTAGTGGGTGCTGCACGCCTGAGCCCTGAATGGACTGGGAAGGTAGGCACGGCGGCGCGCCCGGGCAGCGGTGACGCTGTTGGGCGAGCGGCTCCGAATCTCCTGTTAGTCCGGCGTCTCCTCCTAGAGTCATGCCGTCCGGGGACAGCAAGTCGCCGGCGAGGCAGACGGCTGGGGGCGAGTAGAGATCAGAAGCGTGCAGCAGAACAGAGGGGAATCGGGGCCTGGGATGACCCAAAATCCCAGGGTGGGCCGGCCCACCGTGGGCACCCTGTAGAGATACACACCCAAGCGGCGAACATGCATTTTTGAAACTAATTTAGGAACATTTAGCTGACCAATTAAACGAAACTGTTTTAATAATATCAGATTCGTATTTGAACAACTGAGCTTGTTTAACTTGATGGGTCGAGTAGTGCTATTATGACACGAAGCACGTATTCTGATCGTATAGTGATCATAAAAGGGGGAAACCAGAGAAATGATATTTAGCAGCCATTGTTTGCTTCGAACTAAGAACTAAATTCTAAGAGCTGAAAAGAAAGTAGAGTAACCAAGTTAAGATCTATTTTCTGGTTGAGATCAAAAAGTTGAGGAGATATGAAGTACCACCTCTCTTGCGGCGCCGTGTAGGCATCGTGGGTGCGATGGCTGTCGGTGGCGTTGAAGCAGATCTGCGACGGTAGACGGGTGCATCGGGGGATAAGTCCCGTTGCGGTGGAAGAGAAGGTCGTGTGAGCGGCCCCGGCAAAGAGGACGACGGCGCCGATGAAACGAGAGGACGCGATGCAAGGCTATTGGTCCATCACCATGGATGAGAAACGCCCATCTCTAGTAGTGGACGACGCGGTGTTGGTAGGCGCTCTAGCATGGTGGAGGACGGTGGCGATGGATGTGGTGGAGGACGGTGGCGATGGATGGGGTGGTGGACGGAGCCTGGTGTGGGGATGGTGTTCTAGTGCGGACAGTGTATTAATGGGAAATGGAGGGAGAGGTACGGGGAACCATGTTTTTGGGACGCTCCTATCTGAAATATGGGAAAGTTACAAACTTAGCCCCCATTTAAAATTTTGACGTCTCGTCGGTTGGGGAAACGACGGTAATCTCGCATCTCGCCAATATTTGCCCAGAGTGATTTCGGGTGAGGAGAGGGTGGTTGGCGCCCATGGTTGGCGCCCACGGTGTATGAACGGGGCTGACAGGTAGGGCAGTCGTGTCACGTCTGAGTGAAGTTACAAACCTGCCCCTATTGAAAATATTTGCCTACATCGATTTCGGCCGAGTCGAGTTTGTTTTGCCACCCACCGTGTATGAATGGGGAAATGGAGGGAGAAACAGAGGTCTTTCAGACGGGCTTGAATCAAATGTGTTTTACCACCCATGTTTGGAGGCCACCGTGTCGGAATGGGCTCAGAGGCGGTCGTGTCACGTCTAATTGAAGTTACTATCCTACCCCTATTTAGAGCATTGGAAATCGGGCTGATGGATTGTCCTTGTAATGGGTAGACAGTAATTTCCATCTCCCAAACAGTTGGCTTCGGGCAGCCGACGTGGGAGTGGACATTTTGCCGCTTCTTTCGAATTTTCGGACAATAAGCATCCACGTTTACCCTGGCAACTAAATTTGAATCCATTTTTTATTCCTATACGAATCTTTATAAATCATTCTATGTGTTTTTATATATCTTCGAAAGGACGACAAAGATGTATTCCACTGTCATATATGAATATGGTTTACAAATGCCGATACTCAAATTCAGAAGCTAGAATCCAGTTTAAGGTGAATTCGAATATTTGGAACACTTCATGTCCAACTCAAATGTCACACGCAGCATAATGTGTACTCCCATTAAGATATGTACACAAGCGATGTATCAAGATTCAAATACCGAGTCAATCAACCAAGAATGTACAGAACTAACAGACATATAAACACTTATAGAGTATATGGATCAATAATATCAACTAACATACATAAGCCAGGCCGCTGTACTTTTCTTTGCTACGATAGCATCCTTTTTTTAGCCAAGCTACTACAGCATCTTGGCCCTTTCCGATGCGTGCCACTTATGGTCCATCTATACTACTATATTGCTGAATGCACATTTAGCCCGATTGGCATATTTGTAGGTCTGGCACAGCAATCAAAATGAAAAGTCTCCGAGTCTTATCAATTAGTAAAGACTTGTGCTCAAATAAAATTACAAATCAAAAACCAAAAAACAATTATTACATGATCTCTAAAACAAATGGTTTGATTGATTACATGAACAAACAACACAAAGGTTATTCAACGATGGAAAGAACATTTCACCAATGATTTACCAAGTGAGAATTTAATTTCTTTTTTTCCTTCAAGAACTTAACAATGTGGTCAGTCTTAGCTTGCTTCATTTTGAAATCCACCAAATATTTAATGGTTGTCTTGAGTACCGCTACTGATTGTGTTGTTTGCTTCCTCAACATGTCAACTTCATATCTAAGTGCAGAAGCAGAATCTCTTTCTACCACTAGTTTAGCCTCTAGAGCATCAGAAGTTGGCAATTTATAATGCACGATTGGGCCGGTGCCACTGATGTGGGATGATACAATGTCCATGGGGACCTCGCTCTTTGATCTTGGGCTAACCGGTTTTGCCATTAAAGTTCCGATTGGATTCAGAAAAGTTGAAGTTAGCAAAACATCTCAACTGGGAGTTATAACAGCATACCAGTTAAACAAACAAGGAATTAAAGAGTTTCAATTCGATGCTGAAAAGTAGTTATTAACATCATTGTAACCCGTTGTTGCAGCAGCAAAGCAGTTAAACAAACAAGTAGCTATTTAAGTTCAGGCAAACAGGTAATTCTTAACAGTAAGTATCAAACACATAGATATGCGTAGTCTATAATAGGATTAACAGGCTGTGGCATTATGTAATCAGTAGCAAACTAAATTAAGCCAAGCAACGTAATTGAACAATTTTGCAATAAGTGGCTAACTAAAATTCCGAGAAGCGGGTAACTGAACTTACGCTAGTTCTTTGTACAGGCACACTGCAACTTCTTTTTTGCTTACAAGGTTGTACGAAGGAGTCCATGGCATCAATTGCTTGGATACGCAGTCCCAATACTTCTTTCTTCCCACACTGCATTGGTAAGTCGAATGGTTAATCTGGTAAGATGGTGCGTCCTTCATATGTTATATGAGGACGTGTAGTCAGACTAGTTGTAGCCACACACATCACACTGACTTTTACTGTATATTTCATGCAAGTACTTTTGGCATATCGAGATCTAAGCAATCTACAATAGGATGAAAAGACTGGCATCCTTCACATTATTGGCGAACTCAGTTCATAGAAACAAGCAATTCAACCATTCTGTGGGTAAATCAAAAGCGCCACTGGAATATTTTTCACTACCCCTATCATAAACGCAAAAAGGGGCGACACCACCATAGGGGCTGGTATGGGCAGCCGCCTCGGGTGGCTCGAAAGTGTGCACCTAGTTTGAGTCGTCCAGGTTGGCCCAGGCTAGTTTTGTTCGTCCCAACGCATGAGTAGACAATGTAAAAAATGAAGAAAAATGTTTCAATTTGGATAGGCCAATAACATAAGTGCAAGGCAGGCCCTATAGCAGGCTCGTGGCCCAAACGAGCGCCTCCCATATCGATCGAAAGCAGGAAAAATCCCAATTCATCCGCTCCATCCTCCAATCTAGTTCGCTCCTAACCTAGCCACCGCTGGACAAACCGACACAGCACTTCCTCGCGCCCTCGTTGGAGGGCGGTCGCTGGGCTTCAAGCGAATGGAAGGACAAGAAGATGAAGATCCAACCCTGGGTGTAGCCTGCGTGGGAGGCAGCGGCGGTAGCACTGGCATGGCATCGAGCTTGCGCAAACGGACAGTCACAGCTTGCAAGAGTAGAATGCGCAACGAGCAGGTACATCACATCCCTGATTATATATAATTAAACTCTTCAATTTCTGGCCAATAGTTAAACCTGACGGTGTTGTAAAACTGCTTGGATGTAGGGAATCTATGAGAAAATGAAACCAATTTCTACTTATTTTATAACTCCCCCAATCAATACTGAACTGACTGAATCTAATGAATCTAATCAAGTTTCTGGCGCAAACATACAATCTCATGTTGTTCTTGAGCCTGGAGTGTCTAATGAACAGACTGCTAATGAAGGATTTGATGCAAACATTTTACATGCTCCTGGTGATGAACATATAGTGTCTAATGAGGCATCTAATGCAAGCATTTTGCAAGCTCCCATTAAAGGATTTAGTGTCTAATGATGATCTTCTATGTTGAGAGAGAGATAGAGATTTGTAGGCATTGATGACAAGCAAATTATAGTGCATTTTCATGGCTTGAGGAAACGTCGAGGCCATCTACCAGAAAGTCCCTGTATCATGACAACGTAGCATAAATACTTTTCTAAACTTTTGTTTGAAACTATTGACATACTTGTGCAGGATAGATATATTGATATGCAGTTTGCGCACTGGTTATAGGTGCAATTACACTTCGATATTTTCAGCCAGACAACGAATAATTCAAGCAGGTACAGACCATGTATGTAGTCTTTGTACACCATGTTGCATTTTGTGTTTTTTGGTGCTTGCATCATTTAGTGTTTATAATCTGAACTACTTTGGATCATTAGCTGGTTTTCAAAGTGCATGTAGCTTCACATTTTTCAAGTTATGTTGATTTCCGGAGTGCAAGTGCCTTCGTATTTTTTAAGTTAAATGTTCGCCCCTGGTAACTTGAATTCATGGATCCGCCACTGCACACAAATCATACACGAATGCCGGTACGAATTAAATGAAATGCAGGGACTTACGCTAGCTCATTGTACAGGCTCACTGCAGCTCTGCTTGCGCTTGGGATGTTCCATGTACAAGTACATGTTACCACTTGCTTGGATGTGCAAGTCTTGTGCTCCTTGCACCCCCCTCTGCATTTTTGACATGATGAATGGCTGATCAAATAAGAGGAATTGACCTTGTTGTTGTACCGGAGGACAGATACTTACAAGGTTATACGAGTGTGCAGGATATGTACCAGATCCCGTAGCGCCGTCATGCTTCGCTAAAAAATGGATTTGCTTGTTTCAGATGATATCTCAAGAAGAAATAAGAGTTAAAGTCAGAGTTGGATAGGCGTGTAAGCTAAGAGAGTAGTGAAAGGATATCCAAACATCGTCGGAACAGTGCACAAGGGAGTGATGTGTGGATACCTAGTTCGGGCCGGTGTTTGGGCATGCTTGCCTAGCTAGAGTGCGGGTCACTTCAGAGGCGTTGAGGGTGATGCGTTGGCGTTGGCTGGCCACGCACGGATGCAGATCTTGAGTGGCAGCGGAGCGCTATGATGCGGTGGACGACACCGTTGGTGAAGCCCCAGCGGCCTCGGGGGGCGGAGGTGTGACGATGTGCTCGGTGAAGTAGCCCCGGTGAGCTGGGAGATGGCGTCGGTGAAGCGCACCTGATGCAGTGGAAGTCGGTGTCTGTGAGGCACGTCGGTTGCGGCGGCCGACGTTGTTGGTGGACCACCCGGTGCGGTGGACAATGGCGTAGATGAAGTAGCTCTGGTGCGGTGGTGAAGCGCGACCGTCGTCTTCGTCGTTGTCATCCGGCACAAAGGTGGGGAAAGAGACGAGACGAGGGGCGATTCGAACTTTCCTTGGGTTGGTGGAGAATTAGGGATTTGAGCAATCTGGGCGCGGAAGGGGACGATGGAGAAGGGAGATTTTGCAGGGCTGGAATTGGGGCCGCCAGATATTTCAATCCAGAACATGGAAACATGAAATTATTTTGTCGTCATATTTTTTGGGGGGGGAGGGGGGAGGGAGGGAGGGGGTGGGTGTCTAGGTGCTAAGCGTCCGTCCGACACACGCGACCACCACGACCCTGGTATTCCTGGTGCACCTACATTTGAGAATGCAAACGAATCTTCTATCATTTGCAAACAAATCTGTATGTATTACTATGCCCGTGTTTTCCTTGCAATAATTAGTCATTCGAAACAAGATACTATAAATTAATTAATGAGGAGTTATTTGAAGAAAAAAATCAAAACGGTATCCACGGTATCCATGCTAACGTGGATTAGAGTGTGTCTCACATAATTAGTTATTTGAATTAGAGTGTGTGTCACATAGCGATCTCCAATTCTAACGTGGATTTCGCATTTCACTGTATCCACGCTACTTTTTTAATACAAATTCATATGTATATGATGAACACCATGGTTGTGAGAAAACTTTTGGATGGATCCAAACATATGACCTACAAAATAGCACAACAAATCGAGTCAATGTCAACGGTTTCCAACACACATCCATTCTTTTTCTCCATGTTTCGATCTCTAACTCTCTCAACTACACAACCCCCCTTTTCTACTCTGTTACGAAATGTATTTCCTCACACACCCGCCATTGCACCCCATGCCGAGCTCTCTCTTTCTCCCCTCTCCCTCTCACCCTCTCGCGCTAAATACATGCATTGCCTATCTAGCCCCTCAACCTCTCGTGCGCACGCACGCACATTGTCTATCTAGGTCACTCCCTCGAGACTGTCTCACTCTTTCTTCCGCACGGCGGGCCACACTCGCTCAATCTCGCTCTCTTTATCTGAGTCTCGTTTAACCTCGTTTTCTTTCACACACAAATGATATATCTCCCTATTCGGGCCTCGATCGACACACTCTATACTCTCTCACGCAGATTGTCTATCTAGGTCAGTCCATCGAAGCCGCCCCCACTCTTTCACCTCATGGCGGGCCACGCTCGTTCTCTCTCTCTCCCTCTCTCTCTTTGTATGTCTCGATTGACCTCACTCTTTCTCGGACAAAAACGATATATCACCATGTTTGAGCCCAATTCGACTTATTCACATTGTATACTCTCTCACGCACATTGTCTATCTAGGTCACTCTCTCCAACCCGTCTCACTCTTTCGATCGCACGACGACCCTATGTGATCGATTGACCTTGCTTCCTCCCACACACAAAATATATCTACACGTTTATGACTGGATCATCTCTCAAGCTCCATCTTACAGCCCTCACCCTTGCCAAAAGCTCAATCGGACAATATCTCTCCAAAGCATATATATTTGTTCAATGAATGTCGGACCACACTCACTTTGTCTCTCTATCTATATGTCTCTCGATTGACCTCGCTTTCTCACGCCGTATCTTCCACACATTGAAGCTACCTCTCCATCCCTCGCAAAGCCAGAGCTAATTACGTTGCGAGGGGCACTCCAGCCTTGGATTAATTTGTGTAGGCATTTATTCCGGTCGGTTTAGATTATATTTTCGTAGCATTCAGCCAACAACTACTCGAAACACCGTTGCAACCCCCGCAACTCCCCTAGTTGATTTCCCTCTAGCTCGGTCATCGCTCTCTCGCATGTCCTTTCTCGCCTTCAACGTCGCACCATGGTATTATTGCAAAAAACTCTGTTGTTCTCTTTAATTATTATAAATAAGCTACCAAACTACACACCGATAGTCCACTTAGAATGGAACAAATTTCGACCCACAAATTAAAGTGCTACAAACTACACACCGAGGGGCCCACATGTCATGAAACAAATTTGGACCCATATACAAATTAAAAAATAAAGGACGAGGATCAAACATGCGACTAGGGCCTTCAAGCTGCACGTCAATAGGCAACATACGTAGAACAACAAAGTTTGTGGTACCTCCCTTTGTTCACATAATGTTTTTATATTACCACATCCTATTTAATTGATAACATGTAATATTATTTTTAGTACTATTCGCCTTCACTTACTGGTGGGTTCCATGTGTGCTCTCTCTCTCCTCCCCTTCTGCATTTAGACGCACGGGCAAACACAAAGAACTTGCGGGCGATGTTGCCGTTGACCATATCTGGACGCGTTCACAAGTTACGGCACCAGTTTCACGTGCTAGCAGCACTAGTCAGTGTGTACGTGCAATGCACGTTAATTTGGAAGTATATTAAGTGTATGCGGATATTAAGTAGGATATTATTTGCGTGTTATTATGTGAGTAGCACTATTTTTGGCATGAAATTAACTACACACTAAACGTGTTGAGCGCTCGACATTGAATCAGTCTAGGTCGTTGGATGACAAGGAATACATGTGGCTTGATGACGTTTTATATTTAATTTGATACGGCTCTAGCTTAACATTCAATCGATTAAACCATAGATTTCGTTCAGTCTGACTTTGACTTTAAATTATACGACGATCGACCTAAAATAAATGGAAATGATAAACGTTCGGATTTTAAGCATGGCAATCCGAACATTTTTCATGGCAAATTTAGATTACGCGGCGGCGACGGCGGCGTCTTGCGGTGGGAAGCGGCTCCTCTGTCGTGCTTTGTGTGTCGTCGGGCCACTGACTGACGGCGACGGCGGCGTCTTGCGCTGTTGTTGGCGTACTCCTGGATGTTGGCCTAGCTTCAAGGAAGGCTAAAATGTTATGGACTTCGAAACGAGTCAACTGGCGGGAGGAGGCGACTGGTGTTGGTGCAAGAAAGCGGTCGACGGCGGCCATCCATGCCGCTAAGGGGGGTACTGGCACCCGCGCGGGGACAGGCACTGTCAACGGCGCAGCGGAGACATTCGTGTGCACGGGCACCGGCACAGGAGCGCACGTTAGTGCACGCGCAGGCGCATGCGCTGGCAGGTGCACGGGCACCGGCAGGGCGTGTGCATCAGTGCACGCGCAGGCGCATGCGCTGGCAGGTGCACGGGCGCGTGAAATTCGTTGGGGACCTCGTGGAACCCCGTGGCATCAAGCTCCACGACAATGTGCGGCTCCCAGCCCATCAATGCCATGGGGATGGGCGTTGGCGCAGTCGGGGCGACGGGAGCCGGAACGGGAGCGGGGACAGGCGCGGCATCTTCCCGCAAGGCCAGTTCAAGCTTGTCCCAAAGCGCCTTATGTTCTTGAGACTCCGGCTAAGTGTCTTCCTCCGGAAACTGGAAGACAAAGGGCAGACCATCGTGATGCGGCATGGCGTATGTTTAGGTCAGGCTGGTTGGAGGTAGACGACATGAGAATCGGAGAGGAAGAGAGAAGATTGTAGCGATACCGGGTAGTGCGGGGTTGATTTTAAACTGCGATGCCGGCGACATTAAAAGTGGGAGCAGTTGGGATGAAGGTGGGTGGCGGAGCCTGGTCAAAGGGCTTGCCTCCCGGTGAGCCTGCATAGCGGTCTGCTCGCACGCCTCCCTGTCAGTCGGCGCAGCGGTCTGCTTGCACGCCTCCTGTCGACTCACACGCTTGCTCGGACGGCACCTGCCGATGAGAAGCGGGACTCATGGCGGCACGTAAACGCCCACGGTTTCCATAGTGAAAGCATTCGCCTTAACGTGACAGGTCTTTGTTCCAAAATACCTTGGCTCTTCATTTGTGCAACTTGTCATAAGCAGCTTGTCTCAAATTGAAGAAAAAAATTACGAAGTAATATTTGTGCCATACCACGTGACTATTGATACGTCTCCAACATATCTACATTTCCAAACACTTTTGCCCTTGTTTTGGACTCTAACTTGCATGATTTGAATGGAACTAACCCGGACTGACGCTGTTTTCAGCAGAATTACCATGGTGTTATTTATGTGCAGGAGCAAACGATCTTGGAATGACCTGAAACTTCACGGAGCCACTTTTCAGAAAATAAGAAAAATACCTGCAAAAGATGAAGGCCAGGGGGCCCACCACCTTGCCACGAGGGTGGGGGGCGCGCTTGCTCCCCTAGGGCGCGCCCCTACCTCGTGGGCCCCCTGTTGCGTCTCTGACTCCAACTCCATATATTGAGTTTCAGGGAGAAAAAAATCAAAGAGAAGAAACCATTGCGTTTTACGATACGGAGCCGCCGCCAAGCCCTACAACCTCTCGGGAGGGCTGATCTGGAGACCGTTCGGGGCTCGGGAGAGGGGAATCCGTCGCCATCGTCATCATCAACCATCCTCCATCACCAATTTCATGATGCTCACCACCATGCGTGAGTAATTCCATCGTAGGCTTGCTGGAAGGTGATGGGTTGGATGGGATCTATCATGTAACCGAGTTAGTTTTGTTAGGGTTTGATCCCTAGTGTCCACTATGTTCTGAGATTGATGTTGCTATGACTTTGCTATGCTTAATGCTTGTCACTAGGGCCTGAGTGCCAGGATTTCAGATCTGAACCTATTATGTTCTCATCAATATATGAGTGTTCTTGATCCTATCTTGCAAGTCTATAGTCACCTATTATGTGTTATGATCCGTTAACCCCGAAGTGACAATAATCGGGATACTTACCGGTGATGACCGTAGTTTGATGAGTTCATGTATTCACTATGTGTTAATGCTTTGTTCCGGTTCTCTATTAAAAGGAGGCCTTAATATCCCTTAGTTTTCGTAAGGACCCCGCTGCCATGGGAGGGTAGGACAACAGATGTCATGCAAGTTCTTTTCCATAAGCACGTATGACTATGTTCGGAATACATGCCTACATTATATCAATGAACTGGAGCTAGTTCTGTGTCACCCTAGGTTATGACTGTTACATGATGAACCGCATCCGGCATAATTCTCCATCACTGATCCATTGCCTACGAGCTTTCCATACATTGTTCTTCGCTTATTTACTTTCTCGTTGCTATTGCTATCATCACTACAAAATACCAAAAACATTACTTTTACTACTGTTACCTTTTTCTACCGTTATCACTACTATCATATTACTTTGCTACTCAATATTTTGCTGCAGATATTGAGTTTCCAGGTGCGGTTGAATTGACAACTTAGCTGCTAATACTTGAGAATATTCTTTGGCTCCCCTTGTGTCGAATCAATAAATTTGGGTTGAATACTGTACCCTCGAAAACTGTTGCGATCCCCTATACTTGTGGGTTATCAACCATGCTCAGTTTCAAGAATTTATGGTCGCTTTTGGATTTTCTGAAATTTTAGATCCAGGCTTCGAAACAATATCATAACCTGCATCATGCAATAAGCCATACATATGTCCTGTTGTATTTCTTAAGAAAGGATTTGGTCAAACATTTTGCTTAGTTAGACTTCAGATAAGTTATATATGCGGAGCAAAAGGATAATCCCTCCGTACCAGTGCATGCCTGGTATATTAACTCAAGTACTAGGCACGAACAAACGGGGTCAATTATGTGCTCATCCTGGTATAGTAGTAGTAGTACTAGGCAATGCAGTTGACGGGTGACCTTGGCGAGCGGCGACCGAGGGAATTGAATCGTGCTCGGCATGGTAGGTAATATTGTCTAATTACTAAAGCATCCCTCCATTGTTCATGGTAGTCATTATGGACCGGGGACATGAGGGGACTTTCCTAGGGCTGTAATTCTGGCCGCCAGATATTTCGACTCGAAACGCGGAGGCTCGACTAGTTGGGGTTTCCTAATGTGCGTACCACGCACGCCACCAGAAGGACACGAGCCTTTTTTTATTTTATTTTTTTAGGATCAACACGAGCCAAGGTCTGGCTGGTACGCCGTTGGGTCCTACCATTCGAGAATATGAAAGGAACCTTTTAAATTGCTAAACGAATCTATGTGTATTACAATGTCCGTATTTTCCTTGCAAATACTAATCTCAATGTGGTAATTGATTTATGACGAGTTGTTGAATTAGAGTGAGTTTGTGATATAGTGATCTCAACGTGGATTTCACATTTCATGGTATCCCTGGTAAGTTTTTCAATGCAAATTCAAATTTAAAATATGAACAATATGGAGGTTAGAAAACTTTGTATGTATCAAGCATATGACCACACACACAGAGAGAGATACAAACACACACAGAGACACCCACACACGAACACAACAACAATCCAATAAGTATACTGCATCTATTTTTCCAAACCATGCATGTATGACACGGATTCAAAAATACTCCTTCTGTTCCTAGATATTAGTCTTTTAGAGATTTCAATAAGCGACTACATATGGAGCAAAATGAGCGAATCTACACTCTAAAATATGTCTATATACATCCGTATGTGCCAGTCCACTTGAAATCTCTAAAAAGACTAATATTTAGAAACGAAGGGAGTAAAATGTAAGACATGCATGGTCCTCAATTTAATATTTAAAACGAATATGAAACTGAAACATGAATATTAAGTCTAGTACTACAGTACATGCAAATGTTGTGTTCAATTAGGCGGAGCTATGATTGTCAGGGGTCACCCCCTCGACCTTAGATAAAATTCTGAAGCTCTATTTAGGGTTGTTTAGATAATATTTGTCCCCACCCTCCCAACCACCGATTGGTTGTGCACCCCCCACCCCTCCTCCCTGGGAGAATATCATGTGCCCCATACCTTAGATGCTATATGCCGATACGAGTTGCTTGGAGCTTGTAGATCTGAGATATAGCAGCTCACATGATGTCTTAATATTTTAATAGGAAACCTTGATGAGTTTGAGAATAGCACACAATTTGTACAAAAACTACTCAGATGCCCTTGGATCCCATATCCAACGACCTCGAATCTCGTATCACCGTAGCATCTAAGATGAAGGAGGACATCATATTCTCCTGTATGTAAGAATATCATGTGCTACCACACCTTAGATGCTTTGGTGATACAAGCTCTTCGGAGCCGTTGGATTTGTGACCCAACACCTCCTCGATGGTTCGAATGGTTTTTTGCAGGAAAGCCCCCAAAGAGTTCGGCCACTGCTTACAAGCACAAAGACTGCTCAGATGCCATTGGATCTCAGATCAAACGACCTCGAAGCTCGTATCACCGTAGCATCCAAGCTACGATAGCACCTTATGTTTTCTCGCTTGGGAGAATATGAGGTGCTCCCGCACCATAGATTCTATGGTGATACGAGTTCACGGAGATCTAAAGGCCCACAGTAGGATGTTTGAATGTTTTTTCAATATACGGCTGAGAGAGTTTGGGAATTGCGCAGAAAGTACAAGTACTACACATGTGCCATATGATCACTGATCATACGACCTAGATGCTCATATCACCGTAGCGGGTAATTAAGCTACGGGGAGCACCTAATATGAGCAACGGGGAGCCGTTGGATCCAAGATGCAGTGGCACACATGAGGCCTGAATGTTTTATTTGCAAAAAAAACCTTTGGAGAGTTTGGAAATTGCGCATAATTACAAAGACTACTCCTAAGCCATTGGATCTCACTTCCAACGGTGTAAAAACTCGTATCACCATAGCATCTAAGCTGCGGGGTGGATGTGATATTCTATGCCGCTGTCATTTTTGTTCATAAACTTGCAAAATACGTGTAAATTGTGCCATTACTTGTCTAACTGTGCAAAGTGTTTGTTCAAAAAATCCATCCTACACTAAAATATCGGAACAACACACGGGGGTCCCACTAGTCATTAATCAAATTTGGACCTAAAACTAACAAATCTGAAAGACGAGATTCGAACTGGCAACCTGGACTACAAAGCATAAGTCGATAGCCTGAAACAACAACGGTTGTTGGCTTTATCCCATAACTTGATTTTATGCAGTATTACGTTGAGTAGAGTAGAGGGAGTGCCTCGTCGACACGTGCATGACCGTTGACTCACTTACTGGTGGGTCCCAGGTCTGCGATCTCTCTCTTCTCTCCATCGTCTAACCTTTGCACGGGCACGTACGAAGAGCGACGCTAGATTGCCGTGGTGTTATTACAACTAAAAAAAAGCTTGGAAAATAGAAGAATCGCCTAGAACAAGAGACGTTGTGGCTGGTCGAGACGGAGCCAACCACACCTATCCTCCGTGCCATGTTAGCATGATGAAGCTGTGTGGCTAGTGGGGTGTTTTCGACCGACTGGTTGGGTCCCGAGGTCGAACCATAGGTACTACGTCTGATACAGTACATTTTTACACGCACATTTTTCCTCCGTGCCGAGACATGGCGCACCCTACCACACAGTTTCGGGGTCCTCCCAGGTGGTGCATGCATATATTCTTCCTGACGTGGGACGCCCTACCGCGCGTTTTCGCCTAAGCAAGTAAATGAGTTGTCAAATCACGAAAGACCACTTTTCCCGCCGAGTACATCAGTGAAGCATGGTGGCTAGCTAGTTGGGCTAGTTCGACCGATTAGCTAGGCCGCCGCCACATTTATTTTTTCACCCCTTTTTTATCTACTTGCCGCCAGGTAAATTTAAATATCCACCGCGGCGTTGCTCTGGTGTTTGAGTGTGGCAGGATTTTTAATTTTCGATTGACGGGAGCAGGCGCGACAGGATTTTTAATTTTTTGATTGACGGGAGCAGGCGCGGTAGCAATTAGTCATGATGACTCCGCCTGTAAAACCCACTGCTCCTTGATGTGAGAATTCATCGACTGGTGTTTTACCATGGTGAAAACCAAAATATTCCCCGCTCCTCGGCTGGCTCCCTCCGGCTTCCCGTAGATTGCATTGCCTTTCAGCCATTTCGCCCCCTGCATCACCAACATCGTGCGCCTCGAGAAGCAGAGGGACTTCTGTGGTGTTTAGGCGCCCTCTGCATGGGCATGTCCATGTCTCGACGCAACATGACCGTTGGATCAAACTCAGACGGTGCAGATCAGTCACTGTAGCACAAAGCATGTGGGTGTGTTTGGTTGCATTCTCATCTCAATATAGTTGTTTCCTCTTTGTGTATTTGTGTTAACCTACTAGTGTGACTCATGCACCCTTCATGCACTCTGCCAGACACCCAAAAGTTGGTCGAGAAGGGAACTTTTGCTCCCATCCCATGCACCCTTCATACACCCTGCCTAGCACTATTCATGCTTCATACTCCCTCTGTTTCTTTTTACTCCGCATATAAGATTTGATCAAAGTCAAATTACACAAAGTTTAACCAAATTTATATAAAAAAGTATGAACATCTACAATACTAACTATATAGTATGAAAATACATTTCATGATGAATCTGATAATATTGATTTTATATTGTGAATGTTTATATTTTTTAATAAAAAGTTAGTCAAACTCTACAAAGCTTGACTTTGACCAAACCTTATATGCGGACTAAAAAGAAACGGAGGGAGTATGGTTCATGTTTCGTGGAGTACTGTAGCACCGTACTCTCTGTGCGCTGTAGACCTAGTTGTGTTAACATTGATCTCACCATTCATTCTCGACCGGACAGTCGAAAAAGCGGTACTATGTTATTACATTACAGTTCATATAGTTGACATGCGCACAACATCATTTGTTGTCGTCATATCTTACCACACTAGCAACAAGATTATGTAGTACTGACGTATGAACCACTGCAGATGCCTAGTAGTAGGAGCATTGTGTATGTTCAAGTGGCTGCCGTGTTTCGCACTCCTCCGTCGTAAGAGTCGAAACACTTGTTGTAATCATTTTTTTCTTCAGAAAAATAGTGGACACGCTCTACCATGCGGATCCTCCTCCAGCCATGCACTAAATTACTCACTTTCGCCGACGTGTGGGACAGCCAGCATCGGGGTCCACTAGCCATGCACTAAATTACTCTGTAGTAGAGTGATGGTATACTACCCCGATCGAAGCACCGCAGTAATGCCCAATGAGACATCAAATCACAAAACCCCCTCCTTTCCAGCAGTAAGTTGGACGGACGAAGCAACCATCATTTCACTCTTCTCTCTCAGCTTCCTCTCCACGCAACTCGCTTCTCCCTCATCTTGTTTCTCATTTCTTCAAGAAAATCCCGACCTTCTTCTGCCATTGTTCTTCTCTCCCAAAGAAGGAAAGGTGATTGCATCAATGGTGTTGATTCTGGCCAAGGCCCGGTCTTGCAACCCCGAGACTGATCCTATAACTCCCTCTCTTTTCTTCTTTTGGGTTTGTGATTATGGTTTCTTTTCTTTTATTTCTATTTGACAGTTTCTTGATGGATGTCGGTGTCAAAACCGGCGGATCTCGGGTAGGGGGTCCCGAACTATGCGTCTAGGCCGGATGGTAACAGGAGACAAGGGACACGAAGTTTTACCCAGGTTCGAGCCCTCTTGATGGAGGTAAAACCCTACGTCCTGCTTGATTGATATTGATGATATGGGTGTTACAAGAGTAGATCTACCACGAGATCAGAGAGGCTAAACCCTAGAAGCTAGCCTATGGTATGATTGTATGTTGTGATTGTTGACCTACGGACTAAAACCCTTCGGTTTATATAGACACTGGAGAGGGTTAGGGTTACACAAGGTCGGTCACAAAGGAGGAGATATCCATATACGTATTACCTAGCTTGCCTTCTACGCCAAGTAAAGTCCCATCCGGACACAAGACAAAGTCTTCAATCTTGTATCTTCATAGTCTAACAGTCCGGCCAATGGAGATAGTCCGGCTGTCCGAAGACCCCCTAATCCAGGACTCCCACAGTAGCCCCTGAACCAGGCTTCAATGACGATGAGTCCGGCGCGCAGTTGTCTTCGGCATTGCAAGGCGGGTTCCTCTTCAAATTCTGTGTACCTGTCGAAATAATGTCTGGTTCCTTGTGATGGTTCGTACTTGTTGGCTTCTAGGCCAATAATGGCCACCTTCCACGTGTCGAGCGAATGTGAAGAGCCAGGGTGTTTTCACATTTACCCCCTAGCTATGTAAATGGGCTGCCTATTTAAAAAGACGTGGATTCAGATCCAAATCACATCATCCTCCCCTGCCGAGTCTTCATCGGAGCGTGCCCGACAGAGATCCATTCCACCATGGCCGGTCGACGCAGCTCCTCCTCTCGCACCCCTAGTTCCAAGCCTGGAGATTGGGAGAGATGTTCCATCCCGCACAGCAAATTGGTGATGCTTCAGTCCAAGGGATTCCTTCCCCCAGCGTACCTGGTCCCGGTTCGAGCCGGGATTGCCACCTATAATGGCGGAGAGCAGGAGGAGAGCCGTCCCAATCCCTCCAAGGGAGAGCAGGTATGCCTTGTCCCTTATCTGGTAAGAGGGCTCGGATTCCCAATCCATCTGTTTCTCCGGGGGCTTCTGGAGTGCTATGGCCTCTAGCTGCACAACCTTATGCTTGCCTCCCTGCTGCATATCGCGGGATTCGTAGCCCTTTGCGAGTTAATTTTGGGCTGTGAGGCTCATTTCGCTTTGTGGAAGAAGTTGTTCTGCCTTGTGCCCCGCTCTAAGAAGGGATCAATGTATCAAGTGGGCGGAGCCGAAGTGTGGCGTATTGCTGGGACCGGATACCTATCCGGGACCCAGAAGAAGACGTCCGAAGACTGGCCTTCAGAATGGTTTTATATAGAAGATGTCCCCCTTCCGGGCCCTATTCGGATCGGCCTTCCTGAGTTTGACAATGCCCCTTTGAAGAAGCGCCAGAGCTGGCGTCCACAGAGCCCCCTGGAGGAAGACGACCGGGACATTCTTTATCTAATGAGCCGGATAAGCTCTTTAGCTCGATCTGGATTGACCATGATCGAGGTCATGGCTATATTCCTTATGCGGGGGGTGCAGCCGCTCCAGTATAGAGGCCACCCCATGTGGGACTTCAACGGGGAGGATGACGCCACCCGCCACGGTCGCAAAGGGCCGGGATCGACTGCGGACTTGACAAAGATCTTTTCCACTTTGTACAAGGGAGAAGAGGAGGAGTTCCTCCGTGTCAACCCGCAGGGCGGATTCTCCATGTAAAATCCTCTGAGATGGGTAAGCGGAGATTTTTTTCTCGCCCATCCGTTTCATATTCCCATAGTTTAAGTATTCATTCTAGCGATTTCATCGCAGGAGCTGCGCCAGGAAGTAAAGGAGATAACCAGTCCTCCTCCACAGCCCGAGGACCCTGGACGATCCCTTGATCTGGCCTCCTAGGAGGATCCGGACATATCCGTGGAACTGATCGACGGGGTATTTTACCAAGGGAGTAATGACAATACCTTGGTGGCCATTACAGCCGATTACCCTGGGCTAGTTCCAGCCTCACAGGTGACTGAGACCAAAGTCCCAGCATATAACAAGGGATCCGTCCTTGTGCTCTTTTTAATTGATGTATAACAGCCGTGTTTTGCAGGGGAGGCCCTCGGGGCAGAAGGCCGAGCCTGTGGCAACTAGCCAACAAGGGGCCGTTGGGCCAAGCAAGCTGAAAAAGATCCGCAGTCCGTATTGAGGCACCGGCGCAGCGGTATAGCGCGCCATCTTTATTGCAAGACATTATTTACAGAGGCATATTAACGCCCAGGCCTTCTTTTTAGGAGAAAGAGCACTCGCCGGACTATACCCGGAGAGGCTACCAACCGCGCCTCCACAAGCCAGGCTCCAAGGCCGGACTCGGGGGTGGGAACGAGTACAAGGCGTGCACCGGGTGCTCCTCCGACAGAGGATACGGATAGACTGTCCGCCACCCATTCCGAGGTGGAAAGTGCTATGAACCATAGGCGTCGCCGGACTGTTCTTCGTGATGCTTGCTTCTCCCAAGAGGCTTTGGATGCCTTCAATTCGGGAGATGTGTACCTCCATGCCGCTCAAAATGGTCTAGCCAGAGCCACGGAGCAGTATGTAAAAGACATACGGGTGAGAAAATTTGATGATTATATATATCAGTAGCCCCTGAGACTTGAAACAGTTAGCATAACTGATTTAAGGATCATTTGTTATGTAGGTTCTTACAGAAAAGAATACTCAACTGTCCCAGGAGGTGGAAGAGTGCAAAGCCCAACTTTAGGCCGCACTGTCCGCCGCAGGGGAGCCCAAAGAGACCCCCGCTAGTAACATATCCGTCAAATGATAAGTATCATATTAGAGTGCGGCTTTATATTCAAATTTGACGATAAAATTGCAGATGACGCTGGAGTGAATCCGAATAAGCAGTAGCTCAAACGCCAGCCAAAGGCTGGTGAGAGCGTGCTAACGAGGGTGAGGCAGGAGAAGAATGATCTTCAAGATGCCAACACCAAGCTGGGCATGGAACTAAAAGATGTTCGTGCCCAACTGTCAGACTCTGTTAAGGACAATCGGCGGCTTCGACGCGGCATATTTAGTAAGTGCTTGAACGAACTTTGAAAAAGAGTTCGGCGAGGAAGCTGGCTGACAGAGTTATGTCTGTAGGTATGCTAACAGGATGTCCTGCCGAGGAGATGCCTAGTTCGACGGGTGATCTTCTTCCTGAGCTCGCACAGTTGCACGAACGAGTTCGGCAGGTGATGCAAGGCATTGCCCAGGCCTTGTGGCCATCCGTCTCCATGCCCGAAGGCCTTGGAGAGCTTGCAGAAAAGCTGAAGGGAGCACGGCGGCGTTTCCGATTATGGAAGATATCGGTCTGCCGTCAGGGTGCCAGGGAGGCTTGGGAAATGGTGAAGACATGGTACACGAAGGCTAACCCAAACCACATGGCCGAAGTCGGACCTGTGGGGCCTGACGGCAAGGAGATCCCTGTGAATTTAGTGTATGACCAAGTAGAATTGGCCGCAAAGTATTCCCAACAGGACTGTAGACTAGACAGCCTATTAGATGGCACTGAGGAGGAATTCAACCAGTAAAATTGACTGTGTAATTTTAAAGTCACATGTATGATGCCTTCTAGCTGGATTGTAGATTGTTTGTCGTGGCGGACCTTTTCGCTTCAACCTCGGACCCGACAGTCCGGAGTGTATCCGAATACCCTCGCGGTTATGTAAGAACAGGGGCATGCGTGGAGACCAGGTGTAGGAGTCATTAGTGCTTTATCAGACAAGTGCCCAACTAGTTATGTTATATTACATGGGTAGTAAGAAACATCTTCCAGAGAGAATAGTTCCGTTAAGGGTTCCTTTCCCCGGGTAGGCATGCCCTAAAGTGCATGTCCAGCCTGCGACGAGAGGCGCAGAAAAAACATCTGGGGGCAGATATGGATAATAAATAAAAGTCATCTTTTGTTCACCGACCGAATATTCTCTTAAGAACGCTAGCTTTCGGCTTCACCCAGTCTGAGGTACACGTCCGGCTGACCCGGCGGTAACAATCGAAGAGGTGCTCCCCTTATGCCCTAGCCGAATTAACGGGAATGTAGAGCATAAATACAAGAGCCAGGCAACCCAGCTTGGCCAAAACTTAAGTCATATCAATGCATATGATGGTGAAAAAAGGTACATGCGGAAGTATAACGCATGTGTTGGGCGTGATGCCTAGGTAAATAATTTAAGCTTCTGTGAAAGAAGCCCCCAGGTGTAGAGAGTGCGGCTAGCACATCTGCTATGTACAAGTGAGGCACAAGGTGACCCTTTAAGGCCTAGAGGAATAAAAGAAAGAAAGGGAAACAAGATAGATGACGCATATGCAGAAAATGGACAAAGGAAGGGGACTAACATAAAGTCTGGTGCTAGGCGTAGAATCTTCGGAGCCTGGCTACGTTCCATGGGTTCGGCTCAAGTCGACTAGTCAATGCATCCCGCAGTCGGTACGCTCCACCGGTCAGAACTTGGTCAATGATGAAGGGACCTTCCCATTTGGGCTCTAGCTTGTTCTTTTTCTTATCCGGCAGCCGGAAAACTAGTTCGCCAATGTTATAAGTTTTGGCTCGTACTTCTCTGCTTTGGTATCTGCGAGCCTGTTGCTGGTAAAATGCGGAACGGGCTTTGGCTACGTCGTGCTCTTCCTCCAAGGTGTCCAGACTGTCCTGCCGATCGAGCTCGGCTTCTCTTTCTTCATACATGCGCACTCGAGGCGAGTCATGAATTATGTCGCAGGGCAAGACTGCCTCTGCACCGTACACCATGAAAAATGGTGTGTATCTGGTACTACGATTCGGCGTGGTCCGCAGCCCCCAGAGTACGGAGTCGAGCTCCTCTACCTAGTGCGTGTCAGACTCTGTTAAGGAGCGCACTAGTCTGGGTTTAATGCCGCTCATTATAAGACCATTTGCTCGTTCTACTTGACCGTTGGTTTATGGGTGGTAGACTGAAGCATAATCGAGCTTGATGCCCATTTTGCTGCACCAGAGTTTTACCTCGTTGGCCATGAAGTTCATGCCGTTATCAGTGATGATGCTGTGGGGGACGCCGTAGCGATGTACAACCCCGGATATGAAATCTATCACCGGTCCGGATTCGGCTGTTTTAGCCGGTTTGGCCTCTATCCATTTGGTGAATTTTATCCACCATGACCAATAAGTATTTTTTTCTTGTGGGTTCCACCTTTAAGGGGTCCAACCATGTCAAGCCCCTAGACCGCAAAGGGCCATGTAATGGGGATTGTTCGGAGGGCGGTGGGTGGCATATGGCTTTGATTTGCAAAGAGCTGGCAACCGGCGCAACGCTGGACTAAGTCCTGTGCGTCTGCCCGGGCCGTTGGCCAATAGAATCATGTATGGAAGGCCTTGCTCACAAGAGCTCGGGCTGCAGCGTGATGACCGCCGAGTCCGGCATGAATTTCTGCCAAAAGGTTCCGTCCTTCCTCTTCGGAGATGCACCGTTGAAGGACTCCGGTAGCGCTTTTTTGTACAATTCTCCCTCGTGGACCCTATAGGCCTTTGATCGCCGCACTATGCAGCGTGCCTCATTTTGGTCCTCCGGGAGTTCTTGTCTAGTTAAGTAGGCCAGGAATGGTTCTGTCCACGGGGCAATAATGGCCATTATTTCGTGGGTTGATTGTGTTATGTCGGTGGCGGAGCCGCCGATTGTGTCAGAGAGTTCGGTATCGGGTATTTTGGCCAGGTCCAGACTATTGTTACTGGTGTCCCCTTCCCATGATACAGATGGATTGAAAAGCCTTTCCAAAAAAATGTTGGGAGGGACCGCGTCGCGTTTGGCGCCAATGCGGGCGAGGATAACCGCCGCCTGATTGTTTTCCCGGGCCACATGGTGAAATTCGAGCCCTTCGAACCGAGCTGACATTTTTAGGACGGCATTGCGATAAGCGGCCATTTTTGGATCCTTGGCATCAAAGTCTCCATTTATTTGGGATATTGTGAGGTTTGAATCCCCGCGCACCTCTAGGCGTTGAATGCCCATGGATACTGCCATCCGGAGACCATGTAGAAGGGCCTCATATTCGGCTGCGTTGTTGGAGTCCGTATACATAATCTGTAATACATATTGAATGGTGTCTCCTATTGGAGATGTCAAAACGACGCCAGCCCCTAGACCAGCCAACATTTTGGAGCCATCGAAGTGCATGATCTAGTTTGAATATGTTCCGTACTCTTTGGGGAGTTCGGCTTCCGTCCATTCAGCGACGAAGTCAGCCAAAACTTGCGATTTAATAGCTCGCCGTGGCTTGTAAGTTATGTCAAACGGGAGGAGCTCAATGGCCCATTTGGCAATCCAGCCCGTCGCGTCGCGGTTGTTTATAATATCGTTAAGTGGTACTTCCGAGGCCACCATTATCGAACACTCTTGAAAGTATTGTCGCAGCTTCTGGGATGCCATGAATACCGCGTACTCTATCTTTTGATAATGCGGGTACCATGATTTGCATGGAGTAAGGACAGTGGACACGTAGTAAACTGGCTTTTGAAGGGGAAATTTGTGTCCGTCCACTTCTCACTCAACGACAAGCACTGCGCTTACTACTTGATGAGTTGCCGCAATGTATAATAGCATTGGTTCGCCAATGTTTGGCACGGCCAGGACTGGGTTTGTTGCCAATATGGCCTTTATTTCGTTGAGTCCGGCCGTGGTGGCGTCCGTCCACTCGAAGTGTTCGGTGCGCCGGAGGAGGCGATAAAGGGGTAATGCCTTTTCTCCCAGGCGGGAGATAAAGCGGCTTAGAGCCGCCACGCATCTAGTTAATTTTTGTGTTTGTTTGAGGTCTGTTGGGGTAGCCAACTGTGACAACGCTCGAATTTTGGCCGGATTGGCTTCAATACCTCTACTGGAGACAATGAATCCTAGGAGCTTTCCTGCTGCTACGCCGAAAATGCATTTTTCCGGATTGAGCTTGATGTCATATGTTCGGAGGTTGTCGAATGTGAGCCTCAAGTCATCTACTAGAGTTTCGACATGCTTGGTTTTAATGACCACGTCATCCACGTATGCCTCCACTGTTTTGCCGATCTGGTTTGCCAGGCATGTCTGAATCATGCGCTGATATGTTGCACCGGCGTTTTTTAGCCCGAAGGGTATTGTGTTGAAGCAGAATGGGCCGTATGGTGTGATGAATGTCGTTGCGGCTTGGTCTGGCTCTGGCATTTTGATTTGATGGTAGTCAGAGTATGCGTCAAGGAAACACAACGAATCGTGTCCTGCGGTAGCATCGATGATTTGATCGATGCAGGGGAGGGGGAAGGGATCCTTTGGGCATGCCTTATTGAGGTCCTTAAAATCGACGCACAAGCGCCAGGATTTGTCCTTCTTTGGTACCATCACCAGGTTTGCTAGCCAGTCCGGATGTTTTATATCTTTGATGAATCTGGCCTCCAATAGCTTGGCTAGTTCCTCTCCCATGGCTTGTCTTTTAGGCTCGGAGAAACGTCGAAGAGCCTATTTGACTCGCTTGAATCCTTTTAGGATATTCAGGCTGTGTTCAGCCAGCCTGCGTGGGATTCCTGGCATGTCTGAAGGGTGCCAGGCAAAAAATTCCCAGTTCTCGCGTAGGAATTCTCGCAGTGCGGTGTCGACATCAGGGTTTAATTGTGTCCCGATGGAAGCTGTTTTTGTAGGGTCCGTTGGATGGACTTGGAATTTGACTATTTCATCCGCTGATTTAAAGGAGGTGGACTTGGATCTTTTATCGAGTATCATGTCGTCCCTATTCACCGTGGATCGCAGCGCAGTTAGTTCTTCGGCCGCTAGGGCTTCGGATAGTGCCTCAAGGGCCAGTGCAGCTGTCTTATTTTCGGCGCGGAGTGCTATGTCTGGATCACTAACAAGCGTGATGATTCCATTGGGTCCGGGCATTTTGAGCTTCATGTACCCGTAATGGGGTATGGCTTGGAAGATTGTAAACGCCTCCCGCCCTAATAGAGCATGGTATCCGCTGCTGAACGGGGCCACTTGGAATGTAATTTCTTCAGACGTGTAATTATCCGGCGTGCCGAACACCACGTCTAGTGTGATTTTTCCAACGCAGCGCGCTTCCTGACTGGGGATGATTCCTCTAAAGGTTGTGCTGCTTTGCTTAATGCGGCTCCAGTCTATTTCCATCTTTTGAAGAGTTTCCTCATAAATGAAGTTTAATCCGCTGCCGCCATCCATGAGTACCTTGGTGAGTCGAAAGCCATCCATGATTGGACTGAGGACCAGTGCGGCTGGTGCTCGGGCTGTTCAGATTTTAGGTTCGTCACTGGCATTGAAGGTAATAGCCATGTCGCTCCAAGGATTTATTTCTGCTATGTGGCAGATTTCGGACATGCTGCGGAGTGTTCGCTTCCGTCTATTATTTGACGCGAAGGTCTCAAAGACCGTTAAGACCGTATTGTTGTCCTCGGGGTGGTGCTCTATGGTTTTTGGGAGGAGTAGATCCTCACCACTTTTGGCCACCTGCCGGACTATCCAGCATGCTCTAAGGCTGTGCATTGGTGTCGCATCCGATGTACTATGAATTTTGCAGGGTCCATTGAGCCATCCCTCCAGTACGGTTCCTTGCCCCGTAGAGGGCTTTTGCTTTTTGGTAGTTAACCCAGGTGTATTGTGATAGTGCACCCTTTTATTTCGGACTGGGTTTGTATTTAGGGCCAGATTATCCCAAAATTTTATTTCGGTTTTCCAGGCGCTTTCCATCGCACAGTACTTTCGTACTATGGACACCAAGTCGGCAAAGCGTGTAATTTCGCGATGACTTATGGCATTGAGGATTCCCTTGTCCGTGCAATTATTGCAGAAGAATGAGATTGCGTCTTCCTCGCGGCAGTCCTTTATCCTGTTCTTGACCAGGAGGAATCTGGCCCAGTAATGGTGTACTGTTTCTTCGGGCTCTTGCCTAATTTGGGATAGATCGCGTATGTTTGGGTGGGTGGGTGGAATTGAATCCGAATCCTCACCCAATCTGAGGCTCAATGGCAAAGGAGTTTCCGAACTTGAAAGTTTGGATTCTTGGATGTTTTCCGGTAAATCTAGCCCGCTGCCTGATTCTGGGTTCAGGCTTTGAGTGACATCCTTCCCTCCGAGGGTATCCGGCTTGGAGGGATCGGGAATCCGGACGTAGCTAGTCCTTAAGATGGATGAAGGGTTGCCGCATTGTTCTTCCACCACTTCAACGTGATGGGTGACCTGGGGAGAGTTAATTTCTCTCAGATCGGGTTGAGGCCCAATCTGATCGTAGTCTGTAGCGACTCCCAGGGCGGCGATGCGATCCAAGAGCTTGTTCAGGGAAGAGAGCTCCATTGTATCTAACTGCTCGGCGAGTTCCGAGTTGACGTGAAGATTTCTTTCGATGACTCGAGAAGTCATCATCGGCGCGGCGGCCGAACAGGCGGTCATAAGAAAACCACCTAGCCGGAGAGTTTGGCCGATAGCCAGGGCTCCCTCAGCGATAGTGTCGTCTTTAAAGACGGGACGAGCCATCCTTCCTGGTGGCGACGGCACAGCGGAACTCTCAATGAAAGCACCAATGTCGGTGTCAAAACCGGCGGATCTCGGTTAGGGGGTCCCGAACTGTGCGTCTAGGCCGGATGGTAACAGGAGACAAGGGACACGAAGTTTTACCCAGGTTCGGGCCCTCTTGATGGAGGTAAAACCCTACGTCCTGCTTGATTGATATTGATGATATGGGTGTTACAAGAGTAGATCTACCACGAGATCAGAGAGGCTAAACCCTAGAAGCTAGCCTATGGTATGATTGTATGTTGTGATTGTTGTCCTACGGACTAAAACCCTTCGGTTTATATAGACACCGGAGAGGGTTAGGGTTACACAAGGTCGGTTACAAAGGAGGAGATATCCATATACGTATTGCCTAGCTTGCCTTCTACGCCAAGTAGAGTCCCATCCGGACACGAGATGAAGTCTTGAATATTGTATCTTCATAGTCTAAAAATCCGGCCAATGGAGATAGTCTGGCTGTCTGGAGACCCCCTAATCCAGGACTCCGACAATGGACGCTGGAGCACCGACCGAAGTGATGTCTATGGCTCTGGCCAAAACCGTCGAGGCTCCTGGTACGAAGAAGCGCAAGCACCCCGCCGAGACTACCACAGACAAGCTCAAAGCCACCGCCCTGTCCAAGCCCCCCCTCTCCGGGATCCCTCATTAAGCAAGTACAGGTAATATCTCTTCTTGACGATCTTTTTCTCGATCTTGGTCGTGTTTTTTCATCTAACACGTAGTACTAGTAGTACAACTTTCTGGGTGATCTTGCATGTGATTTTTGTGTGCCAAATGACGGTTCTAAATTCCTCTTTTGACCAAAACATGCGAGAGGTTGACACTGATTTCTTATAGATTACTTTCAACTACTCCCTCTATCCCAAATTTCTTGTCTTAGATTTGTCTAGATATGGATGTATCTAATACTAAAATGTGACTTGATACATCTATATCTAGAGAAATCTAAGACAAGAATTTTGGGATGAAGGGAGTACTTTATGAACATCAATGCTACCTTTGAAGAGGGTATATTTGCCTCAGTAACTTGTCTTATGGATATTGCAAGTAATCCATCTGCTCTCATGCCTTTGAAGACATGTTCTAGTGTCTTTGTTCACTCATTTGTGTGCGTATATGTAGTCATGTATGGAGTATAATATCAAAAATCATCTTATATTTCTGAACGGAGGTACTGATAAAATATGGTTTCTGTTTGAATTAGAACCAGGTCCGTAGTGGAGATGAAGTTCTCAAAGTCACGCCGTGTGAACTGGAAGACCTGAGGATGAGTTCTACTACTAAACTATCCAGTTGATGTGTCCTTGTCGCCACGTGTCCTGAACTAGTGTTTTCATGTAGCATTGTTGTCAAGCATGTTCTCGAGGCTGTACTTGACCACAACAATTTCCTGGTTGTGCCTTCGATTATGAAGGGTGTGGTTCTTGTAAAGCTTGCCAACAAATCTGATGTGGCATGTCTTCATGATCATGTTTATGAGTGCAAAGACCACTCTGTTAGGTTCTCCAAGGTTGACGAGATGGTGATGGTGCATGTAGACATCTCTCACAAAGTCCATGGCCTAGTCAGTTATGCGGGGTTCATCCCGTAGGTCGTGGCAAGAAATAGTCTGCAGAGTTTAATTAGTGCAACTTTGCTTGTCTGTAGTAAGTACTATTGTTCAGTACTTGATTTGTGTTTGTGAACCCTGTATTGTTTATTAGTACTGCCGCTTTTGTTGTGTGGTCAATCCTAAGAACGGTCTATGTTAATGTCTGTCCACTCAATTCAGTCTGTATATTTTGAAGTATCCAGATCATCTTTTTTGTGAGGACAGTTTATCAATTATGGTTACACTCCAATATATGTATGCATTGCAGGGTTTATCGCACCCACCAGGATTTCCAGTCCCATGGATGTTCGGTCCATATGATTTGTCACGACCTTTGGACTGTCCTGCTTGTGGGGGTAGGCGGGGCCCCTGCATGCCACCCGTAGTTGGACGATCAAGCTTCTGTTTAGTACTTCAACATAGTAATTTCCTGGTAAGGATTCACTCGTGTCACATCAAGTAAATCTTATTGATTTACTATCTAAATCTTATTGATTTAATGTCATGTTTTCTTTATTTTCCTGCAATTTTATGACATTCATCACAGAATACACCGTTTGGTTTGCTCTATGGGGCTATTTTTGCAGGTTTCACTTCTTATGTCGTGTTAGTGACGAATGCACTGTCCATCACTTATATTACTGGAAAAATTGGATCAGTCTGTTGTCTGAGTACAAGATGAATCCCTATGATGAACTGCAGTTTGGTTTAACAAAAACGCCACCATTAGTCCTTCTCGTGTTTAAAAGAAATGAAGAAAAAAACTGGATCACGGTCACGAAGCCTAGTCAAGTTAGAAAGTTGATCATAGCAGACCAGACACAATCGCCACTGTCTCGCACATCGGTACTACCTTCAGCAATGGATCGAGCACCGGCAGTTGCTCTAGCACTGACAGCGGCAGCAGCTCAGTCTGATCCAGCTGAGGATCGGGCACCGACCGCGTCAGCGGATCAGGCTGATCTATCGGAGGATCGGGCATCGACACCGGCACCTGCTCCAACACCAGCACCAGCTCTACAAGGAGCACCATCTCCGGCAGCAGCAGTGGCTTCGGCACCTGCACCAACACTTTCACTTGCATCTGCTCCGGCCCGTGCAGCGGCAACCGAACGAGCAGTTGCATCGGCAACAGATTGGGCTGCAGTTCTCACTTCATGTACCAAAGTCCTTACAAAAACCGACATGTCCTCCTTCTTGGTAAGCATTGGCCGCCCAAGTGTTTCGTTCTTTTTTCTTTCCATGTTGTTTCGCATGATTCACTGTGTTGATCTAACTGTTTGGGTATGTCTTCTTGTTTGCAAACAGAGAATTCCTAGAGCAACGAGGGAGTCGTTCAACAATCCGGGCGACAGCGGCCAAGTTTCTCTTACCATGCGCAGCCTTGGTGTGAATGAACCTGCTCGATATACCGTAAGTACAAAGGATGGTCGCATGCTGATTGATGCTAAAGGATGGTCAAGGTTCAAATCTAAATCATATCTTGTGGTAGGGGACGATCTCAAAATCGAACTTTCTCGGCAAGGAGAGCTGGTCCAAATCAACTTTGAAATTCTTCAGTAGCAGCACGCAACTGCCGAACTAATCTATCCTACGAGAGATTTTCATGTAATAATCTGGCATGGTAAAACAAGTGTCCTGTGTGTATAAGTAATATGACAGTATTATTTATCACATGGTATATCGTTGATAGAATTGCAACTCTCATTGCTGGTTAGGAACTGTCGTTCGATTTCATTCCAATAGCTATCGTGCTTTATTCAATTTTGTGTATTCGCCTTGCGACAACATCTAAAACCAGCACCGTACTGATCGCTTGCAATATGAAAAGCGTTGAGGTAGAACACATAGCCCCCCAAACATGCAGGGTGGGCCTGCGGCCCAAAGTCCAGAACCGTGAGCCTGTCTGAGTATTATATTCTCAGTTGAACCCCCATAATGCCCGTGCCTTGCACGTAACATCAAGATGCATTTGTATGAGTATTTTATCTTGTGAGAGAAAAGGATGAACGAGGGAAGGCCTTATTTGCAAATGTGGAGAGGTGTGTGGGTACCTTTTTGCAAAATTGCCATAGTTTCCTTCCTATCCGTCAGATATAAATCGGATGGCCTATATTGCAGGATGGTAGGCACACCATCATCACCAACTCGTCTATACTGTGTTAAAAACAACTCTGTTTTTATAATTATATATGTTATATATATTCCCCTTGATTTTTCTTATGTATAAAGTTGTGATATAAAATATTTGTATATTTCTTTACAGAGGGCGTATCTCTCTGTCAAAAATATATTTTTGTGTAACTAGTTACTCCTGTCTTTCTACTTCCTTTCGCTGATATGTCGGGCATCCGACAACGGGGTCCATGTGCCATATGCACAAATTAGAGTGCACAACTGCACGGTAGACACACCCCGGTCGTAGCGCCACAGTAATGCCCAATGAGCCATCAAATCACAACCCCCCCCCCTTCCAGCTTTAGCAGTAAGCTGGACGGACGAAGCGGCAATATTTCACTGGGCCTGAATCCCCTTCTCCCTCGTCTGCTTGTTCATAGAAAAACCCCTCTCAGCGATTGCATAGGGTTTTCTCATGGAGAATCAAGTACGAATTCTTCATCCATCCCCGATAAATCCAAGTCCCTTGGTCGCGGGTAATCCTAGGATGGCAGCCGCCGTCATTGATGCATTTTTATTCCTACTGAATCTAGTGTGTTTCATTTGCAGTGCCCAAAGTGCGAGGACCCTACAGGTTTCTGCGCCCTCGGCGAGACGCCACACTTGTTCCTTCTCATCCTAACACGGGATTTTAAAACGCACATAGTATGTTCCTAGAATCTTCTTTTCTATCTGGGAGGGTGGGTTTTTTTGAACATGCTGTCGACTAATTTGGAAATTTGGATTGCTATATTTGGATAAAAGGTACTACCAGTACGATGGTCAACACTGACGTGAAGGAGGAAGTTATTTCTAGATTTGGATAGGGAATACATTGTGTTCTCATATTATTTTTCCTGCAGTGCATTATTTGTTCTGCCAGAACACATGTACTCAAGATGCTCGGCCTTGGCATAACTGAATACACCAGTTTAATGGTCACATTGAAGACAAGCCATGGATATAAGTTCCGAGTTGGGTTCATGAACCAAGAAGATCGCTGCTTTTTTTATGGCCGAACTTGGATAAACTTTCTCATGTGTTACAGACTGAAAGTTGGCACACGAATGTTGATGGAAATAGCAGAACCTGATCTCATCTTCATTGCGATCTTCCACCCCGACATCATTCCAATTGTTCATCCATGTTAGTTTTGTATCTGGTTCTTGCTTGTTGCCTCGATTACTTCTTAATCCACCTATTATGTCTAACTAATCACAATTTAACTTTAGAAGTAGCAACGAATCTCTCACGAAGATGCTACTTCTAACTAATGTTTTCTTATAATTGGTGGCACGTGTAGGTTTTTTCAGAGTTAAGCAGGCTGCTCGTTTGTTATTCTGTAACAACTCAGCTGTTACTGATGGCACTGAAGTTGACTGGGACGACATCCACAAGTTCCTACACTTTATTGATCGTCTTGAGGTCCTTGTGGGGCGTTTCAATGGTGGAAGGCCACGTGGGATATGTGTGCCACTGTTGCACTCGTTGAACAGGTCCAACTGTGTCGAGAAACTTATGGTACGAGCTGTTTTCTGTTATATATGTTGTTCATAAACTATTGCTATACACAGTTTTACAGTTGTGATCTTCTTGAAACAGAAACTGCCTAGTTCTATTGTTCCTATACAGATGCCTGACCATGGTCGGGTCAGACTTGCGCTTGGTCACAACATGATGCTTATATCGACCTACTCCATTCCCCTTGGAGGTGAAAATATACTTATTCATGGGTGGTCTCAAATAATGAAGGCCCGTCCATCTTGGAGAATAGGACAGAAGATTATGTTCCTGCTTTTCCATGGCTCTAAAGAGAATATCCTGTTTATTGACCACATTGTGAGATGAAGCCGCTTTCAGAAGGTTGTGGATGCATGGGATGGCGCCTGGGCCTTGTCCTGGGGCTTGGCGACCTCACCCTTGGTTAACTGTAGGCAAAGTAGCACTGTTCGAGGCGTGCTTTGTATGGTTGAACCTGTATAAGTACTCATACTGCTTTCAGCTATGGTTGTTAAGTGCCCCTGTTGGTTTCAGTTAAGGTTGTTAAGTACTCCTGCTTCTTTTAGAATCTGTCGTGTTTCTTCAATCTTGTCTTCCTCCAGCCGCCAAAACCAAACCAGCACCGACGGGGCTGCCTGCTTCCACCTCCCATGGCTGGCTGCGCCTCAGCGCACGCATCGCCGCCCACCGTCTCCTAAATCGTTAACTCCGACATCCGAGGCCTCGCCGTCGTCCTCCACGCACTTTGGTGCGCTCGCCGCAGCGCCGCCCTCTCACGTTGTCAACATGGTCAACAAACAACAGGAATCGGCAGAAGTACGTGGAGAGGATGACAGTACGGGCCCACCATGTTAGTGTTAGGAAAAATAAAATGCTTCCTCCTAGTGTTTTCCTGACATCTGAGACCCACGACATTGTGAGCATACATAGTCAATAGACAAGAGAACAACACAAGATCGGCTGACACCTGGGACATAGCTGCTCGAGCAGTATTTTTTTTGTTATTGTTGAGACGGAGCAGGGTTTGAACTAGGATGTGGCCTGTCTAGCCCAGGCTTATATTTTATGTTCACCATGTGACCAGCCCAGCTATTTTTTTCTTTGTGAAAATGAGCCCAATTTATTTTTCTGAAGAATACCCAATCCAGGCCTATTTATTTTTCTACGCCCTGATGGGCTGCAACTCTTTCAAGATGCGTGCAAATCTTGGAAGTAATATGAAATTGGTTGTAAATATAAAAACAGATGACAAATTGGCAATTACTTTATAATTTCTGAATTTTTTCACATTTTCAGATTCCTATTTCACTGGGCATTAACCTAATTTAAATATATCTTCAAAGTACTTTAAATCTGGCTCGACATTTCGGTATTAAAAATAGTTTGGAACCCATAGAAATATCCGAAATTGGCCCTGGCCAGCCAAAAAACGGACTGCAATAAATTGCATAAGAAGTCACAATGAGCTATATATAAATTATTAAAAAAAAGAGGAAATGGTCAGACTTATGGGCCTATTAAGTTGACACGTATGCAAGATTTTTTTAGTTATTATATACGTCAACAAATGATTCTAGCAGACGTATCCATTGGATGTCAATCCAACGGCCATCGTGTTTCTTCAATCTCTGATCTTCTTGCTCCAGCCGCCAAATCCAGCGCTGGCGGGACCGCCTGCTCTCGCCTCCCGTGCAGGCCTCACCGCCCCTACTACTTCCACCGTTGGCCAGGGCATCCCTCTACTCACCCACACCCCCTATTATTCTGCGGCGACGGCAGCCTCACACCGCAGTGAACCCTCGTACTCCTCTCTGCCTGGGCATCCACTGCCGCGTCTTCCTCGGCTCCGCGTCGTCCCCTTCCTAGACCTCGCCGTCGTACACCGCCCTGGTGCTCTCGGTGCGGTGTGGTCAGCGTGGTCAAGGAACGACTTCCATCGAAAGAGTACTGTCGTGGAGAGGCTGACGGCTGGGTCCACGACAGCCGCAAGGAAGTGCCTCCTTATTACGCGGAAAATAATTATTCCTCCACCTGACAGCAGGGACCCACCGGACGTGCCACTATATTTGGCAAAAAATCATTTCCCCACTAACTACTGGGACCCACCAGACGGGCCACCGTATTTCATGAAAAAAAAGTTCCCCCGCTGTCAGCTCAGACCCACCGGAAGTGCCTCCTTATTACACACAAAAAAATAAATACTCCCCCTGCTGGTTGGGACCCACCTTGGTGGGAGGCTGACTTGTGGGCCTACTAAGTTGACGGGGACGGAGTGCTTTGTCAACTTAGCCAATATGAACGATTCTAGCTCCAGTGACCATACGATGTCAATCCAACGGCCGTAGTGCTTCTTCAACCTCTGGTCTTCCTGCTCCAGCCGCCCAAAGCAGTGCCGGTCGTGCCGCATGCTCCTGCCTCCCGTGGCCAGCTATGCTGCCGCGGAGGCCTCACCACCCCCTACTATAACCACCACTGGCCAGGCCATCCCTCTACTCACCCACACCCCTCTTATTCTGCGGCGACGGCAACCTCACATCGCAGCGAACCAGTGAACCCTTGTACTCCTCTACACGTGGGCATCCACTGTTGCGTCTTCCCAGCTCCGCGTCGTCCCCTTCCTAGGCCTCGCCGTCATCCACCGCCCTGGTGCTCTCGGCACGGCGTGGCCAATGTGGTCAAGGAACGGCTTCCACCGGACCTGGACTGTACGTGGAGAGGCTGACAGCTGGGTCCACGGCCGCAGCAAGGAAGTGCCTCCTTATTACGCGCAAAATAATTATTCCTCCACCTGACAGCGGGGACCCACCGGACGGGCCACCGTATTTCGTGAAAAAACATTTCCCCCTGACTGCTAGGACCCACCAGCTACATCTTCGCACGCAAGGAAGTGCGTCCGGGCAAAAAAAATGATTCGCCCTGACTGCTGGGACCCACCAGCTACATCTTCGCATGCAAGGAAGTACGTGCAGTCGGGACCCACCTGGTCGAAGCGTACATAGCGTTGTCATTCTGGTCGCGAACGTGTACGTACATACTGGTCGATATAGAGGCGCGCACATGTCGTAGTAGAGGCGCGCACGTAGCATGTACACGTACGTACAACGGCCAGGGTGCAAGAAAGTAAATACGGCCATGTACGTACATATGGGCGGGATCTCGAACGCCTACTCATGCATACGTATGTCCAGGGCTTGTATACATAGTTGGGTCAGAACGGAGAAACAACGTCGTCGTCGTGTTCATGGGGAGCCAACCGGCTGGGTCGGAACGGAATGCGTCGTCGTGTTCCTCGGGAGGGCTTGGACGAAACAGCCGATGGAAACGAGGCCTGGCGGACCGCGGAACGGAGGAAACAGCCTTGTGTTCGACCGGCCACGGTCAAAACGGGATCCTGTTCATCGGAAGGGGTTTGGCGTATCGCAAAACAGAGGAAACGGACCTCCTACGGTCGAAACGGGGGTCATGTTGATCAGGAGGGGTGTGGCATACCGCAAAACAAAGGAAACAGACTTGTGTTGGAGCGCTACGGTCGAAACGGGGGTCCTGTTCATCGGGAGGGGTGTGGCGTACTGCAAAACGAGACTCCATGGGATACCGTTCATCTCCACTGTCGGTGTCAAAACCGGCGGATCTCGGGTAGGGGGTCCCGAACTGTGCATCTAAGGCGGATGGTAATAGGAGGCAGGGGACACGATGTTTACCCAGGTTCGGGCCCTCTTGATGGAGGTAATACCCTACGTCCTGCTTGATTGTTCTTGATGATATGAGTATTACAAGAGTTGATCTACCACGAGATCAGAGAGGCTAAACCCTAGAAGCTAGCCTATGGTATGATTGTATGTTGTCCTAGGGACTAAACCCTCCAGTTTATATAGACACCGGAGGGGGCTAGGGTTACACAAGGTCGGTTACAAGGGAGGAGATATACATATCCGTATTGCCTAGCTCGCCTTCCACGCCAAGTAGAGTCCTATCCGGACATGGGACGAAGTCTTAAATCTTGTATCTTCATAGTCCAACAGTCCGGCCAAAGGATATAGTCCGGCTGTCCGGAGACCCCCTAATCTAGGACTCCCTCAGTAGCCCCTAAACCAGGCTTCAATGACGATGAGTCCGGCGCACAATATTGTCTTCGGCATTGCAAGGCGGGTTCTTCTCCAAATCCTAAATATCTGCTAAGTAGTGTCCGGCTCCCATAAATGTTAGACTTCTTGGCTTCTGCGCCCAATAAGGGCCATCTTCCACGCGTCGAGCAAATGCGAGGAACCAGGGTGTTTTTACATTCGCCCCCCTAGCCAAGTAAATAAATCGTCTATTAAAGGGATGGGGATTCTCAGATCCAATCCACACCATCCTCCCACGGCGAGAATTCATCGGAGCGCGCTCGGGAAAATCCATTCCAACATGACCGGCCACCTCAGCTCCTCCTCCCGCCCCCATAGCCCTAAGCCCGATGATTGGGAGAGGTGTTCTGTCCCACACAGCCGATTAGTAGAGTTGCAGACCCAGGGATTTCTCCCTCCAGCGTATATGGTCCCCGTCTGATCCGGGCTCGCCACCTATAATGGCGGGGAGCAAGCGGAGAGCTTCCCCAATCCCTCTAAGGGGGAGCGGGTATGCCTTGTCCCTTACTTACTAAGGGGACTCGGATTTCCAATTCATCCGTTCCTCCGCGGGCTCCTGGAGTTTTACGGCCTCCAACTGCATAATTTCACCCCGGCTTCCATATTACACATCGCCGGTTACGTTGCCCTTTGTGAGTTGTTTCTGGGCTGCGAGGCTCATTTCGAACTGTGGAAAAGGTTATTTTGCCTTGTTCCCCGCACACAGAAGGGGTCACTTTATTAGGTGGGCGGAGCTGAAATATGGCGCATCGCTGAGACCCGATACCTATCCGATACTCCGAAGAAGACGTTCGAAGACGTTTTATATGGGGACGTCCCCCTTCCAGACCCTGTTCGGCGGGGTCTTCCTGAGCTCAACAATGCTCCTTTGAAGAAACTCCGAAGCTGGCATCCACGGAGCCCCCAGGAGGAAGACAACGGAGAAGTCCTTTACCTGATGAACCAGATTAAAGCGCTGGCTCAATCAAGATTGACAATAATCGAGGTTATGTCAATATGCATAATGCGGGGAGTGCAGCCACTTCAATATCGAGGGCACCCCCTGTGGTGTTTTAACGGGGAAGATGATGCCACCCGTTGCGGGCGTAAGGGACCGGACTCCGCTGCTGCTTTAGCAAAAAATATGTCCGAGTTGTTCAAGGGAGAGGAAGACGAGTTCATATGTATCAAGCCACGGGATGGATTCTCCATGTACAACCCTCCAAGCTGGGTGAGTTGTACCTCTTTACTCCCATCCTTCCCGCATTCTTCGTTGCAGATACTCACCTTGCCATTTCACGGTAGGAACTGCAAAAGGCTGTAAGGGAGGTTGAAATGATCTAGAAGACGACTAGAGGGTGGGTGAATAGGAGTTTTAAAACTATTACGGATTTGGCTTTATCCTAATGCGGAATTAAACTAACGGATACTTTTCAAGCACAAATCCTAAATATGCTAGGCTCAACTAAGTGCACCAACAACCTATGCTAAACAAGATAGGCACTTAAGCAAACTAGCAAGCACAAACTATATCATAAGATATGGAAATGAAGGAACAACTAAGCAATTCAACTATCACAAGATATATCAATATGGGCAAGTATGAATTGCGGAAAGTAAAGGGTGTGGGTATGAGATAACCACAAGTGAGTCGGGGACGCGGATTTATCCCAAAGTTCACACTTGTGAGAGTGCTAATCTCCGTTCAAGCAATGCAACAAATGCAACAAATGCTCAACTCACTCTCTCAATCTCACAAGATGCAACTCAAGAAAGTAGGAGATTGAAGAGAAGGGATGCAATGGAGGAAATCAACAAATGACTCCAAGATCCATCCACAAATACCCCTTCACTTAGAAGGGAGATAGGGGTTTGGGAGAGGTGGTAAGAGGCTCAAAATGATGTTTAGAATGTCAATCAACAGCCCCCCAACCGGTGGGAGGAAAGAGCCCTTAAATAGCCAAAACCCAAAACTAGCCGTTGGGGCTCAACGGGTAGTACCTGGACACCCCGTGCCCACGGGGGTTTAGACCCCGTGCCCACGGGTGTAACGCCCGGATAATCTTGCTACAGTAATCCCACGCTAATCATGCCACGTCATCCCGACTACTGTTGCTAAACGTCCGTTAGTTCAAATCGTGTCAAATTCAAATTTAAAATTAATGTCAGCAATAAAAGTTTTCAAAAATTGAAACAAAAATGTTCGGTGGTTGCCAAATATTACAAAGGTAATTATGGTGCAGCAAACACATTTTTATAAAATGTCTAAATAATTTAAAATGTTTTAAAACATAGATGCAAATAGATAAAAACAAAACAGAAAAACTAAAACTAAAAATTTGGAAGAAAGGAGGGAGGAAGACCCCCCGGGCCAGCAGACCCAGCGGGCCGGCCCATTCGCCCTCCAGGCCCAGCCGGCCGGCCCACTACCCCCCTCCTTATCCACTCCCTCACCCGAACCCTAACCTAACCACCCCCCACTCGCACCACTCCACCCCCCGCTGGATCTGGATCGGGAGGACTCCCGATCCCCTCGCCCCTGCACGTCGACGCCGACGTCGGCGCCCGGAGCCCCCCCCCCCCCCCCCCCCGCCGGACTGCTTCCTCCACCCCACCGGCCTGCCTCCTCTACGACGTCGTCGCCGTCTTCCTCCTCAACCCCCGCTGCCACTCCCCTATCGGCAACGTGAGCCCCGCCGCCACGCTCGTCTCCTCGCTCCCTCCCTCTTCCCCGCTGCTCCCTCGTCCCGCAGCTCCATGCCGGCACGCGCGCCCGCGCCGTCCCGTGTGCGCGACGCACTAGCGCCCCTGCTCACCGTGGCCTCGCCTTGGCCGGCATGCCTCCACACGCACGCTGCCCGCGCCCCGTTCGCCCCTGCTCCCGTGCAACCACGCCGTCTTGCCTGCGCCCCGGCCTCGCCTCGTTCGCCCGCGGCCACCGCACTCACCAGGGCGGCCACTGCCGGGGTCGCGCCCTGTTCCCCCCCCCCCGACGCACTACGAGCTGGCCGTCGGCGCCCCTGTGTGGGCGGCCGCGCGCACAAGCCCTGCTGTGGCCTGCCGAGCGGGCTGGTGCCCGACGCCCGCATCGCCGTTGCCCGAAAATCGCGCCCGACCCGCTAAGGCCCCAGGGGCCTATGACATGTGGGGCCCCACCCCACCCAGAATGTTTTAATAAAAAAGGGAATTAAAAATATAATAATAAAAATAATTAAATAAATAATAATAATTAAATTAATTAATTAAGGAATTAATTAAGTTAATTAATCATAATTAGATTAACCTAATTAACTAATTAGTTAAATTAAACAGTAATTAGATTAGTTAAACATTAATTAGGCTAAACAGTCAATGGCGAGTGGGACCCACACGTCAGCGACCCAGTCAACACCTCTATTGACTGCTGATGTCATGCTGACGTCATGAAACACTGTTCTGGATAATGTTGAATTAAAATATTTAAATTAATCCTAAAAATGATTTAAATCTTTTAAAATTAATATAAAATAAACCGTAGCTCAGATGAAAATACTTTCTACATGAAAGTTGCTCAGAACGACGAGACGAATCCGGATACGCAGCCCGTTCGTACGCCACGCATCCCTAGCATAGCGAACACGCAACTTTCCCCCTCCGGTTCGTTTGTCCGAAAACACGAAACACCGGGGATAATTTCCCGGATGTTTCCCCCCTTCACCGGTACCACCTCGTACCGCGTTAGGGCACACCTAGCATCACGCTTTGTCATGTCATGCATTTGTTTGCATTATATTTATTGTTTCTTCCCCCTCATCTCTCGCTAGACACCGAGACCGACGCCGCTGCTACCCAGTACTACTACGGTGTTGACGACCACTCTCTCTTGCCAGAGCAACCAGGCAAGCCCCCCCTTTGATCACCAGATATCGCCTACTCTTCTCTATACTGCTTGCATTAGAGTAGTGTAGCATGTTACTGCTTTCCGTTATTCCTATCCTGATGCATAGCCTGTCCTTGCTACTACTGTTGTTACCATTACCTGCTATCCTACTGCTTAGTATAGGATGCTAGTGTTCCATCAGTGGCCCTACACTCTTGTTCGTCTGCCATGCTATACTATTGGGCCGTGATCACTTCGGGAGGTGATCACGGGCATATACTATATACTTTACACAGTTACATTACCTGTGGTACTGTTCGAAGTTGGGGGCTGAAGGGGCAGGTGGCTCCATCCCGGTAGAGGTGGGCCTGGGTTCCCGACGGCCCCCGACTGTTACTTTGAGGCGGAGCGACAGGGCAGGTTGAGACCACCTAGGAGAGAGGTGGGCCTGGCCCTGGTCGGCGTTCGCAGATACTTAACACGTTTAACAAGATCTTGGTATTTGATCTGAGTCTGGCTACTGGCCTATACGCACTAACCATCTACGCGGGGACAGTTATGGGCACTCGACATCGTGGTATCAGCCGACGCCTTCGTGACGTCAGCAACGGAGCGGCACGCGCTGGATTGGACTGGAACGCCTACTAGGCTAGGTCTGCTTCCGGCCGCCCACGCAACGTGCAGGTGTTCTAAGGGCGATGGGCCCAGAACCCTGGGCGCTTAGGTTTAGACCGGCGTGCTGACCTCTCTGTTGGTCTAGGTGGGGCTGCGACGTGTTGATCTTCCAAGGCCGGGCATGACCCAAAAAAGTGTGTCCGGCCAAATGGGATCGAGCGTGTTGGGTTATGTGGTGCACCCCTGCAGGGAAGTTAATATATTCGAATAGCCGTGATCTTCGGTAACAGGACGACTTGGAGTTGTACCTCGACCTTATGACAACTAGAACTGGATACTTAATAAAACACACCCTTCCAAGTGCCAGATACAACCGGTGATCGCTCTCTCACAGGGCGGCGAGGGGAGGATCAGCGGTTAGGATTATGCTATACAATGCTACTTGATGCTACTTGGTGAACTTACCATCTACTCTCTCCTACATGCTGCAAGATGGAGGTGGCCAGAAGCGTAGTCTTCGACAGGATTAGTTATCCCCCTCTTATTCTGGCATTCTGCAGTTCAGTCCACATATGATACCCTTATTCCATTTGATACCCATGCATATGTAGTGTAGCTCCTTGCTTGCGAGTACTTTGGATGAGTACTCACGGTTGCTTTCTCCCCCTTTTTCCCCCTTTCCTTTCTTTCTGGTTGTCGCAACCAGATGCTAGAGTCCAGGAGCCAGACGCCACCGTTGATGACAACTACTACTACTCGGGAGGTGCCTACTACTACGTGCAGCCCGCTGACGGCGACCAGGAGTAGTTTAGTAGGATCCCAGGCAGGAGGCCTGCGCCTCTTTCGATCTGTATCCCAGTTTGTGCTAGCCTTCTTAAGGCAAACTTGTTTAACTTATGTCTGTACTCAGATATTGTTGCTTCCGCTGACTCATCTTTGATCGAGCTCTTGTATTCGAGCCTTCGAGGCCCCTGGCTTGTAATATAAAGCTTGTATTACTTTAATTTGTGTCTAGAGTTGTGTTGTGATATCTTCCCGTGAGTCCTTTATCTTGATCGTACACATTTGCATGTATGATTAGTGTACAATTGAATCGGGGGCGTCACAAGTTGGTATCAGAGCCGACTGCCTGTAGGAATCCCCCTTCCACACTCCTTGGCCGAAGTCGAGTCTAGTGATTGCAAAACTTTTACTAACATGACTGTGTGGCTTACGAGCCCACGTCCCCATTGGGTGGTATTAGGATCTTTTACTCCTTGATCCTTACTCTGGGACTCTGAACTCTCTCCTACTCGGGTTAAACGATTTTACTAACTCTAACGCCAGGATCCTGTGACCACGTTCACCCCAAAGTTGGATAAGCCCTAGTTATTCTTTAGAATAGTATTTGAACCTTATCCACATTGTCATTTGACTCCTTTGAAAACATCTTTGTTTTCAGATGGAACCCACGAGGCAGGTCGTGCGCCACACGACGGCCATTGGTGCCTCAGGATCGCCTGCTGTGTTGGTTGAGATGATGACCTATCTGGGTTATCGCTGGCACCCTGAATACACCGTCTATGAGGAGTACCAGGACTTCAACCAGGAGCAGTACCGTGCCATCGTCCACCTCTACTCTCGAGAGTATGACTCCACTACCGTGCTGCACACTGCTCATGGTGTTGGAGTGACCATCGACATGGCGGTCCACGATGCTGCTTATGCTGCTCTGACACGTCTTCGCGAAGAGTATCAGGAGTTGGACACCTCCCCCTTCAGGCACATTGCTATCGCATCTGATGTTGGTGCGGAGGGATACTACACTGCTGCCTACTCCACCGTCACCCGAGAGCCCTTCTACCATCAGAACCTGGTTCTGCATGCTGATGGGCTGGATAGAGCTAACCGAGCTCTTCGCCACGAGTTGTACACCACCCGTCAGCACCTGTACCGTGCTCTGACGCTGTTGCACCCCTCTGTCCGATCTGGTGATCTGTCGCGTTCTGCGGTCTACCCTGCCAGGACCGTGATGCCCCATGGCATCGGCTGGCCAGATGTGGGAGGCTACTCTCCTGCACTTGGTCCTCTCCTGCCACCTGCGCATCGGGTTCCGCACCAGAGTATCCGCGGACCCCAGGCTACTCGCATGGAGGTCTTCCCTTCGCGTCACTACCAGCTGTCAGGCTACACCTACCTCCACAGTTCCTCCTGGGACTGATGAAGGCTTGCTTATTAGTGTTAGATGCATTCGTCGCGAGCCTGCGTGCCGCCTATGATGTATTAGTCTATGTACTGAACTCTGTGTACCGAACTCTATGCATGATCTCTTTTGTAAGATATGCCGACTACTATGTAGTATCTATCGTGCTGCTTTCATTGTGCATGTTTCATCATGAATGATTCTTGTCCTTGCAAAATTTCTCGATGCTGAACTACCCCTGTTATATATTAGCAGGATGGTTAGACCAGGTGGTCGTGGACGTGGTGGCAACCTCCCACCACCGCCTGAGTACATGGCTGGTATGATCCAACAGCTTGAGATGAATCGCCAGTTCATGGAGAATATGATGGCTCAGTTTCCTCGCCCCAATATGAACCAGCAGCCAACCCCAGTAACTCTGCAGGATTTCATGCGCCTGAACCCAACTGTGTACCGCAGCTCAACTCAGCCTCTGGATGCTGATGACTGGCTCCGTGACATCACCTATGAGATGGAGTCTGCTGATGTAGCCCCTGTCAGCTATGTCACCTTTGCTTCCTTCTTCCTGAAGGAACCCGCAGCTCAATGGTGGGACAGCCACAGGCGTAATCTGCCAGTTGGAACAATCATCACCTGGCCAGACTTCCAAGCTGCCTTCTGTGCTTGCTTCATTCCTTAGGGAGTCATGGACCGTAAGAAGTGTGAGTTTCGCAACCTCACCCAAGGCAACAAGACTGTTGAAGCTTATCAACGGGAGTTTCTTGACTTGTCCCACTATGCTGAAGAGGACATTGCAACTGGTGCATGCAGACAGGAGAAGTTCCGTGATGGCCTTCAAGCTGACATCAAGCTCGCACTTCTAGTGCATGACTTTGCTGATTTCGCCACTCTGGTGAACAAGGCCATCAATGTCAAAACTGGTCTGCAGGAATACCAGAGCTCTCACAGGCGCAACCGTGACACGAGCTCATCTCCAGGCCCGTCCTCGCAGAAGCGCAAGATATGGATTCCCAATAGCATGTACCAGCCGGATGCACCTACCCCAAGGCAGACCTATGCTGCACCTCGTCTGCCTGCTCCTCCGACTAGGCAGCCAAGACTCCCAGCTCCACCACCACAAGCTCCTGTTCCCACTCCCAATAATTGGTTGTGCTTCAAGTCTGGACAACCAGGGCACCGTGCTAGGGAATGCAACCAGAACCAGAATCAACTGGCCCTTCCAGCAACTGGCCGTGGAAGCAACCAGCCCCGCAGCAACAATGCCAAGTCTTATGGTCGTGATCATGCCAACCACGTTGATCTGAGCGAAGCTCAAGACCAGCCTGCTACTGTGATGGGTACCCTCCTCGTAAATTCAGTACCAGCATCTGTTTTATTTGATACAGGTGCATCGCATTCATTCATGTCAGAAGGTTTTGCATGCTTGCACGACATTAAATGTGAGGACATGAATGCTTCACTATTAGTACACACCCCAACGGGCCAATGTCGAACCTCCATGATTTGCAACGACGTCCCTGTAGAAATCAAAGGACTGGAATTCCCTGTCTCTCCCATCGTACTGAAGTCCTGTAGCATTGATCTCATTCTGGGAATGAATTGGTTAAAAGTGCATACTGCTTCTATAGTTTGCGCCACTAAGACCGTCCATCTGCTACACCCTTCAGACGAAATAGTTACTTACCAAGCTCATCTGGTGCAAAATGCCGAGGCACGGCTTTATGCCTTGAATGCGTTGAACGCTGCACCACTCGAGGGCATTGAAAACATTCCCGTCGTTCGTGAATTCCAAGATGTCTTCCCAGAAGAACTTCCAGGGATTCCCCCTGCTAGAGCTGTCGAATTCATCATCGACTTGAAACCCGGCACCACCCCTATAGCTAAATGACCCTACAAGATGCCGCCGCATGAGCTCATTGAGCTTAAGGAGGAAATCGACAAATCTCTTGTCAAAGGTTTCATTCGCCCAAGTTTCTCTCCTTGGGGAGCACCTTCTCTCTTTGTTAAGAAGAAGGATGGGACAAACCGATTAGTCCAAGACTACCGTCCTATAAACCAAGCTACCATTCAGAATAAATACCCTCTTCCTCGGATCAATGATCTTTATGATCAACTGGCTGGCTCATCAGTGTTCTCCAAACTCGACTTGAGGTTGGGTTACCACCAGATCCGTGTTCGTGAAGAGGACATCCCGAAAATAGCCTTCGTGACTCGGTATGGATCATACGAGTACACTGTCATGTCATTCGGCTTAATGAATGCTCCAGCCACCTTCTCTCGTCTGATGAACTATATATTCATGGATTACCTCGACAAGTTCGTCGTGGTTTATTTGGACGATATCCTTGTGTTTTCCAAGAACAAGGAAGAACATGCTGAACATCTTCGTCTTGTGCTGGAAAAGCTTCGGGAGCATCAGCTGTATGCTAAGTATTCCAAGTGTGAATTCTGGCTCCCCGAAGTAACCTATCTTGGGCATGTCATCTCCAAGGATGGTATTGCCGTCAACCCTGAACGAGTTCAGGCTATTCTCGATTGGACTCCTCCGAAGAATGTGAAGCAAGTCCGAAGTTTCCTCGGTCTCGCCAGCTATTGCCGTCGATTCATCGAGAACTTCTCCAAGATTGCCAGGCCCCTGACTAATCTGTTGCATAAGGGTGTCAAGTTTGACTGGACAGACAAGTGTCAGGAAAGTTTCCAGGCGCTCAAAGACAAGTTGACTTCTGCCCCCGTGCTTGCCCCACCTGATACTAAGAAGGACTTCGTCATTTACTGCGACGCTTCCCGTCAAGGATTAGGCTGTGTCCTAATGCAGGAGCGCAGAGTGATTGCTTATGCCTCTCGTCAACTGCGCCCTCACGAAGTAAACTACCCAGTTCATGACCTCGAGCTTGCTGCTGTCATTCATGCACTGAAGAAGTGGCGACATTACCTTCTCGGTAATCGTTGCGAGATCTTCACTGACCATCAAAGTATGAAGTATCTGTTTACTCAGCCAGATCTGAACCTCCGTCAGCAGAGATGGATGGAGACTGTTGCAGACTTTGACGTGGGTATATCCTATACCCCCGGCAAGGCTAATGTAATGGCTGATGCCTTGAGCCGCAAGTCTTACTGCAACCACCTCCAGGTTCATAAAGTTCAGCCCTCTCTTGTCGAAGAATTTAGAAAGCTGAACCTCCATATTGTTCCTCCTGGAGCACTCACTCCCCCTCCCCCGGAATTCCGCAAGATGAATCTTCTTGTTATTACTAAGGGTTCTCTAAATACCCTGACTGTCGTACCAGATCTCGTAGCTGGTATAAAGACTATACAAGGTTATGACTCTGAAGTCCATAATATTAAACGCCATCTAGCAGAAGGAAAGCCCTCATTCTTCACTATCGCCGACGATGGCGCCTTGTATTTCAAAGGCCGCCTAGTGGTACCATGTTCGAAGAAAAACCTGGATAAGACTAAAAGGGTTATGCAAGAAGCTCATGATACGCCTCTGTCCATCCATCCTGGTAGTACAAAGATGTACCAGGATATTCGTCAAAGATTCTGGTGGTCTAATATGAAGCAGGACATTGCTCATTATGTTGCTGAGTGTGACGTATGTCGCCGTATCAAAGCAGAGCATCAGAGGCCTGCTGGAACTCTGCAACCTATCTCTATTCCTGAATGGAAATGGGACCATGTTGAGATGGACTTCGTCACTGGATTTCCCAAATCACAGAAAGGTAATGATGCTATTCTTGTCGTCATTGACCGGCTTTCTAAAGTTGCACATTTTCTGGCGGTCAAAGAGACAATCACTGCTAGTCAGCTTGCTACTCTCTACATGGCCAGAATTGTTTCACTTCACGGTATTCCACTGGTTATCAGTTCAGACCGTGGCAGCTTATTCACTTCAAGATTCTGGGCAAGTTTCCAAGAAGCTGTTGGGACTCATCTGTCGTTCAGTACTTCGTTTCATCCTCAGTCGCAAGGACAGGTTGAGCATGTCAACCAAGTTCTCGAAGACATGCTTCGAGCTTGTGTAATATCATTCGGCAAGAAATGGGAGGAATCACTTCCATATGCCGAGTTCTCTTATAATAATAGCTATCAAGTTAGTCTAAAGATGTCCCCCTTCGAAGTGCTATATGGACGAAAGTGTCGAACCCCTCTGAACTGGTCAGAAACGGGGGAACGTCCACTCTTTGGTCCGGATATTATCCAACAGGCCGAAGGACAAGTTCGCATTATTCGCGAGAATCTCAAGACTGCTCAGTCACGTCAGAAAAGTCAGTATGACCGTCATCACCAAGACATGGTCTATCAACCTGGCGAAAAGGCTTATCTTCGAGTTACACCAATGAAGGGTGCACACCGCTTCGGGATCAAAGGAAATCTAGCTCCCCGCTATATTGGTCCTTCCACTATTCTCGAAAGGCGTGGAAAGGTGGCATATCAACTGGAGCTCCCGCAAAACCTTTCTCAGGTTCACGATGTGTTCCACGTGTCACAACTCCGACGCTGCTTCAAGGACCCAATCCGAGCAGTGGATCATGAAGTGCTTGAATTGCAACAGGACCTCTCCTATAAAGAGAATCCGGTCCGCATTCTCGACCAAGCTGAACGCCGCACGCGTCAGAAGGCGATCAAGTTCCTCAAGCTCCAGTGGTCGAATCACTCTGAAGACGAAGCCACCTGGGAACGCGAGGATCGTCTTCGTGATGAATACCCCGCACTGTTTCCTTCTACCTCCTAAATCTCGGGACAAGATTTCTTGTAGTGTAGGAGATTTGTAACGCCCGGATAATCTTGCTACAGTAATCCCACGCTAATCATGCCACGTCATCCCGATTACTGTTGCTAAACGTCCGTTAGTTCAAATCGCGTCAAATTCAAATTTAAAATTAATGTCAGCAATAAAAGTTTTCAAAAATTGAAACAAAAATGTTCGGTGGTTCCCAAATATTAGAAAGGTAATTATGGTGCAGCAAACACATTTTTATAAAATGTCTAAATAATTTAAAATGTTTTAAAACAGAGATGCAAATAGATAAAAACAAAACAGAAAAACTAAAACTGAAAATTTGGAAGAAAGGAGGGAGGAAGACCCCCCGGGCCAGCAGACCCAGCGGGCCGGCCCATTCGCCCTCCAGGCCCAGCCGGCCGGCCCACTACCCCCCTCCTTATCCACTCCCTCACCCGAACCCTAACCTAACCACCCCCCACTCGCACCACTCCACCCCTCGCTGGATCTGGATCGGGAGGACTCCCGATCCCCTCGCCCCTGCACGTCGACGACGACGCCGGCGCCCGGAGCCCCCCCCCCCCCCCCGCCGGACTGCTTCCTCCACCCCACCGGCCTGCCTCCTCTACGACGTCGTCGCCGTCTTCCTCCTCAACCCCCGCTGCCACTCCCCTACCGGCAACGTGAGCCCCGCCGCCACGCTCGTCTCCTCGCTCCCTCCCTCTTCCCCGCTGCTCCCTCGTCCCGCAGCTCCATGCCGGCACGCGCGCCCACGCCGTCCCGTGTGCGCGACGCACTCGCGCCCCTGCTCACCGTGGCCTCGCCTTGGCCGGCGTGCCTCCACACGCGCGGTGCCCGTGCCCCGTTCGCCCCTGCTCCCCTGCAATCACGCCGTCTTGCCTGCGCCCCGGCCTCGCCTCGTTCTCCCACGGCCACCGCACTCACCAGGGCGGCCATTGCCGGGGCCGCGCCCTGTTTCCCCCCCCCCCCCACCCCGACGCGCTGCGAGCTGGCCGCCGGCGCCCCTGCGTGGGCGGCCGCGCGCACAAGCCCTGCTGTGGCCTGCCGGGCGGGCTGGTGCCCGACGCCCGCATCGCCGCTGCCCGAAAACCGCGCCCGACCCGCTAAGGCCCCAGGGGCCTATGACATGTGGGGCCCCACCCCGCCCAGAATGTTTTAATAAAAAAGGGAATTAAAAATATAATAATAAAAATATTTAAATAAATAATAATTATTAAATTAATTAATTAAGGAATTAATTAATTTAATTAATCATAATTAGATTAACCTAATTAACTAATTAGTTAAATTAAACAGTAATTAGATTAGTTAAACATTAATTAGGCTAAACAGTCAATGGCGAGTGGGACCCACACGTCAGCGACCCAGTCAACACCTCTATTGACTGCTGATGTCATGCTGACGTCATGATGACGTCAGCAAACACTGTTCTGGATAATGTTGAATTAAAATATTTAAATTAATCCTAAAAATGATTTAAATCTTTTAAAATTAATATAAAATAAACCGTAGCTCAGATGAAAATACTTTCTACATGAAAGTTGCTCAGAACGACGAGACGAATCCGGATACGCAGCCCGTTCGTATGCCACGCATCCCTAGCATAGAGAACATGCAACTTTCCCCCTCCGGTTCGTTTGTCCGAAAACGCGAAACACCAGGGATAATTTCCCGGATGTTTCCCCCCTTCACCGGTACCACCTCGTACCGCGTTAGGGCACACCTAGCATCACGCTTTGTCATGTCATGCATCGTCATGCATTTGTTTGCATTATATTTATTGTTTCTTCCCCCTCTTCTCTCGCTAGACACCGAGACCGACGCCGCTGCTACCCAGTACTACTACGGTGTTGACGACCACTCTCTCTTGCCAAAGCAACCAGGCAAGCCCCCCCTTTGATCACCAGATATCGCCTACTCTTCTCTATACTGCTTGCATTAGAGTAGTGTAGCATGTTACTGCTTTCCGTTATTCCTATCCTGATGCATAGCCTGTCCTTGCTACTACTGTTGTTACCATTACCTGCTATCCTACTGCTTAGTATAGGATGCTAGTGTTCCATCAGTGGCCCTACACTCTTGTCCGTCTGCCATGCTATACTATTGGGCCGTGATCACTTCGGGAGGTGATCACGGGCATATACTATATACTTTACACAGTTACATTACCTGTGGTACTGTTCGGAGTTGGGGGCTGAAGGGGCAGGTGGCTCCATCCCGGTAGAGGTGGGCCTGGGTTCCCGACGGCCCCCGACTGTTACTTTGAGGCGGAGCGACAGGGCAGGTTGAGACCACCTAGGAGAGAGGTGGGCCTGGCCCTAGTCGGCGTTCGCAGATACTTAACACGTTTAACGAGATCTTGGTATTTGGTCTGAGTCTGGCTACTAGCCTATACGCACTAACCATCTACGCGGGGACAGTTATGAGCACTCGACGTCGTGGTATCAGCCGAAGCCTTTGTGACGTCAGCAACGGAGCGGCACGCGCTGGATTGGACTGGAATGCCTACTAGGCTAGGTCTGCTGCCGGCCGCCCACGCAACATGCAGGTGTGCTAAGGGCGATGGGCCCAGAACCCTGGGCGCTTAGGTTTAGACCCGCGTGCTGACCTCTCTGTTGGTCTAGGTGGGGCTGCGACGTGTTGATCTTCCGAGGCCGGGCATGACCCAGAAAAGTGTGTCCGGCCAAATGGGATCGAGCGTGTTGGGTTATGTGGTGCACCCCTGCAGGGAAGTTAATCTATTCGAATAGCCGTGATCTTCGGTAACAGGACAACTTGGAGTTGTACCTCGACCTTATGACAACTAGAACCGGATACTTAATAAAACACACCCTTCCAAGTGCCAGATACAACCGGTGATCGCTCTCTCACAGGGCGGCGAGGGGAGGATCAGCGGTTAGGATTATGCTATATGATGCTACTTGATGCTACTTGGTGAACTTACCATCTACTCTCTCCTACATGCTGCAAGATGGAGGTGGCCAGAAGCGTAGTCTTCGACAGGATTAGTTATCCCCCTCTTATTCTGCATTTTGCAGTTCAGTCCACATATGATACCCTTATTCCATTTGATACCCATGCATATGTAGTGTAGCTCCTTGCTTGCGAGTACTTTGGATGAGTACTCACGGTTGCTTTCTCCCCCTTTTTCCCCCTTTCCTTTCTTTCTGGTTGTCGCAACCAGATGCTGGAGTCCAGGAGCCAGACACCACCGTTGATGACGACTACTACTACTCAGGAGGTGCCTACTACTACGTGCAGCCCGCTGACGGCGACCAGGAGTAGTTTAGTAGGATCCCAGGCAGGAGGCCTGCGCCTCTTTCGATCTGTATCCCAGTTTGTGCTAGCCTTCTTAAGGCAAACTTGTTTAACTTATGTCTGTACTCAGATATTGTTGCTTCCGCTGACTCATCTTTGATCGAGCTCTTGTATTCGAGCCTTCGAGGCCCCTGGCTTGTAATATAAAGCTTGTATTACATTAATTTGTGTCTAGAGTTGTGTTGTGATATCTTCCCGTGAGTCCTTGATCTTGATCGTACACATTTGCGTGTATGATTAGTGTACGATTGAATCGGGGGCGTCACAACGGGGTCTCGTGCGCATGGTACGAGCCCGTGCACACGGGGCCTCGTGCCCACGGGGGTCAAAAACCCCGTGCCCACGGGGTACCCAGGACAGCCTGCAGCAGCCCACTAAAACATGCATAACTTTGGCATACGAACTCCGAATTCGATGATCTTGAGCTCGTTTTGAAGCTAGGGAAAAGCCCAAGGTCCTCACCCAAGATCAACAATAAAGCATGATGCAAGTAATGCAAAGGTTTGAGCTCTCTACATGCGACGTGATCAAGCTACTTGCCCGAGAGTCCCTCTTGATAGTATGGCTATCAAACCTATAATCCGGTCTCCCACCAAGCACTATGAGATCGGCAAAACTATAAAAACCTAGCTAAGTTATACCTTTGCCTTGCATATTCAACTTGAGCTTGATGATGACTTTAATGCTTGCCTCAAGTTGGAATCCCTTTCTTGTCCACAACCACTTGGTGAAGATACTCGAATTGCTTCCTCATATTGCAATGAGGGAAGCCTTAACTTAAGCCCATCTTCACATGTGCATTATCATGATGTGGACCGCAAGCTTCAAAGCATATAACCTCCGACTTCTCATCTAGCACTTGGACACCTCGAACCCGATGACCATCACCACTTGATGTCATCCTCACATAGGCTACTTGAAATATTTCCTTTTGATCCAAGCCCATGAGAAACACCTAACCCACATAGACATACCAAACACATCGCATGGGTTAGGTAACAAAGCACAATTCACAATTACTTACCATACCACTAGATCACTTGATCTCACGTGGTACAATGTTTGTGCTTTGAGAGTTGACCACTTAGATATAATCTTCAAGCTTCATCTTGGTTAATCAACATCTTTACTCCAAGCTCCATCTTGGTTTCTTGAAAGCCACAATGAACTCTTCATTTCCCTTCATTGCTTCAAGACTATATCACCAAAGACTCTTCCATGACCATATCAAGTTCCACTATGAATATCATCTTGGTCACCACTTGCCCTTCTAAAAACTCCATCACAATCTCTTGAGAGGCCTAATGAATTCGTCACTCTAGTTGCTTGCTTCAAGACTTGATCAACTGAAACCCAACACATGAGCTCACCATGATCTTGTCTTGAGACCATAACTTGAATTCTTCTCTTTGATTATTCTCTCAAGCCCTTGATCCTTAAAAGTCCTCCATCATAATATCTTGAGAGGCACAATGAATTCTTCACTCTAGTTGTTTGCTTCAAGACTTGATCAACCTAAACCCAACACATGAGCTCACCATGATCTTGTCTTGAAACCATAACTTGAATTCTTCTCTTTGATTACTCTCTCAAGCCTGGATCCTCAGAAGCCCAAATATATCAATCTTTGAGATCCTCCAATGAACTCCATCATAAACATAATTAGATTAGGCATTGAAACCAATCTTGATGGCTTCAATAGAAGTACCCGAAGACCAACTTGAAACCTCACTAGATATGGGATCTCGAGAGCCAACACCTAGGCCCCGTGAGCACGGGGTATCCAGAGAGTTGACACTCGACCCCGTGCACACGGTACAAGCCCGTGTGCATGGGGTATCCAGAGAAGGATACCATGAGGACTTCTTCGGATGCTTTGATGGCAGACTTCACAAAACAACCCAATGCACTTCAAGCATCACTATGGAACATATCTTCATATAAGATTCAATGCACTTGATTCTCCATAGTAATTGTCATTTAATACCAAAGCATAGGGCAAATATATCTTCATATATATGGACTTCATCCTTGATTCCATCCAATATCCTTGTGGCACCATCTATGGACAAAACCTTCAAATATATCTCACTGAAAACATTAGTCCATAGAGATTGTCATTTAATTACCAAAACTACACTTAGGGGCTACATGCCCTTTCAATCTCCCCCATTTTGGTAATTGATGACAATCTCAACAAGAGGGTTTATACAATGAATTTAAAACAAATATGCAATCTATCCGAGAATAAATTGTATACTTGACGTGGTTTTGATAGCCTCAAACATCACAAAGATAGTTGATGTTATCCAAACCGGTTGTACTAGCATCGAAATACTACACAAGAATTTGATGCTAGAAGAACCACAATATATAGAGCACTCCCCCACAATATATGCACAGGAAATAACTTGGTGGATTTTCCTCTATATACACATCCATGCAATGAGCAAGCACAACAAAAGTAGATAAGCATGAATGATAGGAACCAACCCACTTCACCTAAACCCTCTAAACTTCTCCCCCATTGGCAACAAGTGCCAAAATGGAAGAATAAACTAGACGGCCACTATAGTATGCGTTCCTCCTTAATTTGTGCATTTCTCATATTGTGTGTGGAATCAAATGCACATATCTAGTTATGAACAAACGAAGAAATTCACACTATATTGAGGATCCATAGAATGCACCAAAATGATATGACAAGATAACCAAACATTCAAAGGATCCAAAGAACATATTTTGGGCAAGGGATAATGGAGATATCCAATATGATAATCATGCTAAGCATGGGTCCAAAATATATCCAACAATTCATGAGTGCAAACATATATGCAAAACATATAAGCACTCACTCAACAAGTACTAATCATGCTATGATGCAACATACACAATGTTGACTCTAATTTAAATAAATGCATGAAGTAAGTACTTGTTACCGAGAGAGAAAGCATTGGTTCAAGGGGCCCTTGATCTAGTACGCGAACATGAGGGACTTGATCTTGTTCTTGGATAGGTACATGATCTCCCATAGCATCTTACTCTTGTGTTGGGGGTGATGACTTCCCTTGTGGTCGATCCACAAGAGGGGCTCTTACTCCTTCTTCTTCTTCTACATGGACAAGGGGTGTTTCTTGTGGAAGAATATGACCAATCCCCATTGTACTTGTAGCTTGGGAAGGAGCCTCATCACCTACAACACTTGAAACAAATTGCTCTGCATGGAAGCCGTTATTCTCATCACACTCCACATTCACCATTTCCTTAATACATCCCGTGGATTTATTGAGAATATAGTAAGTGTGGAATTTTGATGCATATCCAACAAAAAGACCCAAATTTTGGTTAATCGGGTTTTCATGATGATAATGAAATACTTACGACCGAACCGGGTTTTCATTTGTCTTCTCCCTGAAATCAAAGAATAAATCAAGCTTGGCCCTAATAATTTCCCACGGTGTCTCCACCTTCCTCGTGAATAAGCCAAGCATCCAATTCTTCTCCAAGGTACCTAAAACACATTAAGGTACAAAATGGTCCCCAAACATATTGGGTTCGAAGTAGTAAGCACAACCACAATACATAGGGCAAACTCCACAATAAGGATGTGCAAAAGGATATGAAATTGAATTTCATGCACACCTTTAACCATTAATGATATTATGGAGTTTACCCTATATAGAGGATCAAGAGAGCAAGCAAGGCATGAAGAAGTACATAAATAAATATGCATGCACATGCCTACCAAGATCCAAAGAGATATAATTTGGACAAAAGAACACTTAAAAGAAGAATACTCCAATAATGATATAAAGCATTCAAGTTTTCCAAATTATATCAAAGTGACGAATCCACACAGGACCGCACACAAAGTACAACATATGAACTAAGCAAAAACCAAAGAGCATAAAGGATATACATTACACACATGCTCAAAGGCTTATCTCACTCAAGTAGATAATAGATAGTACAAGGAGTGAGATAAGGCAAGTTGAAGCACAAGCCGAGAAGGAGATGATCATAAAATTCTACCACAAGAAGAAATACCAATTGGTATTTGGAAATAACACTCGGTGGTAGAATCCGAAGAAGCACAAGATCATAAACAACAACCACCCCATGCGCACGGGGGTCAAAAGACCCCGTGCACACGGGGTATCCAGGGAGTTACGCAACACCCCGTGCGCACGGGGGTCAAAAGATCCCGTGCGCATGGGGTATCCAAAACTTTTCTGGTGCAAAATCTGGATACCACGACAAGCACGCAACAGAGGCAAATAACCACCTACAAGAGATAATTAATGGATACTCTGAGAATTTGAATTGCAAATGAGCTTGACATACCACATAGTGACTAGATAATATTGAGTATCAATACTATGTAGTATTTCTCATATTCACATTTTGGGTTTGTGATGTGCACAAAACATAACACTCCCCCATAATGTGATGATCCACTAATATCTCGCAAGAGCCAAACAACATACAAATAAGGCTCAAGACAACAAGCATCACTATATGATGTGCAATGCAACCTACACATGCTAGATAACACAAATCAAGAATACTAGGAAACACAACATATAAATGCACATGCTAGATACAAAACCTAAGCATGCAAGGGGCGAGTAACTTTCAATGTAAGCAACAAAAAATACAGGTTACCGCAAGGAGCAACATTGGATAGATAATATGAAGATAATCCACATGACTTGGCTCGAACAAATAAATGGTGGATATCCTTTTCCTCATGAACTAGCCAAATCTCCAATGTCCCCCACACACCTATTGATCAAGTTTGATCTTGATGGTCCCCAACCAAGTTGGGTCCTAAGAACTTAGTCACAATAGGCTTGGCAACCCAAATGGTCTTTTCCATTTCCAAACCACTTTGGGCACCAACAAACTTGGCAAACAAATTGCCAACAACATGCTTCCTAAGCGAATAATGATCATTGACTAGAGGAGGCTTAGGGATGTTACGTTGGGACAAGATGAGGATATGTGTCCCTTCTCACGACAAATATAGCAACATGTGCTCCCCCTTCTCTTCTTCTTTATTTTCTCAACTTGGGGAGCATTATCTTGTTCATCATTGGTAGTGGCCTTTCTTCAACATGAGGTTGACCTTGAGATTGAACTTGAGGCCACTTCCCTTGTTGCCTCACATTTGAAGCCTTCTTCTTCAATGGACAAGATCTCACATGGTGTCCAACATTCTTGCACTTGAAGCATGTAATGTTGGCCTCATTCTTGACTTGGTCTTATCCTTCTTCTTATTCTTGGACTTCTTATTGTTGGAAGTGAAACCAAGTCCACCCATGTCATGAGGGTATTTTTGACCACTCAAAATATTGTTGAGAGTGGAATTTCCTTTATGACACATTTCCAAGTCTTTCTTCAAATTAGTGACTTGAGCCTTGAGCTCTTTGTTTTCCTATACAAGGTTAGTATCAACAAAAGTACTAGAGGAAGTAGAAACTTCATTATTAGAGCAACAAGGCAAGGAGAGAAATTCATCACAAGAATTGGCTATAATATGTCTAGAAGAATTACTAGGACTAGCACATGTCAATAAATCATTTTGAGTAGATATAGTGCTAATGTCCACATGAGGCTCACGAGATGTTACCTTAGTCACAATAGCCTCATGAGCTAACTTTAGCCTTTCATGGGAGATTACAAGGTCATCATGAGAGCCCGAGAGCTTTTCATGAGTTTCTTCTAATTTCCCATAATTGCTAGTTAGCAAAACAAGTTGATCCCTTAGCTCAACATTCTCCTTCAAGATAGATGCTTCACAAGGAGTAGAGTTAGTAGCACAAGCATCATTGACAATATGAGAGGAGCTAGAAGAAACTAGATACTTCACATGAGTAGCTTGAAGTTCCTCATAAGACTTAGAGAGTTTGGTGAGCTCTCCTTTGACATTCTTGTAGACAAGGTCAAGGTGCTCAAAATCCTCTTTAAGTTGATCATGAGCAACTTCAATCTCTTCTTTAGAAGATTCTAAGTCTCTAAGAGTTTCTAGAGCATCAAGAAGGTTACGATCAAGTTTTTCATTTTGTTCTTGCTCTTCGTGAAGTAAATCATTACACTTTCCAAAATGAGTGATAAGATCTTTAAACATCTCATAAGTGTTCTTATTTACCCCACGAAGAGAATTACCAATTTCATATATTTCTTGACTCATATCCCTATCACATTCATCATCACTCTCATCAATATCATTACAAAGAGTAGATGATACCTCGGTATTACCTCTTGCCATGAGGCACATGTGAACATCGGAGGTCAATGGTGATTCTTTTGGAGAGGGAGTTTCTTTATCATCAAGAGTAGGGTATCCATGTTCATCCTCTTGACACTCATAGGACTTCCTCTCCAACGAGGTGATGTCCTTCTTTGCTCCTCTAGCAATTTCCTCATTAAAGATGTGTGCACTATTTTCTCTTGTTTCCTCTACATGGTTAGTCAAACAACAACTAGAGGAAATAGAAGCATGGAGATCATGGAAACAAGGAGTATCAAGCATATCATCACAAAAGGTATTCAAGGAATGTCCAAATGATATGCATGGACTATGAACACAAGAATGTAAGTCATTTTTGCTAGATATGCTCAAGTCCATAGAATCTACAACACTAGCATGTATACATGAAAGATAATCAATGTTTAGCACAACATCATCATCACAAATAATATTTCCACTCACCATGTCATTACCTTGGGACATGCCATATGTTGGTGAGGTGGAAGAAGTAGAAATTTCCAAGCACATGGATGAAGAAGCAATATGGAGTTCTTCATGATTTGAAGATGTGGAGAACTCCTCAATTGACTCCTCCGACATATGATGAATATCAACAAGATTGGACCCACCATATATTTCTTCAAGTTTGGTCCACATATCATGAGCCGTCACATAAGTCATGATTGACTCAAACACTTCGAGGGATATGGACCGGATTATGGCATTCTTAGCACCATACCCACAAAGCATACCATCATTTTCCTCATTAGTTGGAAAAAGGTAATCCTTCCACGGAGAAGCCCCTACAAGAACAATTCGCACAAAATTTGGACCCATGGTCCAGAAATGACAAAGCATGCGAATTTTCCACAAGTGATAGTTTGTGCCACTAAAACAAAAGGTGTCATCGTGCACTATACCACTAGTCGACATCTTTACTCTCTATGCAGCGAAGCCTACCAAGGAGAGACCAAAGCTCTCATACCAATTGAAATGATCTAGAAGACGACTAGAGGGGGGTGAATAGGAGTTTTAAAACGGATTTGACTTTATCCTAATGCGGAATTAAACTAACGGATACTTTTCAAGCACAAATCCTAAATATGCTAGGCTCAACTAAGTGCACCAACAACCTATGCTAAACAAGATAGGCACTTAAGCAAACTAGCAAGCACAAACTATATCATAAGATATGGAAATGAAGGAACAACTAAGCAATTCAACTATCACAAGATATATCAATATGGGCAAGTATGAATTGCGGAAAGTAAAGGGTGTGGGTATGAGATAACCACAAGTGAGTCGGGGACGCGGATTTATCCCGAAGTTCACACTCGTGAGAGTCCTAATCTCCGTTAGAGTGGTGCTAAAGCCAAAGCTCCGGGGCGTCACCAAGTGACTCACCGTATTCTCCCTTTCGAGTCACCCCCAACGGATGAGCCTCGGTTCACTCGGGGTTGGTCTTGAAGGCGACCACCACACCTTTACAAACCTCTCCGGAGCACACCACAACTGTCGGAGTTCTAGGAACGGGGGTCCCCAGACTTGCCTGCCTGCGGCCTGCGGCATGGCTCAAGCGGGGGCCCAGCGCGGCTCATCTTCATCAGCTCAAGCTTAAAGACCCTCGCGAGGGGCCAAGCCTCGCGGGGCGGACTACAGGAAGCTTCCTCAGAGGCAGCCTCATCAGGCAGGCTCGCGAGGAGGCGGAGAGATCAAGGCAGGGGTACCTCACGAGGAACCTATGATGCAAGCCATGACGATCGAGACCAGGCGGGCGCTAGGTGGGCGCAGTGTCCTTGTTTCCCCTTTGGTGCAAAGGGGGCAAGCACAGGCCAAGGCATCAGGCAAAGGTTACCATTCCGGTGCAACAAGACCAAGACCAGCCGGACGGCAGGACGGAGGTCACCGTGGAGCCCAAGACGGCGTCATCGCTGGTGCTTTTGGCAGCCGAAGACCACCTTTGGTCAGGATAACTTGTACTAGATGTTCCCCTTTGAAATGGCCAATTGTTGGCGCCCTTCCCGCTCATTATTTGGGGAGAGGCCCAGGGCCTCTATAAATAGAGCTAGCCACCACAGAGTAGAGACATCTATACACCCCAAGAACATCGAGAGATCTGGTAGAACCCTAGCAGAGAGAGAGAGGCGATGAACTCACCCTAGCGGTTCATCGCACCAGCTCAAGAACACCTCTCGCGAGGATGTTCTTCCCTTGTACTGTCCATCATCAGCCCCAGAGGCAATCCACCACACCACACACTGGAGTAGGGTATTACACCACAACTGTGGCCCGAACCAGTATAAACCTCGTGTCTCTTGTGTTGTTCATCATTTTCATCTTAGTTCACACGAGAGGATCGGACGTAGATCGGTAGGGGAGAGATCTCCACGCGCACCCCAGTGTTCGAACCTCAAGGGTCTGCCGGAACCCGAAACCCGACATTTGGCGCGCCAGGTAGGGGTGCGCCGGAGTCCTCCTTCCTGACGACCCGCTCTCCCCTGACATCGCATCCCACCCTCATGGCGGAAAACGCGCCGCCCGCTCCAGCAACGGATGCCGACACTGGGGCCAGGGGGCTCCGGGCCTTGGCCCCTGCCTTGCGGCAAGTGCAGTGGCCGCGCAAGTTCAGGCCCGAGATGCCGTCGCGCTACGACGGCGTGACGGGCCCGATGATTTTCCTGCTGGCGTACGAGGAGGCCGTCATCGGAGCCGGGGGCGACGATCGGGTGATGGCCAACTGGTTACCCATGGCCCTCACCGACGTCCCGCGCGCGTGGCTCCTCGACCTGCCGACGGCCTCTGTCACCTCCTGGGAGGAGCTGCGCGACCTCTTCCTCGCCCGTTTCGCCGCACCAGCGCCACCCGTCGTCGCAGCTCTCCTGGGTGGCTCCCAGGCACCGCCCTCGAGCCATCACGTCAAGCCGTTCACCCGCCGGATCAGCACCGCCTCCAAGCGCCGAGAAGCCCCCCCGGGCTGGGTGGCGCCCGAGGCCGAACTAACCTTCGACTCGGAGGACCACCCCTTCAACCCCATTGGTTCGGGCGCGCTCCCGATGCTGTGCACCCCCACCATCTGCCAAGTGGCCGTCACCAGGACCCTCATCGACGGTGGTGCCGGCCTCAACGTGCTCTCGATGGAGGCCTTCATCCTCCTCCACGTACTGCTGGAGCGGCTCCGACCCAGCAGGCCTTTCTCGGGCGTCGGAGCCGGTTCCATCGCCTCCTTGGGGAGATCCGCCTTCCAGTGACCTTCGGCACCTGCGACAACTTCCACACGGAGCTGATCGACTTTGACATCGCCCCCATCGGCCTCCCCTACAACGCCATCCTCGTCTATCCGGCCCTGGCTCGGTTCATGGCAGCAACTCACCCGGCGTACAACCTCATGAAGATGCCTGGGAGCAGCGGCGTCCTCACCGTGTCAGGAGACACAAAGGATGCGCTGTAGGTGCTCCAGCCTATTTTCAGGGCGACTGCGGTGGCGCAGCCCACTGGCACCGACGCCCTCGAACCCAAGGGGGCTGCGCCGGCTAAAAAGAAGCAGTTGTTCACCCAAGACAAGGCAGAAACCAAGCAGGTACCAGTCGACGCGGTCGGGTCCGCTAGCGCCACCTTCACCATAGGGGCCAACCTTGAGCCCGAGCAAGAGAAAGCCCTGATCGGTTTCCTGCGTGCGAACAAGAAGGTGTTTGCGTGGGAACCTGATCAGTTAGCAGGGGTCCCAAGGGAAGTGATTGAGCATCACCTCAACGTGTGCCCCAATGTGCGCCCCGTGAAGCAGAAGGCAAGGCGGCAGTCTACTCAGAAACAAGCTTTCATCGTCAAAGAGACCCGGAAGCTAGAGGCGGCAGGAGTTATCCGCGAGGTCCGCTACCCTGATTGGTTGGCTAATCCGGACGTTGTGTCGAAAAAGGGAGGAAAGGAGCGCATGTGCGTCGACTTCACCAACCTCAACAAGGCCTGCCCGTAGGATCCATTTCCGCTCCCCCGCATTGACCAGATAGTCGACTCCACCGTAGAGTGTGACCTATTGTTCTTCCTAGATGCCTTCTCGGGCTATCACCAGATCAAGATGGCGGTAGAAGACATGGAGAAGACGGCCTTCCTGACCCCGTGTGGAGTGTACTGCTATACGTGCATGCCGTTTGGGTTGCGCAACGCAGGCGCGACCTTTCAGCGGCTGATGCACATTGCCTTAGGCCGGCAGCTCGGGAGGAACGCAGAAGCTTACGTCGATGACATTGTGGTGAAATCTCGTGAGGCAAGGACCCTAATACAGGACCTGGAAGAAACCTTCACGAGCCTCAACGAGGTGGACCTACAGCTCAACCCGGAGAAGTGCGTGTTTGGAGTCCCCTCAGTCAAGCTCCTGGGTTTCCTCGTATCCCACAGGGGCATCGAGGCCAACCCTGAGAAGGTCAAGGTAGTCGAAGATATGAGCCCACCAAGGACCCTCAGAGAAATGCAGAAGCTCACCGAGCGTGTAACTGCGCTGGGGCGTTTCATCTCCAAGCTGGGGGAACGAGCACTGCCCTTCTTCAAGCTGATGAAGAAAAAGGGCCCCTTCGAGTGGACTGAAGAGGCCGACAAGGCATTCCAAGACCTCAAGAGGTACCTTACCAGTCCACCAGTGATGGTAGCTCCGCGTCCTCGGGAGCCCCTGGTGCTCTACCTTGCGGCCACCCCCTACTCCGCTAGCGCAGCCCTGGTAGCGGTCAGGGAGGAGCGTTGTGCCAAGGCTGCATCAACCATCCGAACTGAAGCGAAACAGAGCCAGGAGGGCCTCGCGAAGGCTGCAACCGCAGCCGGAAAGGAACAGCCACGGCAGGAGAACGCACCCGGAGCAGGAGAGGCCCCCTCAAGCGACCAAGCACTGGGAGCTCCGTCGTCTCAAGAGACGCCTTGACCTCCGGAGGACACAAGTAGTGCCAGCACCCTCAACCTCGTCGAGCACCCCGTGTATTTCGTTAGCACAGTGCTACGGGACGCGAGGGCGCGGTACCCCATGCCTCAAAAGCTCCTCCTCGCGCTATTGGTGGCCTCACGCAAGTTGTGACACTACTTCCAAGGCCACCCCATCAAGGTCGTCTCGACATACCCCTTGGAGAGGGTACTTAGGAGCCCCAACTCGGCTGGAAGGGTTGCTGAATGGAACATCGAGCTGCAGGCATTTCAGCTAGAATCCAGTATGACCAGAGTCATCAAGGGAGCCGCGTTAGTAGATTTCATGGCAGAATGGGCAGAAGCGCCGGGTCTTGAGGCAGGCGAAGACCGGTCACTTTCCCCGGGAAGTGAAGCACTGGATGGCTGGGTCATGTACTTTGATGGGGCGTTCTCCCGACACGGTGCGGGAGCTGGCGTAGTGCTCGTATCTCCTACCCAGGACAAACTCTACTACGCCATGCAACTTTGCTTCCAGCACGGAGAAAAGGTCTCCAACAACATAGCGGAGTACGAAGGCCTAATATCAGGCTTGAAGGCCGCAGCTGCCTTAGGGGTGAAGTGCCTCATCATCAAGGGCGATTCACAGCTCATCGTCAACTTCTCCAACAAGATATACGAGCCAAAGGACGAGCACATGGAGGCCTACCTCGCTGAGGTCCGCAAGATGGAGAAACAGTTCTAGGGACTGGAGTTGCAGCATGTGCCTCGCGGCATCAATCAGGAGGCTGACGACATTGCCAAGAGGGCATCTAGGCAGCTGCCTCAGGAGCCCGGCGTCTTTGAGGAGCGGCTCTTCAAACCCTCGGTGGTGCCGTCGCTGTCTAGCACGGCACAACCAAGGGAGGAGCTCCCTCAGCCGCCTGCCTTGGGAGCTCCGGTCTATGGCCCGGCATCAGGGGCACGCCTACTCCTGGCGTTGGAGCCTCAGGAGGGATGTTGGATCCCAGAGCTCAAGGACTACCTGATGCAAGGGATTCTGCTGGAGAACGAGGAGGAGGCGGAGCGTGTGGCACGGCAGGCCATGGCTTATTGCATCCAGGATGGCGAGCTCTATAGGAAGCGCCCAAATGACGTGTCCCTACATTGCATTTCCAGGGAGCAAGGAAAGGAACTGCTAGCGAACATACACAGCGGAGACTGCGGGCACCACTCGTCGTCACGAACCCTTGTCGGCAAGGCGTTCCGCAGCGGGTTCTACTGGCCCACAGCACTCAGCGATGCCGTTGAGCTGGTGAAGGCTTGCGAGGCCTGCTAGTTTCACGCTAAACAGATCCATCAGCCTATGGGGGGTCTGCAGACCATACCCCTCTCCTGGTCATTCGCAGTTTGGGGGTTGGACATTCTGGGCCCGTTCCCTTGGGCGCCAGGGGGCTATCGCTACCTCTACGTTGCCGTGGACAAGTTCACCAAGTGGGCCGAGGTGGAAGCTGTCCGCACAATCCCGGCAGGCTCGGCAGTCAAGTTCATCAAGGGCCTCGTGAGCCGGTTTGGGGTGCCTAACCGCATCATCACTAACAACGGTTCGCAATTCACCAGTAATCTCTTCAAAACGTATTGTGCTAACCTTGGAACGCAGATATGCTACGCTTCGGTAGCACACCCCCGGAGCAATGGTCAGGTGAACGAGCCAACGCGGAGGTCCTGAGGGGCCTCAAGGCCAGGACCTTCAAGAAGAAGTTGCAGGCCTGTGGCAGGGGCTGGCACGACGAGCTCCAGTCCATGCTATGGTCAATCCGCACAACAGCGACCAAGCCGACTGGCGAGACCCCGTTCTTCCTTGTCTATGGAGCGGAGGCTGTTCTCCCTCACGAGGTCAGACGTCGCTCCGCACGGGTCCTGGCATTCGACGAGGCTCAGCAGGACGCCATGCGGGGGACGGATCTCGTGCTGGGGGAGGAACGCCGTCGGGAAGCCGCACTGCGAGCGACAAGGTATCAACAGGCGCTACGACGATACCACAGCTGCAACATCCGCCCCAGGACCCTTGAGGTAGGGGATCTCGTGCTCAAAAGGGTTCTCTCCAAGGAGGGGCTGCACAAGCTCTCTCCCATGTGGGAGGGCCCGTTCAAGGTTGTTCATGTTTCCAGGCCTGGCTCCGCGTGCTTGGAGACTCCGGAGGGAGTACCCATCCAGAACCCATGGAACATTCAACATCTCCAGAGGTTCTACCCCTGAGTGAAGCTGCTGCGTTTTGGAAAAGGCCCGGTGCCTGTGAAGAAGGCGAATGCCTGTGAAGCCGCTGTGTTTTGGAAAAGGCCTGGTGCCTGTGAAGAAGGCGAATGCCTGTGAAGCCGCTGCGTTTTGGAAAAGGTCCGGTGCCTGTGAAGAAGGCGAATGCCTGTGAAGCTGCCGCATTTCAAGAAAGGCCCGGTGCCTGTGAAGAAGGCCAATGCCTGTGAAGCTTGCCGCCCGTGACACTCTCATGTAATAATGAGTGGGGCTATACACGCCCCGGAGTCTCCGGAGTGCCGCCCTCGGGCCTCGGGGGCTCCCGCCCACGCCCAGTGGCAGCACTTAGCTCCGCACTGGTGAGAAGACGTCGAAGACTAGAATAGGCGCCGAACGCGGCTTTCCCATTTTCTTTCTGCAGTTGGCTTGTTTATTCTCGTTTGAAGTTTTTATTGGAGTTGCTGACGTTCCTGGCTTGTGGCTCTTTGTCTTTCTCGCTCGCTCACCTCATTTTCTCTCGTGAAGTCTCACGAGGGAGGATCGCGGGCGCCCTCGCGAGTGTTTTCTGCCCCGATCGTTTGGAGCTTTCCTATCCGAGTCCTCTGCGGGAGCACCCCTCCCAGTCCGTGCCCCACGGGCATCGCGACATGAGCGCAGGACTTGGGCCGATCGCCCACACAGCTAAGACCATAAGTTACCCCTCCTACTGATCCTTGCAGGGCACAAAGTGCACGAGCAGGCCACGGCCTCGGGGGACGAGGACCGCGCCAAGTCCCACCGAGCTAAAATAGTTCCCGCACATGGGAGCGCGGCGCGAGAACACGGCGCAGAAATAGCGGAAACGGCGCGATGGTTAAACAGCAACAATTCTAATACGCCCCCGCGGGGCCCTACATTACTTACTATTTTTGCGTAGGATAAGAAAGAGAACAAAACGGACGCGATTCGTCATGTGCCAACCCACAGCGAAGGCTCGAGCTGCTCCTGGGACTCAGGCGGATCCCTCCTCTCGCTTCACCGGGGCGCGACGGCGGGCTGACCCGCTACCTTCACCCAAGCGGGCGCGACAGCGAGGAGGCTGGTCGCGGCCACCGCTGGAGGAGCTGCTGCCTGAGAGGGAGTTGCTGAAGCTCGGAGAACCCCGAGCACCGCCGCCTGTACACCAGTCGCCATCTTCATCCTGGTCAGAGCCAGGGCTGGGCAGGCGGCCGCGGTCGCCGTCTTCAGGGCAACACCCGGCACGGCGACCGTCTTCCCCAAACACCCTCACGTAGAGGGTGGCGTCGCCATCAAACTTGAAGTATAGGGTGCACCACCGGCTCAGGCCACGCGCGCGGGCAAACGTTTGCCAGCCGCGTGTCAGAGCCTCGTTCCCAGAAACGGAGACCTCCAGCGACGCCCAGGAGGCCCTGCTGTAGCATCCGTCTGCCTGGAGCCAGAAGCCGCACCGGGCGTTGGCTGGCAGTTCATCTACGAAGAAACGGGGGAGCTGGAGCCTGGTGCTGGATGGGTCTGCCGACCACACGACGAACTCCAGCAGCACCTCCATAGAGCAAAAGCGTGGCCTAGGGGGCGCACACCCACGGCGTCCCCCCCCCCCCCCCCCCCGTCGGCAACCTGGCGCTCACCACCGCGCCGGGAACCGCCTCCATGGCCGCGGGAGGCCACCACGGGGACCGTGGTATACTTGCGAGGGTGGCCTCGGCCACGCTTGGCCAGGGGGGTCAGGCCCAGCCTGGGGGCCTTTCTTTTCTCCACGGCCGAGAATCTCTTTGGAGCCATGGGAGCCACGAGTAATCGAGAAGAAGCAAAGGAGCAGCAAGGAGGGACGGGCCGAAGGGGGTCGCCCAGCCCCGTACATATAGCCGAAGGAGGCCAACCGCCATGCACCATGATCGCAGGTAATCATGACCGGTTTCCCTGCATGCAGGGATTTATCAAGTCATGCGGTCGCTGAGGCGTCGTGCGGAAGCGCAGTCGCCCACGTCCAATCAATCGCCACGTGGCGCCCAAGGCCGCAGTCTGTTAGGGCCCGCGGCGCTTCATGCTTGCCCCTTCGCTTCTCTGCTAAGCCAAGCCTGCGCGTGCCTTGGGCCCGGGGGCTACTGTCGGCATTCTGGGAATGGGGGTCCCCAGACTTTCCTGCCTGCGGCCTGTGGTGTGGCTCAAGCGGGGGCCCAGCGTGGCCCATCTTCATCAGCTCAAGCTCAAAGACCCTCGCGAGGGGCCAAGCCTCACGGGGCGGACGACAGGAAGCTTCCTCAGAGGCAGCCTCATCAGGCAGGCTCGCGAGGAGGCGGAGAGATCAAGGCAGGGGTACCTCGCGAGGAACCCGTGACGCAAGCCATGATGATCGAGACCAGGCGGGCGCCAGGCGGGCGCCGGCCTACGCAGTGTCCTTGTTTCCCCTTTGGTGCAAAGGGGGCAAGCACAGGCCAAGGCATCAGGCAAAGGTTACCATTCCGGTGCAACGAGACCAAGACCAGCTGGACGGCAGGACGGAGGTCACCGTGGAGCCCAAGATGGCGTCACCGCCAGTGCTTTTGGCAGCCGAAGACCACCTTTGGTCAGGATAACTTGTACTAGATGTTCCCCTTTGAAATGGCCAATTGTTGGTGCCCTTCCCGCTCATTATTTGGGGAGATGCCCAGGGCCTCTATAAATAGAGCTAGCCACCACAGAGTAGAGACATCTAGACACCCCAAGAACATCGAGAGATCTGGTAGAACCCTAGCAGAGAGAGAGAGGCGATGAACTCAGCCTAGCAGTTCATCGCACCAGCTCAAGAACACCTCTCACGAGGCTGTTCTTCGCTTGTACTGTCCATCATCAGCCCTAGAGGCAATCCACCACACCACACACTGGAGTAGGGTATTACACCACAACGGTGGTCCGAACCAGTATAAACCTCGTGTCTCTTGTGTTGTTCATCATTTTCATCTTAGTTCGCACGAGAGGATCGGGCGTAGATCGGTAGGGGAGAGATCTCAGCGCGCACCCCAGTGTTCGAACCTCAAGGGTCTGCCAGAACCCGACAACAACCACGGAAGCTTCCGGAGGAACTTGACCACCTAGGCCACTTGAACACCCTTCCTCAGAGCACACCGCAAAAGGAAGCTTCTGGGGGAACCTTGGCCACATAGGCCTCTTCACAATCCTCTCAATGTATCACCAAACCGTCTAGGAGGCGAAGCCTCCAAGAGTAATAAACTCACGGGCTCTCACTCGAACAAATCGATGCGGGGAGCTCAAACCAATGCAACAAATGCAATGCAAGTTCAAGCAACAAATGCTCAACTCACTCTGTCAATCTCACAAGATGCAACTCAAGAAAGTAGGAGATTGAAGAGAAGGGATGCAATGGAGGAAATCAACAAATGACTCCAAGATCCATCCACAAATCCCCCTTCACTTAGAAGAGAGATAGGGGTTTGGGAGAGGTGGTAAGAGGCTCAAAATGATGTTTAGAATGTCAATCAACAGCCCCCAAACCGGTGGGAGGAAAGAGCCCTTAAATAGCCAAAACCCAAAACTAGCCGTTGGGGCTCAATGGGTAGTTCCTGGACACCCCGTGCCCACGGGGTCCCGTGGGCACAGTACGAGCCCGTGCACACGGGGCCCCGTGCCCACGGGGTACCCAGGACAGCCTGCAGCAGCCCACTAAAACATGCATAACTTTGGCATACGAACTCCGAATTCGATGATCTTGAGCTCGTTTTGAAGCTAGGGAAAAGCCCAAGGTCCTCACATAGAGAACCACCCAAGATCAACAAGAAAGCATGATGCAAGTAATGCAAAGGTTTGAGCTCTCTACATGTGACGTGATCAAGCTACTTGCCCGAGAGTCCCTCTTGATAGTATGGCTATCAAACCTATAATCCGGTCTCCCACCAAGCACTATGAGATCGGCAAAACTATAAAAACCTAGCTAAGTTATACCTTTGCCTTGCATATTCAACTTGAGATTGATGATGACTTTAATGCTTGCCTCAAGTTGGAATCCCTTTCTAGTCCACAACCACTTGGTGAAGATACTCGAATTGCTTCCTCATATTGCAATGAGGGAAGCCTTAACTTAAGCCCATCTTCACATGTGCATTATCATGATGTGGACCGCAAGCTTCAAAGCATATAATCTCCGGCTTCTCATCTTGCACTTGGACACCTCGAACCCGATGACCATCACCACTTGATGTCATCCTCATATAGGCTACTTGAAATCTTTCCTTTTGATGCAAGCCCATGAGAAACACCTAACCCACATAGACATACCAAAAACATAGCATGGGTTAGGTAACAAAGCACAATTCACAATTACTTACCATACCACTAGATCACTTGATCTCACGTGGTACAATATTTGTGCTTTGAGAGTTGACCACTTAGATATAATCTTCGAGCTTCATCTTGGTCAATCAACATCTTTACTCCAAGCTCCATCTTGGTTTCTTGAAAGCCACAATGAACTCTTCATTTCCCTTCATTGCTTCAAGACTATATCACCAAAGACTCTTCCATGACCATATCAAGTTCCACTATGAATATCATCTTGGTCACCACTTGCCCTTCTAAAAACTCCATCACAATCTCTTGAGAGGCATAATGAATTTGTCACTCTAGTTGCTTGCTTCAAGACTTGATCAACCGAAACCCAACACATGAGCTCACCATGATCTTGTCTTGAGACCATAACTTGAATTCTTCTCTTTGATTATTCTCTCAAGCCCTTGATCCTTAAAAGCCCTCCATCATAATATCTTGAGAGGCACAATGAATTCTTCACTCTAGTTGTTTGCTTCAAGACTTGATCAACCTAAACCCAACACATGAGCTCACCATGATCTTGTCTTGAAACCATAACTTGAATTCTTCTCTTTGATTACTCTCTCAAGCCTTGATCCTTAGAAGCCCAAATATATCAATCTTTGAGATCCTCCAATGAACTCCATCATAAACATAATTAGATTAGGCATTGAAACCAATCTTGATGGCTTCAATAGAAGTACCTGAATACCAACTTGAAACCTCACTGGATATGGGATCTCGAGAGCAACACCTAGGCCCCGTGAGCATGGGGTATCCAGAGAGTTGACACTCGACCCCGTGCACACGGTACAAGCCCGTGTGCACGGGGTATCCAGAGAAGGATACCATGAGGACTTCTTCGGATGCTTTGATGGCAGACTTCACAAAACAACCCAATACACTTCAAGCATCACTATGGAACATATCTTCATATAAGATTCAATGCACTTGATTCTCCATAGGAATTGTCATTTAATACCAAAGCATAGGGCAAATATATCTTCATATATATGGACTTCATCCTTGATTCCATCCAATATCCTTGTGGCACCATCTATGGAAAAAACCTTCAAATATATCTCACTGAAAACATTAGTACATAGAGATTGTCATTTAATTACCAAAACCACACTTAGGGGCTACATGCCCTTTCAGAGGTCATTAGCCCACCTCCACAACCAGAGGACCCTGGCCGGGCCCCCGATCCCAGACTCGAAGAGGATCCGGACATATTCGTGGAGCTGATAGACAGGCAATTCTACCAATTGAGCTGTGATGACGCCATGGTGGCCATAACGACTGACTATCCCGGACTACTCCCTGCATCGCACGTAAGAAAAACCAAAAGTCCCAACTCCCAAAAAGGATCCCCTTTTATGCACTTCACTTACCATAAACATATGGTGTTTTATAGGGAAGGCATTCGGGACACCGTGCCGAGCCCGTAGCAACTCGCCAACAAGAGGCACCGAAGCCGGGCAGGCCAAAAAGGAAGGCAGTCAGGACGGAGATGCCGGCACAGAGGTATGACGCAAAACCTCACTCCATGGTTGTCGTCTTACTTAAAACATATGACGTCCGTGTTTCTTAGAAGAAAGAACGCTCGCCGGACTATATCCGGAGAGGCTGCCGATCACGCCTCGACCAGTCGGGCTCCAGGGCCGGACATGGAGGCGGAAGCCAATGCGGGGCAGACGACGGATGCTCCTCCTACAGAGGATGCGGACAGACTATTCGCTACAAATTCCGAAGTGGAGAGCGCCATGAATCACAGGCGTCGCCGGGCCGTACTCCGTGATGCTTGTCTCTCATCAGAGGCATTTGATGCCTTCAATTCCGGAGACGCATACATCCGTGCTGCTCAAAATGGTCTAGCCAGAGCCACAGGCCAGTATGTAAGGGATATACGGGTAAGCAAATCTGATGATTATATGTATCAGTAGCCCCTGAGACTTGAAACAGTTGACGCAACTGATTTAAGGATCATTATTTGTGCGGGTTCTTACTGAGAAGAATTCCCAATTGTCTCAAGAGCTGGATGAGTGCAAGGCCCAGCTAGGGGCCGCTGTTGCCGCGTTGAAGGAGTCCAAGAAGGGTCCCCCTAGTAACACTTGTATCTATTGCAAAGAATAGGGGTACGAGGTAGTATGCGACATGTATGCAAACATAACAATAGATGTTGCAGGTGGCCCCGGAGTGAATCCGGAGGCCATGGAGGCGGATACGGCATGTGATGATCGATAGCGAAATGCTGGCGAGCGCGTGCTGACACGAGTCAGGCAGGAGAAAAATGATCTCCAAGACGCCAATATCCGGCTGGGCGTGGAACTAAAAGATGTCCGATCCTAGCTTGTGGACTCCGTGAAGGAGAATAAACTACTTCGGCGCAGCATTTTTAGTAAGTTCTTGAACGAACTCTTAAAGGAGTTCGGCGAAGAAGCCGGCTAACAGAGTTATGTCTGCAGGTATGCTGACGGGTCATCCCACGGAGGAGATGCCCGGGTCTTCGGGTGATCTTCTACCAGAGCTCTCGCAACTGCACGAGCAAGTTCGGCGGGTGATGCATGGTATTTCCCAAGCCTTGTGGCCATCTGTGTCCCCGCCAGGAGGCATGGGGGAGCTTATAGAGAAGCTTAAGGGAGCGCGGCGGTGCTTCCGATTATGGAAGATATCAGCTTGCCGACAAGGTGCAAGGGAAGCATTGGCTATGGTGAAGACACGATATACCAAAGCGGACCCAAACCACATGGTCAAAGTCGGACCTGTGGGGACCGATGGGAAAGAGATCCCCGTCAGTTTAGTGTATGATCAAGTAGAATTAGCTGCAAAGTATTCCCAACAGGATTGTAGGCTAGACAGCCAGTTGGATGGTATAGAAGAAGAATTGAATCAGTCTTAGCGACTGTGTAATTCAAGTGACATATGTAATGTCCCTAGCCAGATTGTAAATCATTTGTCATGGTGGGCCTTTTTGCTTCAACCTCTGGACCCGACAGTCCGGAGTGTATCCGAATACCCGCTCGGTTATGTAAAAACCAGGGCATGCATGGAGACCAGGCGTAGGGGTCATAAGTGCTTGAACAGAAAAGTACCCAACTAGTTATATTATATTACATGGGTAGTAAGAAACATCTTCCAGGGAGAATAGTTCCGTTAAGGGTTCCTTTCCCTGGGTACGCATGCCCTAATGTGCATGTCCGAACTGCAAAAAGAGACGCGGGATATAAACATCTGGGGGCATGTTTGGAATTAGATAAAAGTCATGTTTTATTCACTGACTGAATATTCCCTTAAGAACGCTAGCTTTCGGCGTCACCCAGTCTGAGGTACACATCCGGCTGACCCGGTAGTAACAATTGCAGAGGTGCTCCCCTTATGCCCTAGCCGAATTAACGGGAACGTAGGGCATAAATACAAGAGCCAGGCAACCCAGCTTGGCCAAAACTTAAGTCATATCGATGCATATAATGGCGAAAAAGGTACATGCGGAAGAATAACACATGTATGGGACATAAAGCCCAGGAAAATAGTTAGATTAAGCTTCTGTATAGGAAGCCCCCAGGTATAATGAGCGTGGTTAGCGCGTCAAGATTGTGTAACCAGGACACAAGTATAGCCTTGAAGGGCCTTGAAGAGAGTAAAAGAGGGAGAAAGAGAGAAAAGACAGATATGCAAAAAATTGACAAAGGTGAGTGGACAAGCATAGAGTCCGGCGCTAGGCGTAGAATCTTCGGAGTCTGGCTGCATTCCATGGGTTTGGCTCAAGTTGATTATCCGATGCATCCCGCAGACGGTATGCTCCACCGGTGAGAACCTGGTCAATAATGAAGGGACCCTCTCATTTGGGATTGAGCTTGTTCTTTTTCTTCTTCGGCAGGCATAGAACTAGTTCGTCAACGTTATAGGTTTTGGCCCGTACTTCTCTACTTTGATACCTTCGAGCCTGTTGCTGATAGAATGCGAAACGGGCCTTTGCCACATCGCGCTCCTCCTCCAAGGCGTCCAAACTGTCCTGTCGATCGAGCTCGGCCTCTTTTTTCGTACATGCGCACTCGAGGTGAGTCATGAATTATGTCGCAAGGCAGAACCGCCTCTGCGCCATACACCATGAAGAATGGTGTGTGTCCGGTAGTGCAATTCGGCATGGTCCGCAACCCCCATAGTACGAAGTCGAGCTCCTCTACCCAGTGCGTGTTTGGCTCCTTTAAGGACCGCACTAATCTGGGTTTAATGCCGCTCATGATAAGACCATTCGCTCGCTCGACTTGACCGTTAGTTTGCGGGTGATAGACAGAAGCATAATCGAGCTTGATGCCCATGTTGCTGCACCAAAGTTTCACCTCGTTGGCTGTAAAGTTCGTGCCGTTGTCAGTGATGATGCTGTGGGGGACGCCATAACGGTGTATGACCCCGGATATGAAGTCTATCGCCGGTCTGGATTCAGCCGTTTTGATAGGTTTGGCTTCTATCCATTTGGTGAATTTATCCACCATGACCAGTAAGTATTTTTTCTTATGGGCTCCCCCTTTAAGGGGTCCAACCATATCAATCCCCCAGATCGCAAAGGGCCAAGTAGTGGGGATTGTTTAGAGGGCGGTGGGCGGCATATGGCTTTGGTTTGCAAATAGCTGGCAACCGATGCAATGTTGGACCAGATGCTGCGCATCTACCCGGACCGTCGGCCAATAGAAACCTGTACGGAAGGCCTTTCTTACAAGGGCCCGGGCTGCGACGTGATGGCCGCCGAGTCCAGCATGGATTTCTGCCAAAAGCTTCCGCCCTTCCTCTTCGGAGATATACCTTTGTAGGACTCCGGTAGTGCTTTTCTTATAAAGCTCTCCCTCGTGGACCTTGTAGGCTTTAGATTGCCGCACTATGCAGCATGCCTCATTTGGTCCTCGGGTAGTTCCTGCCTAGTTAGGTAGGCCAGGAATGGTTCTGTCCACGGGGCGATGACGGCCATTATTACGTGGGCTGAATGTGTTATTTCGATGGCAGAGCCTCCAATTGTGTCAGAGTGTTCGGTATCTGGGGTTGTGGCCGGGTCCGGACTATTGTTGCCAGTGTCCCCTTCCCATACCACGGATGGTTTAAACAGTTTTTCTAGGAAGATGTTCGGTGGGACAGGGTCGCGTTTAGCGCTGATACGGGCAAGGCCGCTTGGTTGTTTTCCCGAGCCACATGGTGGAATTCAAGCCCCTCGAACCGAGCTGGCATTTTGAGGACGGCGTTGCGATATGCCACCATTTTCGGATCCTTGGCATCGAAGTCTCCATTTATTTGGGATATTGCGAGGTTCGAGTCCCCACGCACCTCCAGGCATTGAATGCCCATGGAGACTGCCATCCGGAGACCGTGTAATAGGGCCTCGTATTCGGCTGCGTTATTGGAGTCTGTATATAGTATTTGGAGTACGTATTGCACTGTATCTCCGATGGGGGGCGTCAGGACGATGCCAGCCCCCAGACCAGCCAGCATTTTAGAGCCGTCGAAGTGCATGATCCAATTGGAGTATGCGTCGTACTCTTTAGGGAGTTCGGCTTCTGTCCATTCGGCTACGAAATCGGCCAGTACTTGCGACTTAATGGCTCGCCGTGGTTTATATGTTATGTCGAACGGGAGGAGCTCGATAGCCCATTTGGCAATCCGGCCTGTGGCATCGCGGTTGTTTATTATGTCGTTGAGTGGTACTTCGGAGGCCACCGTAATTGAACACTCTCAATGAAAGCACCAATGTCGGTGTCAAAACCGGCGGATCTCGGGTAGGGGGTCCCGAACTGTGTGTCTAAGGCGGATGGTAACAGGAGGCAGGGGACACGATGTTTACCTAGGTTTGGGCCCTCTTGATGGAGGTAATACCCTACGTCCTGCTTGATTGTTCTTGATGATATGAGTATTACAAGAGTTGATCTACCATGAGATCAGAGAGGCTAAACCCTAGAAGCTAGCCTATGGTATGATTGTATGTTGTCCTACGGACTAAACCCTCCGATTTATATAGACACCGGAGGGGGCTAGGGTTACACAAGGTCGGTTACAAGGGAGGAGATATACATATCCGTATTGCCTAGCTCGCCTTCCACGCCAAGTAGAGTCCTATCCGGACACGGGACGAAGTCTTCAATCTTGTATCTTCATAGTCCAACAATCCGGCCAAAGGATATAGTCCGGCTGTCCAGAGACCCCCTAATCCAGGACTCCCTCATCCACCGTCGACCCCCTCCATCCTCCACGGGCTACTGTTCATCCACCGTCGACCTCCTCCTGCCTCCACCTGCGACTGTTCATCCACGGGCTCCTGTTCATCCAGCCTCCACCGCGCGCTACTCCACCGGGTACTGTTCAACCAGCCCTCTCCGCGGGCTCCTGTTCAACCACCCCTCCACGGGCTACTGTTCATCCAGCCCTCCACCAACTACTGTTCATCATGCCCTCCACGGGGTGGTCCTGTTCATCCAGCCCTCCACGGGGTCCTGTTCATCCAGCCCCAACGGCTCGATCGATCGGGGTCCTGTTCATCCAGAGGCAACACCACGGGGTCCTGTTCATCCACCCCCACCGGGAACTGTTCATCCAACCCCCCCCCCCCAGCAACGCTCACTATTCATCCAAAGGCAGCATCGATCGGCTTTAGTTAGCAGCAGTAGCGAAGGAATCGCTCGTCGGGTTCAGTTCGCTCGAGTTTAGTAATGCATAGCCTGCAGTGCAATCGCTCGGGTTCAGTTAGAGCCCAACGCCTCGCACCCACATGTGTGCGTGTACGAGATAAATGTGCATCGCTCGGCCCCGAACACCCACCGTAACCAGGAACACCCCGATATTTTCCTCGCCCTCGCTTCTACCACGGTTTTTTCCATCATGGACGACCCAAAGAATTTCATGCAGCTATGTCTCCGGCCCGCCCAGGATGAAAAGCCCATTTTTTGTCATGATTTTTTGTCATAGAAGTAGGACCCCACCACATCTACGATGATACCGTGTTTTGTCACAATTATTGTCATAGAAGTGTCATAAGTATGACAAAAAAATCGTTCGGCCCAAAATGTCACAGATGTGTCTTTTTTTGTAGTGTTGCTGCTCCTTGGTGTGGAATCTGTAATCCACAACAGTCCTTCTCCTCACAACATATGGGTCAGATTGTCTCCATAGTCTGAGACCTGCATCCTTTCTGATCTTCATGTTTTCTGCCACTTAATGGCTATCATCATGGTCAGGGATCTAGGGCTTGAGCTTCCTAAGCACTTGGGCTTCAGCGTCTTCTTCAAATTCAGTTTCAGGCACTAGAGCCTTATTCTTCTCAGCGGCTGGAATATCTCTTGTGCTCCTCTTGGGTGCAGACTTGGGAGCTGGAGTAGAAGCTTTGGGGGTTGTCTTGGGCTTAGAAGGGGCAGCCCCAGACTTGATGGCATCTCCCATCAGCTTTTGAGACTTGGGTGCTGGTGCAGCATCCTCTTCCTCTTCTTCCTCATCCTCAGCTGCGTCTTCCATCATAGAGGATCTTCCAATGACTTTTGCTATGGTCTTCTTGACCCTTTCTTTCCTCTTCTTGCCTTCACCAGCAGCCTCTTCAACATTTGACTTGGAATTTTCAATAGTTGAGGCCCTGGCTTTTAAGGTTGGCACTCTCTTTGCAATGGCCTTCTTGTGCATACCAGGCTTGGTAGATGCAACTGTGCCAAACTCTTTCTTGACAACCTTTTTCTTGGAGCTCACTTCCTCCTCAGCAGCCACATAATCCTCATCTTCTGAGTCAGAATTTCTCTTCCTCCTTGTCCTTGTAGCTGCTTTGGGTAGGTTGCTTGGGGTGCTCCTACTACCCTCATCATAACTGTCAGAGGGACCAGTGCCCTCACTCAGGTTCATCTGCTCTTCTGACTTGTTCTGGCTATCACTCTGATCAGACATTCTAGCAAAGCAAACTGACAGCTGACCCTGTGAATAGTTATAGATGAGATAGAGTGGATGAGCATCACAAAGTGCAGAGATTTTGCAAAATAAATGAGTTAAAAACTTAGTCTTAGTTTTCCACAAAAAGCATTTCGGAGCTACCGATTTGTTAAACTCGGTGACACCGAAGCAACTTTTGGAGTCTGAACTAGTGAAATCGGTCAGACCGAGACACAGTTCGGTGACTCCGAGATTGCTAGGGTTTCACTGAGAGTTGAACTCGGTCACACCGATTTGCAAGTTTCGGTCAGACCGAAACAGACAAGTGCAATGGCCTGAGCCAAATCGGTGAGACCGATTTCCACAACTCGGTCGACCTGAGATGAGTTCGGCGGAAACCTAACCCTAAATTTTCAAATCAAATCTAAACTAAAGGATGTTTTTGCTGGACAGGATGATTTCATACGTCGTAAGAAACATGGCATTGACCTTGTGCTCAGAATCGGAGGTAAAAAGAATGCACAAGGGGTCAAACTCATACCCTAACTCGGCGGTGAGTTCACTACGGTGGCAACGACGGTGTTGAAATCCGTTGACGGCGACGGAGACCAACGGTGGGAGGTCACTGGCGGCGAGAGGACGATCTAGAGACACGAGTCAACGACTATCACTACTGCTTAGTGATAAAGTAAAGCATTTACATGGTGATTGCATTTCATACAATAAAATGACAACCATAAGGCTCCTGCCACTTGCCGATAATGGTTACAAAACATGTTCATCTCATACAACAATTTATATCTCATCACGTCTTGACCATATCACATTGCAACATGCCCTGCAAAAACAAGTTAGACGTCCTCTACTTTGTTGTTGCAAGTTTTACGTGGCTGCTACGGGCTTCTAGTAAGAACCGTTCTTACCTACGCATCAAAATCACAACAATTTTTCGTCAAGTGTGCTGTTTTAACCTTCAACAAGGACCGGGCGTAGTCAAACTTGATTCAACTAAAGTTGGAGAAACAGACACCCGCCAGCCACCTATGTGTGAAGCACGTCGGTAGAACCAGTCTCATGAACGTGGTCATGTAATGTCGGTCCGGGCCGCTTCATCCAACAATACCGCCGAATCAAAGTAAGATGTTGCTGGTAAGCAGTATGACTATTATCGCCCACAACTCATTGTGTTCTACTCGTGCATATAACATCTACGCATAGACCTGGCTCGGATGCCACTGTTGGGGAACGCAACATGCAATTTCAAATTTTTTCCTATGATCACGCAAGATCTATCTAGGAGATGCATAGCAATGAGAGGGGAGAGTGTGTCTACGTACCCTTATAGACCTAAAGCGGAAGCGTTAATCAACGCGGTTGATGTAGTTGTACACCTTCACGATCCGTCCTGATCAAGTACCGAACGTACGGCACCTCCGCGTTCAGCACACGTTCAGCTCGATGATGTCGTCACCTTCTTGATCCAGCAAGAGGGGCGAAGTAGTAGATGAGTTCCGGCAGCACGATGACATGGTGACGGTGTTGGTGAAAAACAATCTCCGCAGGGCTTCGCTTAAGCACTACGAAAACTATGACGGAGGATAAACTAGAGGGGACGAGGTTGCCAGCACACGGCTTGGTGTTTCTTGATGTGTCTTGGGTGCTAGCCCTGCCCCTCTATTTATATGTTGAGCGTTGGGGTCGAAATTTGGAGTAAAAGCCTCCACAAAGTCGGTTTCTCCCGAAAGGCAAGAGTCCTTCTTAGATGCCAAGGCCAGACGCCAGGGTTCCCAGTGTTTGGACCCAGACGCCAGGGACCCTGGCGTCTGGCCCCTGGACTCCGCAAAACTTCCTTTTGTGCTTTAGAAAAACCTTGTGGGATTTCCCCTTTGGCCCAAATAAAGTGTTCTCGTACCCAAACATTTCGGGAAACATCCTGAATCCCTTCCGGTGAATTCCGGAACCCTTCCGGAGACCAAACACTATTATCCCATATATCGATCTTTATCTCCGGACCATTCCGGAGTTCCTCGTAATGTCTGTGATCTTATCCGGAACTCCGACCAACATACATAACTCATATAATACTATATCGTCAATGAACGTTAAGCATGCGGACCCTACGGGTTCGAGAACTATGTAGACATGACCGAGACATTTCTCTGGTTAATAACCAATAGAGGAACCTGGATGCCCATATTGGTTCCTACATATTCTACGAAGATCTTTATCGGTCAAACCTTAATGACAACATACGTTGTTCCCTTTGTCATCAGTATGTTACTTGCCCGAGATTCGGTCGTCAGTATCTTCATACCTAGTTCAATCTCGTTACCGGCAAGTCTATTTACTCGTTCCGTAATGCATCATCCCGTAACTAACTCATTAGTCACATTGCTTGCGAGGCTTATAGTGATGTGCATTAGCGAGAGGGACCAGAGATACCTCTCTGATACACAGAGTGACAAATCCTAATCTCGATCTATGCCAACCCAACAAACACCTTCGGAGACACCTGTAGAGCATCTTTATAATCACCCAGTTACGTTGTGACGTTTGATAGCACACAAGGTGTTCCTCCGGCATTCGGGAGTTGCATAATCTCATAGTCAGAGGAACATGTATAAGTCATGAAGAAAGCAATAGCAATAAAACTTAACGATCACTATGCTAAGCTAATGGATGGGTCTTTTCCATCACATCATTCTCTAATGATGTGATCCCGTTCATCAAATGACAACACATGTCTATGGTCAGGAAACTTAACCATCTTTAATTAATGAGCTAGTCTAGTAGAGGCATACTAGGGACACTCTGTTTGTCTATGTATTCACACATGGACTAAGTTTTCGGTTAATACAATTCTAGCATGAATAATAAACATTTATCATGATATAAGGAAATATAAATAACAACTTTATTATTGCCTCTAGGGCATATTTCCTTCATCAATACCTACATGGGTTAGTCCCACAAGTAACAAACAAGGATATCGATAGACTTAGAGTGTAGTTCACACAAGATGATGTCCATGAAAGCATTAGGTTACCTTGTCCCTTCTCTTACCAACAAGAGGGTTTGTGACTCCTTGAACTAGTGCAAGATGTGGAAGTTGTTTGCACTTGTTCTCGCCAAAATGATATGAGTGAAGTATGTTGGCAGAGTCACCCTCAAAGTCAAGAACTCTCTAGTTCTTCTTCTTCAGGATCCACATCATCTTGATGGGAATCCTTGGAGTTGTAGTAGTACTTGATGAAGTAGAACTTGATGTAGTATTGGGAACCCACTTGACCAAGGCCTTGGGAGCTTCTTCAAATGCATCAATCTCCTCTTGAAGCTTTTCCTTGCCTTTTTGCTTGTGGTCTTGTGGTGGAAGATCATCTTGAGCTTGTGTCCCCTTGAAGGAAATAGGATCATACTTCTCTTGTTGAGGAACAAACTTCGTCTTTGGGTATTGATATTCTTCCCACTCAACTCCATTGGCATTGAACTTTCATTCAAAACCAACACCTTGATTCTTCCAGTGCCTTCCTTGATTGCGTACAATTTCCTCGAATTGCTCTTCCGGCAAGGCTCTTGTAAACACATTTTTCTATAATTCCCTTCAATAAGCTATTTATTGCTCAAGTGTAACTTGGCTAAGAGAATCGTTAATGGAATCAAGAGTACTACTAGAAGCAACAACATTGGATTTAACATGATTATTGTTACTACTAGAAGAAGAATCTTTCTTGTTCTTGTTGCTAGATTTTACTTATGGCATGTAAGTAGACAAGAGTAAATGCTTGGCAATGTAAGAAGAACTTTTCTTACGAAGATCATCATTGATTGCTTTTAAGAACCCATGCTCTTGCTCAAGGTTGAGTTTTTCAAAGCGTAGCTTCTCATGGGTCTTTAAAAGCTCTTGATGATCTTCCAATGTAGTTTCATGAGCTAACTTAAGAGTGTTTACTTCTTTAGTTAGACGCTCAATCTCCTTCTTATCATAAACATTCGTTTTATCTTGATTAGCATGATTAATAGCAATTTCATCATAGTTATCATCACTAGAGTTGTCAACAAGTAAATCATCATCACCTAGCAAATCATCTTCATCACTATTGAAATCAACATACTCGGGGTGTGATACCTTTGGGCCTTTAGCCATGAAGCATCTTCCAATTCCTTCATTTGGTGAGTCAAATATGTCGTAGGAGTTGGTTGACACAAGTGCTAGACCGGCAACACCTTCATCTTGAGTATATTCGGAGTCGGAGTGATAACTTCTCTCGGTGTGATGGTCGGAGTTGGAGCCGGATGCCCATTCACCAGCGTGAGCTTGATGTCTTCGTTTTGTGTAGCTCCTTGATGACTTGTCCTTCCTTTCCGAATCCTTGCTTCCGCGAGAGGTTCTTCGTTCATAACGATCATCTCTACTCCTTCTCTCTCTTGGAGGTGATTCTTCTCTTCTACTTCTCCTTTTGGGTGAATCTTCTCTCCTTTTGGAGGGAGCCATACACTTATTTGAGTAGTGTCCGGGTCTTCCACAATTGTAGCAGTTACGCTCACGACTAGAAGATCTTTTGTCATTGTAGGACCTTGACTTGGAACTTCTTTCTTTGCTTCTACTCTTGTAGAACTTGTTGAAGTTCTTCACCATTAGGCTCAATTCCTCTTTTAAGGCTTGTTTCTCACTTGATGATGTAGGAGCATCACATGAGGCTTTGTAAGCACCACTTGACTTGTTGTGAAGCTCTTCTTTATCCTTGAGTGACATCTCATGAGCAACAATTCTACCAATGACTTCAGTTGGCTTGAGATCTTTGTAATTGGGCATCATTTGGATCAATGTGCACACGGTATCATATTTTCCATCCAAGTCTCTTAGGATCTTCTTGATGATGAATCTGTCGGTCATCTCTTCACTTCCTAAGCCGGCAATATTATTTGTGATGAGAGCAAGCCTAGAGTACATTTCGGCGACACCTTCACCATCCTTCATTTTGAACTTGTCAAGCTGACTTTGAAGCACATCCAATTTGGATTCCTTGACGGAGTCGGTACCTTCATGCATATCAATCAAAGTATCCCAAATTTCCTTTGCATTCTCAAGACGGCTAATTTTGTTGAATTCTTCGGGGCACAATCCGTTGAAGAGGATATCACAAGCTTGAGCATTGTATTGCAACATTTTCAATTCTTTTACGGTAGCTTCATGGTTTGGTTCTCTCCCATCAAAGAATTCACCTTGCAAGCCAATACACACAATAGCCCAAACGACGGGGTTATGTCCAAGAATATTCATTTTCATCTTATGCTTCCAACTAGCAAAATTAGTACCATCAAAGTAAGGACCTCTACTGTGGTAATTTCCCTCGCTAGACGCCATACACTCCTAGGTTGTGAAACCAAGGCTATGATCACCAGAGCTATGGAAATCAAGGCAAATGGAGACCAAAGCTCTGATACCACTTGTAGGATCGAAAGTATGTCTAGAGGGGGGTGATTAGACTAGTTGACCAAATAAAAATCTAGCCTTTTCCAAATTTTAAGTCTTGGCAGATTTTTAGCAACTTAGCAGAAGTCAAGCAATCAACCTACACATGCAATTATATAGAGCATAGTAGCGGAATGTAAATCATTGCACATGAAGGTAAAGGGAGGAGTTTAGAGGGAGCAAACGCAATGTATACACGGAGATTTTTGGCGTGGTTCCGATAGGTGATGCTATCGTACATCCACGTTGATGGAGACTTTAACCCACGAAGGGTAACGGTTGCGCGAGTCCACAGAGGGCTCCACCCAGGAAGGGTCCACGAAGAAGCAACCTTGTTTATCCCACCATGGCCATCGCCCACGAAGGACTTGCCTCACTTGGGTAGATCTTCACGAAGTAGGCGATCTCCTTGCCCTTACAAACTCCTTGGTTCAACTCCACAATCTTGTCGGAGGCTCCCAAGTGACACCTAACCAATCTAGGAGACACCACTCTCCAAAAGGTAATAGATGGTGTGTTGATGATGAACTCCTTGCTCTTGTGCTTCAAATGATAGTCTTCCCAACACTCAACTCTCTCTCACTGATTTGGATTTGGTGGAAAGATGATTTGAGTGGAAAGCAACTTGGGGAAGGCTAGAGATCAAGATTCTTGTGGTTGGAATGAAATATCTTGGTCTCGACACATGAGTAGGTGGTTCTCTCTCAGAAAATGAATGGTGGAAGTGTATGCACGTTTTGATGGCTCTCTCCACGAATGAAGAGTGGGTGGAGGGGTATATATAGCCTCCACACAAAATCTAACCGTTACACACAATTTACCAAACTCGGTGGGACCGAATCATGAAACCCGGTCAGACCGATTTAGTTCAAAATGTGAATGCTAGGATTTTCGGTGGGACCGACATGTCAACTCGGTGGAACTGATTTCATTAGGGTTAGGGCATAACGTAATCTCGGTGAGACCGATCACATGAACTCGGTGAGACCGATTTTTGTATTAGGCAAACAGAGAGTTGGTCGGGCAAACTCGGTGGGACCGATCGCTCATTTCGGTGAAACCAAAACGTTACGAAAAGGAAACAAAGAGTTTGCATTGCAAACTCGGTGGGACCGATCGCTCATCTCGGTTAGACCGAAACGTTACGAAGGGAAACAGAGAGTTTGCAATCCCATCTCGGTGAGACCGAGATCCCTATCGGTGAGACCGAATTGATTAGGGTTTCTGGCTATGGCTATGTCAAATGAACTCGGTGGCGCCAGATAGATCAAATCGGTGGGGTCGAGTTTGACTTTTGGTTTGGGACATATGTGGATATGAGAAAGTGGTTGAGGGCTTTTGGAGCAAATCACTAAGCATTTTGAGCAAGCAAGCCATTAAGCAACACATCATCCCCTTTTAATAGCATTGGCTTTTCCTGTGGACTCAATGTGATCTTGGATCACTAAAATGAAAAGGTAGAGTCTTGAGCTTGAGCCAATATGTGTCCTTAGCATTTTGAGGGGTCCACATTCCTAGTCCATGCCATGCCAATCATTGAACTTTCTAAAATGATCATCTTGAAAAAGCATTAGTTCAATGAGCTATATGTTGTTAGGAATTATCAAAACCACCCAGGGATAGTTGCACTTTCAGGAGGTTACTTTTTCTCAATAAAATAAACATGTTTCATAGTGTCCACAATTCTTTTTCATGTAGTTCAAATAAAGATTCACGCAAACATAAGAAAATTTAAATTTTGTATGGGTTTTTAATCTTGTCACACGTATCCACTAAAAAGAGTTACATGCACACCATTTATGAAAAAGAATGTTTCAAAAAATGTATTAGAGATTCACACACATCCCAAAAATGGTTCTGCATGGAAGAACATGTGTAATGACATATGATCCACTGTATATGAAAATATGCTCATGTCTTTAGGGGTATACTTAGTAGCATGGTTAGTGAAATGTTAGTCAGAGTGTGTACAACGGTCTTATAACGAAGTCCATCGTACAACAACGACACAAAAATATTTTTAAATAGGTTCAGTTGCCTCGTTGGAGTGTGACCTACATCCCATGAGGGGAATCGTTGACAATGGTTCTTGGCGCACTCAACATTTAGAACATTGCTGCTTCCGAAGTTCCACTACCCTGGGCGGTCTGATCCTTACTAGATCCCCCAGACTCCGATTCCCACCATGCAAACCTTGGTCCTATGGAGGGGTGGTGGATCTCCCCTTGAGTTTTTTTAGGTGGGGGTTAATGAGTTACATGCCCATGCATAACCTAGGGGTCCTTGAAAAATGGCGAAAGCTACCCTTAAAATGAGGAGGTTGGAGGGTAGGCAATCTTTAGTTCATGTGTATATGGGCTCCTAGTTGGGCTAGGAGGAGGATTGTGGCCCATACGAGGGGGGATTCCCTACACTACATGAAGGTTTTCTCCTTAGGCTTAGGTTTCTTTACTCTCTTGCCTCTATCTTTTGACTTGTTCTTTTGTTTGCTCTTCTTCATTTGACCCGTTGACCGTGAAAACTTGTTTGGACTTTTGTTGACTGGGGCCGCTTGCTTACTTGGACCTGTGTTGATATCTTTGGTTTGTGTTCACTTTTGTTGACCGACCATGCGAATTTCTATGTGGGTCCCAAGGTATAATTTTAGCTATTTTCTCAACGCATGCACGACACATTATGAACTCATTTTTATTAATTTTATCGATACATATCAATCTTCATGAATTTGTGGAGGATAAATAGTAATGAGATCCAGCAAAACATGTCAAATGTGATAGTCTTCAGGAACAAACTCAATATAACAGATGTTTTATAATAGTATTCCACTACATGAATTTGTGGAGGATAAATAGTAATGAGATCCGGCAAAACATGTCAAATGTGATAGTCTTCAGGAACAAACTCAATATAACACAAGGAGAAAATATAACTATGTTGGGGGATCCATCTCCTCGAGAGGAGGCATTGTATATATCCACGTAGAGGGAGCCTTGGATACATCTCCCAAAAAGAGAGGGGGTGTATGCTCAACAATTATTTTCATATAAACCGACCAATAATTGAACCTAAAAGGAGACCAATATACATATATAAAGAATTCATGCAACTATAACAACAACACCAGAAATTATTTATCAATCACATATTTAAGGGTCCACCACAATAATTATATATAATTGTTACAGTCATGCATGTAGGACCTATTGTGTGGTCTAAATACGATCTTGCTACACAACTAGCACTATGAGCTTTCAGACCATCCCTAGTTACAACATATCATCCAAAGCTTTGAATCCTTCACCAATGGCAGGAGAGCTTGCTAATCAACCTCGCTTAGTTTCTCCTTAACATAATTTTATGAAAATATTGAAAAATTAGACATCAGATTTTTAAGCATGACAAATCTAATGCTTGGGATGACAAATTATGTTGTCGCGTTGCGAGCATGACATTTTTTTCAGCAAACATGAGAAATACTGGCCATCCCGAGCGTCAGATTCTCCATGCTTAAAATCCTGACGTCAGATTAGCGAATACCCAATTTTAAGATCTTGTTTCAAGTGATAGCAATTCAGCATTCAGTTTCAGTTCAGGGACATTATAGACATTTCAACACACAACTTATCCTATAATCTTACACCATAATCTCAGAAAAGAACTCAACGGCTGATTCTGGCTGATTCTGTGGGAAGTTTCTCAAAAGCTTTTCTTTTTTGACAAGTAAGGGCGTGTTCGGCAACCATCTAGCTTCACAAAACTTCACATATCTAGCTTTTCTTCTCAGCTTCCCACTCCACGCGGCGAGAGAAATCTGTTCGGTAGCTTCGCTGGCTTCTTGCATCTCTAGGGCCTATTTTAGCGCCATAATGGGCTGGCTGGGCCGGCTGGAACCAGCCCAGGTCGGCCAGTCTGTGTACGAGAGAGGGGAAACTGTACCGATTCAAGGGGAAGACGGTCGTGTTGTTCTGTTTTGAATGAAACATTTTCTTTGGCGATGGAAACTCTCTGTAAATATGGCGAACTCCACGACGAATGGATGGATGAACCGATGAATGGATGCCATGGTAACTAGTTATTCTCTGTACATGTTCGTCTTGTTTCAAGTGATAGCAATTCAGCATTCAGTTTCAGTTCAGGGACATTATAGACATTTCAACACACAACTTATCCTATAATCTTACACCATAATCTTAGAAAAGAACTCAACGGCTGATTCTGGCTGATTTTGTGGGAAGTTTCTCAAAAGCTTTTCTTTTTTGACAACTAAGAGCATGTTCGGCAACCATCTAGCTTCACAAAACTTCACGTATTTAGCTTTTCTTCCCAGCTTCCCACTCCACGCGGCGAGAGAAATCTGTTCGGTAGCTTCGCTGGCTTCTTGCATCGCTAGGGGCCTATTTTAGCGCCATAATGGGCTAGCTGGCCCGGCTGGAACCAGCCCAGGTCGGCCAGTCTGTGTATGAGAGAGGGAAAACTGTACCGATTCGAGGGAGAGACGGTCGTGTAGTTCTATTTCGAACGAAACATTTTCTTTGGCGGTGGCAACTCTCTGAAAATATGGCGAACTCCACGCTTCTTGGTTTGGTGGAGCTGGGCTTTTCCAGCTTCGCTTTTTTGCACTACCGGCTACTCCAGCCTCGCATATTCCACTTCTGACAGATAAAACATTCGGCTCGCCTCCACTCCAGCAATTTGTGAAGCGTAGAGCAGGAGGAGATCAGAACACGCCCTAAGTTTCTCAAAAGCTGATTCTGGAGAATCAAAAAGCTGAAAAGAGCTCGACCAGAGCTGTTTCTAAAATGGGCGTGTCTACCAAGCGGCTGGGGGCTCGATAGGAGTCCGTGGCGGCCTCTCCATTTTTAGTATGTTTTTGTCTTAATCAAACAAATTAGGAATTATTTTGTCCTCCTAGCCAGAAAAAGACAAAGACTACACGACATGTTTAACCAGAATTGCAAAAGCACACACACGAACATGTGTGAACGCATTTAATTCAGATTTAAAAAATTTAGAAAAGCCATAACTTTTGAACGAAAAGTCGAAATTAAGATCCGCTTTCACTGCTGAAATCCTCGCGATGTGCTCTTCGAAACTAGATCCCACATGGATATGTTTCGATAAACTTTTTTTTGTGCAATTTTGTCCCTGTTTTGTGCAACTGGCTAGTTGTTGATGTGCAACTACCTAATAGTCGATGTGCAACTTTTTCTTTATCCATGGATGTGCAGTTTTCAATGATGACACCTCACCTCAAACTACCCACTATCAAGTGAGATGTGCAACTATGTCTGCTGCCCCCAGCCAACCGCTTAGTAGTTGATGTGCAACTTTTCTCCTCTAGTTGGAAGTGCAATTTTCACTGTTTGCTACCTCGGCCAACTGCCAAGCAGTGGATGTGCAACTTCGAAAACTGTCCTCCCAGCCAACTACCTAACGGTTGATGTGCATGTGTAACTTTCCTCATACCCGTGGATGTGTAGTTTTCATTGCTAGCACCCCTTTCCATCCAACCCAGCTAGTGAGATGTGCATCTTGAGGGTCTCACATGTAAACATTAATGTGTGTGTAACTAGACTACATTACCACGCCAACTGAGTATATGTGTGTAACTAGTCCTGCCAACTAAATACCAATGTGTGTGCAACAAGACTACATTGTCACGCCAACTAAGCATATGTGTGTGCTAATAGTTTTGCCAACTAAACATCAATGTGTGTGCAACTAGACTACATTGCCGCGCCAACTGAGTATATGTGTGTGTAACTAGTCCTGCCAACTAAACATCAATGTGTGTGCAACTAGACTACATTACAAGTCAACCGAGCATTTGTGTGTGCAACTAGTTTTCCTGCCAACTAAACATTATTGTGTGTGCAAGTAGACTGCATTACAAGCCAACAAACATCATCGTGTGTGCAATTAGTTCTCCTGCCAACTGAACATCAATGTGTGTGTAACTAAACTAAATTATAAACCAACTAAACATCAATGTGTGTGTAACTAGTCTTCCTGCCAACTAATAAACTACTCCTAGTAATTTGTACTAGTGCAAATTATTGGAATCATTATCGGGGCTTTCGGCTGTTGTTAACACATATACTTGGACGAACGGGTATTCGTTTGACGAATTCGAGCCTGCAGCGCTGTTGCTCTGGCTCCACGGCCGTCGTCTCCCGAGCGACCTACTAGCCACGCTGCTCCGGCTCCATGGCCGGTGTCTCCATTCTCTAGCAGCCGTCGTCTTGCTCCAGATCGAGGACAAGCTCATTTCCCCCTCCTGTATCCGTGCCTCCTCCGGCCACTCCTGCTACATCCAAGCCCATTCTTCCTCCTCTCCCAACCGCTGCAGCACGCCTAGAACTCACGACGCCCGCTGCTCCCTTCCCCCTTCCTTCGTCCAGAGCAACCTTTGCCCTCCACCCAGCCTCAACAAATCTGATATGAGTGGGTACGCGGCCACCAGATCCCGTGTGTACGCGAGCGGCGGCGCTCGTCCCCTAGTTGCGGCGGCCGGCGCGAGAGGATTGGAAGGCTTATATGGGAGTTGGGAAGAAAGTTTTTCAGGATGTTGTACAAGTACGGCTTATATGGGAGTGCTTTAGGCTTATACTCCCCGGAGACCTCAATTCTATTTCCTCAAGCTGAGCAGCGAGAGTGCTTTAGGCATATGTGGCATAATTTTCAGAAATATTTTCATGGTGATGTGTTTGGAAGGTTGTGGCCTACTGCTAGGGCAGATAGCGACAATACTCCACGGGTTTGTCGCTATCTATCCCTTCCGCAACCTTCGTCCCCGTCCCCCTTGCGTCGGCCGCCACCACACGGGAGAATCGATTTTAACCCCCCCAGCTCATGCGCCTTTGATCTTAAGCCCCTCTGTTCGTTTGCCTTTCTCTCAAGCCCCCGACGTGGCCTAATTTTGGCTCGCTTGCCCCTCGAGCGCTGTTATCTATTCATTTAGCGCATAAGGAAAGAATCTGGACTTAACAAATTTGGAAATGCCAAATCTGCCCTCGTCCAGTTTTCCTCAAACGCACGAGACAAAGGCCCGAGGCCTGGCCCGTTCTTCATTCTATCTCCCCTCCCCGACTTGACCTAGCCGCCAGCCGCCAGTCGCTAGAGTCCCTACGCCCGCCGTCCGCCGCCCTGCTCCGCCGTGTTCCCCCCCCCCATCCGCCGCCTCCCATCGCTGGCCCAAGGTAAGGCAACCTCTTCCCCTTTGTATTTTTCACAGATTTTGTGCTCTTCTTCTGGTACAGTTTCTAAATCGTGGAACCCTAGGTTTTGTGTGTGATTTGCATGGGATTTGAGTGGGAGGGGCTGGATTGACTAAGGGGTGTGATGGATCTGAAAAGGTAACATCATATTCCCCTGTTCTAATTGATGTATGCATGAGTTTTGGTGTGTGCATTTTCTGATTTTTTCTGTCTATATTGAATAGGATCGATGCAATGTCTGTGCATGATTCTAACCAATCCAGTGTGATAAACCTAACCACGGGGGCGACCTCAGGCAATGAAGTAGAAAATGGTAGTGCTACTATTGATTGGTCAAGCTTTGTGATTGAACCAGAAAACGATGGGGATGAAAAACCGCCGGACGAGAAAGCCATGTTTGCTCTGTTTGGTTTAAAAACAGAGCCGGATGAGAGAGCAACTGAGCTTCCTACTCCTGATGTGGAGTCTGACTTACATGATATCAAAGATGCAGATATTGTTGTTGATGATAAGGCTCCAGAGGAGCCACTTATTGCCTGGGATGAACGAAACCCAGCCATGGATATAGGGACACCTTATCCAAACATGGTTGAATTTAGAAAGGCTTTAAAATAGTGGGTTGTCAATGGAGAGTTTGAATATGGCACCAAAAAAAATGAGCCGGGGAGGTTTTGGGCTTTTTGCAAAGGTCAATCCATAATAGGTGAACCTTGCAAATGGGCTATAACTGCTAGTTGGCGAAGGGATCTGGGAGTCGTCCTAGCCACTCAGTTCTGCCCCGAGCCAAGTCTATTTAGTGTCAGCGGCTTTTGAGCTCCATTATGTGGACTTCACCAATTTGTGAATTATGGACTTGGCGGCTCAGAGCTCCACGGAGAAAGCGGAGGTTGTGGTGGCGCCACGCAATACGGGGAGGCGGTGGCAATCTCGCCAGGAAGGCGGTGGAAGAGGGAGCGCGGCGTGGCTGAGATCTCAGCAGGGAGGGAGGCAGCAGCCGGCGAGAGGCTTCTCTCTCACACGGACTGAGGTTGTGTTTGGTTGAGCTGCAAATTCTGAAAAAGCTGCTATGAGATCTGAGCTTTGAGAAAGCTACTGTGAACTTCTAGCTGTGGAAAAGCAGGAAGCTGTTTGGTTGAAACAACTGTGAAATTGTAGATTTGGCTATGGATTGTCTGTAATGCCCCTGGGCCATGAGTGAATATGGTTATATGCTAATTGACTGTAAAGCAGTGATCTGTACATTGGTAGGCGGAACGACCCTTTTGCAAAGAAAATTTGTGACAATGAAAATGATTCATAGCTAACACATATGCAATTCAAAGACTATACTTTGATGTTGCATATTACATATAAATAGATATTGACCCCATAATAATATTACAAAAGGCATGCACCATCGAAAATACATATTGTTCACATGATGATGACCTCCATCAACATAGCTAACCTATGTTGCTATCGCAAGACAAGCATCTGCTATCCTACTATGAATAGTGTTCATGGTATCTTCGTTCTCTTCCTCTTCAGCTTTCCATGACGTCTCATTCTGTGTGTTTTTGTTTAATTTCTCTTCTTCCATGACACGGCCAAGACATTCACTTAAGCTGAAACCCAGGCAATTTTGGAAATGTTTTCGGCAAGAAATCTATCCAGCGGGATAAACCACTGATGCACCATACTGTCATTTATCAAGCAATTGTTCAAACCTATCTAAAAATAAAAAATGTACGACTCCCTTCAGCTGGGCTTGAGGATGTTAATCAAAGGTTAGCTTGACAATTGATGAAACATGTCAATTACGCTGCAGTTTATAGTCAGGAAAAATATGACATGATTTTGCTTTTGCTTGTTCATTCAGGAGAGGAAAATGGGGTCTTCCAAAGATTGGATGACATAACGAAACAAGCATACAGATTAGCAAAGGCTTTGCTTGCAAGTTGCCAGGCAGCGACTCATGGCTTTGCTAAATCTACAAGCCGAAAGATAATCAATCTCGGTAGAAATGCAACAAGCAAGTGATATCAATAGAAAGAAGCTGCCCAGAACCGTTACTGACAAAGTCACCAGTGAATAATGAACACTGGTGACAAAATACAGCAAATGCAATGTTTCACAATAACACCAATACGTTCAGTACAGAGGGCTGCAAGGAATTTCAGATACTTCAGTTGCAGTAGTTGTCAAACAAAACTATCAGTCCACTAGCCTTCAAAGTATACTACTCCCTCCGTTCCTAAATATAAGTCTTTGTAGAGATTTCACTATGTGGACTACATACGGAGCAAAATGAGTGAATCTACACTCTAAAATGCATCTATATACATCCGAATGTGATCCATAGTGGAATCTCTACAAAAACTTATATTTAGGAACGGAGGGAGTAGTTGTGACATTAGCGTGACAGGGGAGCAACCGAGGCATGATATTAGATGAAACAGACTGAATTTTTGGTTGGGACTTTGAGCTTAAATTCCAAGGAAATACTGAGCAACACCATGGATGAAGAAAAGAAACCATTCGTTGGTTTTTGAGGTTCACAAACAATAACAGCACAAAATGGAGACCTAATAGCATTGCTGATGGCAACAAGATGGTGACATCAGACACTGCACTGGTAGGAACGTAACACAACCAACATAGCACGAACGAGGACCGCCGTGATGAGGGGAGGAACGGGCAAGAGGGAAGATGGAGGAGGAAGGAAGTACTAGGAGGGAGGAGGTCCGGTGCGCCGGAGCCGGAGCCGGCGGCCGGCCGGCCGGCCGGACCAGGGCCGCCGGGAACAGGAGAAGCAAGAGGAAGAGGGAGGAAGCTGTACCTGGGTGGAGGGTGGAGGTTCGCTGGCGCGGGCGGCGGCGGCCAACCCTAGCCTGCGTTTCCTGCCTTCCTGGGAGGCTCGATTCCTGTCGGTCGTGCGCGAGGGCGAAGCAGCTCGTTCGTTTCTAGTGAAAAGACGGCGAACGGGTATTCACTTGCTAGTGGCATCCGGGGTAAATACTTCTCAATTTTAGAACCTGAAATCTAAAAAGCGCCCGGCCACTAAATAGACAGAACGAGCGGCCGGCTCCTGGCCGCTCGATCCTGACCCGAATCGCCACACGCGTGGACCAGGTGCTACCTGGTCGGGCGCTCTCAACCGCACAATGACTAGGGTTTGTCGGGAGAATCGATTTTAACCCCCCAGCTCACGCGCCTTTGATCTTAAGCCCCTCTGTTCGTTTGCCTTTCTCTGAACCCCCCCCCCCCTAGTTCTGTCTACTTGTTGCTGGTACCCCCCTTTGGCACTGTTAACAACTTTGTTAGTATATAACTAACATATAGAAATAGGAATAGACAAAAGTACCCCTCTGTTTGAAAGGCACATCTCTGTACCTTGTCCGAATTTTCAAACATGCTCCACAAAATATTTTGGCCAAATAAGAAATGACATGATTTTCTAAAGCTGTGTGCTATGTTTCAGAAAAAAAAGTGACATGATTTTGCTGTAATCAATAGGCTTCCACACAAACAGACTGGAAATAATATAGGGTCACAATGATTCAATGATAGCATAGAGAATAATTCAGCCATGTTCTATAGGACTTCATGACAGCAAAATAAGTGAGTCTTTACCTCACATACATAGGAAATAAAAGTGAGTCTCTACCTCACTTACAGAGCAAATAAAAGTGAGTTTGCATCTCACATACACAACAATAAAAGTGAGTCTCCACTAACAGCCAAGTTCATCACAGCCACAAACAAGCTCAGAGGTCGCTTAATTTCTTCCTCTTAGGTGTCATTTTCTTCTTCTTTCCTTTTGCTGGAGGTTTTGGTGGTGGGGTAGCAGCTTGGCTCCTTGTGACAGGTCCAGGACTAGCTTGAGCTGCAGCTTGGCTTCTTGTGACAGCTCCAGGACTGCTACAAGTGGCATCATTCTTGCTCTTGGTTGGTGTAGATGGAACGGCATTGCTAACGGAAACATCAAACCATGGAGATGGATTCTTTTTCCCCCTACTTTTCCTACAAAAAGAAGCAATTAGAACTATTTTCATGTAAAAGAACCATGGTATTATAGATAGAAAACAGCAACAAGTACTACTATGTACCTTTTCTTTGTTCCATTTTGAGGACAACCAGCTTCTCTATGTCCTATCTCCCCACATTTTTTGCATTTGTTCAAGGATCCTTTCCTTGATCCACCTTCCCACCAACTCTTTATCCTCTGTTTTCTTGTTCTTCCAGCACCTTTCTTCTTGCCTATTGGAATTGGTGGACGCAACACAAAGCCTGTGTCCACGTGTGGCCATTGATTCTTGTCCGTAAGGGGCTCAATTACACCTTCATATGCTGCCCTAAATCTGCTAACTGAGTAGTACTCATGTACATAGTCCTCCATGTTAACAAAGTTGCGAGCTTGCAAGACATTTATGAAGGCTAGTGCATGGTCGCAAGGCTTGCCCGTGTGCTGCCATTGCAAACATGTACACTCATGTGTGAGAGTTTTGACCACATGTCTTTCATCCTCTTTGTTAGCATTTTTCACTTCCCCACTCCAATCAGCTGATGCTTTAGCCTTGAGATGACCTAGTCCTCGAGTCTTTGCATTTAGTTGGTGTATGACAAATGGAAGTATTATCCAAGTTAGACGTCCTCTACTTTGCTCTTGCAAGTTTTATGTGGCTGCTACGGGCTTCTAGTAAGAACCGTTCTTACCTACGCATGAAAACCACAACGTTGTTTCGTCAAGTTTGTTGTTTTAACCTTCAACAAGGACCGGCCCTAGTCAAATTCGATTCAACTAAAGTTGGAGAAACAGACACCCGCCAGCCACCTTTATGCAAAACAAGTTGCATGTCTGTCGGTGGAACCAGTCTCATGAACGTGGTCATGTAAGGTTGGTCTGGGCCGCTTCATCCAACAATACCGCTGAATCAAAGTAAGACGTTGGTGGTAAGCAGTATTACTATCATCGTCCACAACTCTTTGTGTTCTACTTGTGCATATCATCTACGCATAGACCTGGCTCGGATGCCATTGTTGGGGAATGTAGCATGCAATTTCAAAAAAATTCCTACGATCATGCAAGATCTATCTAGGAGATGCATAGCAACGAGAGGGGGAGAGTGTGTCCACGTACCATCGTAGATCGAAAGCGGAAGCATTAGCTTAACGTGGTTGATGTAGTCGAACGTCTTCTCGATCCAACCGATCATGCACCGAACGTACGGCACCTCCGAGTTTAGCACACGTTCAACTCGATGACGTCCCTCGAACTCTTGATCCAACAAAGTGTCAAGGGAGAGTTTCGTCAGCATGACGGCGTGGTGACGGTGATGATGAAGTGATCCGCGCAGGGCTTCGCCTAAGCACTACGACAATATGACCGGAGGAGTAAACGGTGGAGGGGGCGCCGCACACGGCTAAGAACAATTTGTGTGTCTTAGAGGCTCCCCCCATCCCCGTATATAAAGGAGGGAGAGGGGAGGAGGCCGCCCTAGGGGCGCCCCAAGTGGGAGGAGTTCCACTTGGGCTCCTAGTCCAATTCGCCCCCCTCCTTTTATCGGAGGGGGAAAGGGGGAAGGAGAGGGAGAAGGAGAAGGAAGGGGGGGCGCCGCCCCCTCCCCTAGTCCAATTCAGACTCCTCCCTTGGGGGGGGCACCCCTTGCGGGCTGCCTTGCCTCCCTCCTATGGCCCATATCTTCCCCCGGGGGGTTCCGGTAATCCCCCCGGTACTCCGATACGTACCCGATACATTCCGAAACACTTCCGGTGTCCGAATACTATCATCCAATATATCAATCTTTACCTCTCGACCATTTCGAGACTCCTCGTCATGTCCGTGATCTCATCCAGGACTCCGAACAATCTTCCGTTACCAAAACACATAACTCATAATATAAATCGTCATCGAACGTTACACATGCGGATCCTACGGGTTTGAGAACTATGTAGACATGACCGAGACACATCTTCGGTCAATAACCAACAGCGGAACTTGGATGCTCATATTGGTTCCTACATATTCTATGAAGATCTTTGTCGGTCAAACCGTAATGACAACATACGTCATTCCCTTTGTCATCGTTATGTTACTTGACCGAGATTCGATCATCGGTATCTTCATACCTAGTTAAATATCGTTACCGGCAAGTCTCTTTACTCATTCCGTAATGCATCATCCCGTAACTAACTCATTAGTCACATTGCTTGCAAGGCTTATCATGATGTGCATTACCGAGAGGGCCCAAAGATACCTCTCCGATACTCTGAGTGACAAATCCTAATCTCGATCTATGCCAACCCAACAAACACCTTCAGTGACACCTGTAGAGCATCTTTATAATCACCCGGTTACGTTGTGACGTTTGATAGCACACAAGGTGTTCCTCCGGTATTCGGGAGTTGCATAATCTCATAGTCAAAGGAATATGTATAAGTCATCAAGAAAGCAATAGCAGTAAAACTTAACGATCATTATGCTAAGTTAGCGGATGGGTCTTGTCCATCACATCATTCTCCTAATGACGTGATCCCGTTCATCAAATGACAACACATGTCTATGGTTAGGAAACTTAACCATCTTTTATTAACGAGCTAGTCTAGTAGAGGCATACTAGGGACAGAGTGTTTTGTCTATGTATTCACACATGTATCAAGTTTCCATTTAATACAATTCTAGCATGAATAATGAACATTTATCATGATATAAGGAAATATAAAATAACAACTTTATTATTGCCTCTAGGGCATATTTCCTTCACACATGATTGCAACATCAAACCACCGCCGAACAAAAAGAATATAATAAAATACTAAAAAAGATTACCGAACAAAGAAACTGTAATCTAGATTATACATAAAGAAAGATAAAATAATAATGATGATGATGATGATGATGATGGTGATGATATATTTTAACATAAGGAAGGAATAATTCTAGATGTGGTTTTTCCTCATATGAGAAATGAAAAAGTTGGAAACATACAAGATCAAGTTTCTTATACAATGAAAATAAATCATTGGATTTGTGTTGTCCAAAAGCAGAAAAAGGACAGACCCAAGCCTCTGTATAATCCTTCCCTAGTCCCCATATGACATGGGATCTTCTAGCATTGTTGCAGAAAGAAGAAATGCACAAAATATAAATATAAATGACAACAAAATTGAATGCAAGGAAGAAAAAAGAATCTAGGAGCAGGGTAACCATAAGAAAGAATGAAGAAAAATAGAAGAGAGAAGAAAAATCCCTTCCAAGAAAGAAATATTCTAGTAGTGGAGTTACCTGATAGAAGAAATAAAAAAATCATAGAAGGATACAATTAGTTTTAAGAAAGAGAGTAGTTTGGCCTAAAAGAAAGAACAAGGACTTTAGGGAGGGAAAAGAGCAAACAAACTTTAGAAGTGGCAGTTGATATTATACAACTATGCCTCACAGTTGAACTATCTGGAAGATTAGAAACGGGTTAAGAAGGGCATTTGAGTGGAATTTGTGGATCCCAAGCAAACCCCAAGTGTTCTTCCAGCAAACCCCAAGTGTTTATCATCTGAGTGGAATTTGTGGATCCAATTGTCAAGAAGGGCATCAATATTATCATGGATATCAAGGATATCAAAGGCACATTTGAGATGATGTTCTAAAGCATTCTAGCTAGAGAGCATTTCATAAGCAAATGATCAATGGACTCATCCATTCCATAAAAGGGGCGATGAAGTCAAATCCAGCAGATCTCAGGAAGGGGGCCCTGAGCTGGTAGCCTTGGCACGATTATATCAATGACACATGATTTACCCAGGTTCGGGCTCACTCGAAGAGATAATACGCTACGTCCTGCTTTGATTGTATTGATTTGAAGGGTGTACAAGTTACTAGTTAATCTACCAAGAGACCGTGTATGTATAAATATTGTCATCTACGTTCCTCACCCATCGGCTTATATAGATACCGGGGGTGCCTGAGGTTTACACATATATATGTCAGTTACATCTAGACATGACGAAGACAAACCTCTAAGTCTTGGAGTACACGCCAAGTCTTTGGAATCTTCCATCTTGGCTCTCCTTGGCCTGACGAATGTAGCCCACTGGTTGATAATCTTAGGGGTCCTCGGCCTGGCCCACATGGTCGGGAGCTGACGTGGCCAATATTTCAAATTCCCCACCGTCGGCTTGTTCTTCGGTCCCACCTATCGGTCTCTTTAGCTTGTTGGTTCAATCCTCACCGTCCGTCCGGGTGGTCCCAAGAAACGGTTTTATGTGAATACATCTTCACGTTGGGTGGGAGATGATGAGGTGGTCGCTAGGTTTTATGGGCAGTTGTGGTCGGTTCCTCCCACTCCCCGTCGTTGTCTTCGTCCCACCTATTTCTCTTGCGCCATCTACCATAGTCTGGATTGGGAAGGTTCTCTTTCGTATGTTGCAACGTCACAAGGAGTGTTACAGGATTCCGGAGTAAACAATGAGTCACCACACATGTCACACGATCTGCATTACCTGTTGAACATAACATCTACATTGATCTTCATCGTGCCCCACGATGGCTTATACAATCGATATCTGCTAGCTATCGAGGATCTTCCCTCGGCTCCGAGTTTGCCGATGATGCTCTTTCTTGATCTTGTTTTACACAGAGGGACATGCATAGGTTTGATATGAATTGGCCTATTACTTTTCACCATAGGTGCCAACTCCCAGCAATGCACATCTCTGATAACAAACACGGTCAACTAAGAAAGTTATATGAGCATTTCCCACCAGATTCAACGCTTGCCATATTCGAACACACACTAGACAATGTGATAGGAGTCCACATATTTATTTTCGTTGTCTTTCAATAATATACCGTGCACAGCTCGCGATGCAATGGCCTCTGCCGTTCGAGAAATTCTCGTATTCCATACACATTTCCAAACCGGGTTGACACACGATCTACCTTCCCATTCGGTCTTTTATATATCATTTTTCCTAACTGATAGTTTCAGTCCGTATGGCACGCGGATTTCACCGAAAACACATCCATTCTGCGCCAAGTGCCATGCCAAGCAATCGGGCCCTCTGGCAAAAAAAGGGGCAGAACAGTTTTCAATACCCGATTGATTGGCAAATTATCAGCCATTGCAGCAACTCACCTCGAATTAAAATCATTCCCCAAGCCACGGGTCAACTAAGACCCCAACTCCATTCAACACCAAGCTCCCCGGACGAGGGAGTAGCCTTGCAGTTCGCAGTTGAAAGGCAGAGGGGATCCAGCAGAGATCCCGGCAGGCACGCCGCGCCGATCGCTCGGCGGTTGCCGCTTTGCCAGTGAGTGAAACCGGAGACTCCAATTCAGTTCTAGCTTCGCTTTCCTTCCAGTTTTCAGTGCTGTGTGTGCTAAAGACTGACCGTCTCGTGGTCGTACTTACTCCGACGTACACGGGGCGTCGCAACGTTCGACTGAGGGTGGACTTGTCCTCTGCCCCTTCAAGTGTGCCAGTGCTGGGTGCGGAGCCGAGAAAAAAAAATACTCCTAGAAGAGAGAAGCATCGTCCATCTCTTTCCCTTGCCTTTGTTCCCTCTTCCTCCCTCCTCCTGCTGACCCGACCCGACCTACCAACCCGCCTTCCCCACCGCAGCAGCTCGGAATCTCCCCTCGCCGTCCGCCCGCCCCACGGCCGCCGCCGCGCCGTGCCTCGCCGCCGACGCCCCCGTCCCGTGCCGCCTCCTCCAAGCACCCCCGGCCCGGCCCCTCACGGCGCGTCCCCGCCGTCCCCCCCTTTCGCTCGTCGGGGCGCCGCGTTCCTGCTGCCTCCGCCCCGTCAGCGGTCCCCGGCCGCCGGTTTCCGAGGTACGAGCTTGTTTCCGCCCAGTGATTAGCTGAGCCCCGCCGAGCCTCCGCGATTTCCGGGCGTGCCGGTGCGCGCCATCTAGATCCGCCCCTAAACTGTCAGTTGTCGCCCCGACAGCCTCTCCACCTAAACGAGGTGGGAACCCGTGTTTCCCCCGCTTTCCATATAGCATTCTGCCGATCGATCGATCGAAGCGTGCGCACTCAGTCTCGTTCCACTTCGAGCGGGGTATTCATGGCAAATGAGGTCACATGCTTGAGCAAGTGTCCGTCCGATGATGGCAACTAATTAAGAATTTGGTTGGTTCCAAGTAAATGAAAACCAAGCGCACGTGATGCCGTAGCTCATCGTATTCTTGTTCTGCTGTTGAATCACGCAAGCCAACCTAGGAGAACCTGAATGAAATACAACATATTTTTTATCTTGACACTTTGTTTTTCATCCTTCTTTTGCCCGTGAGAATCGATTTTAACCCCCCCAGCTCACGCGCCTTTGATCTTAAGCCCCTCTGTTCGTTTGCCTTTCTCTGACCCCCCCCCCCCCCCCCCCCCCCCCAGTTCTGTCTACTTGTTGCTGGTACCCCCCTTTGGCATTGTTAACAACTTTGTTAGTATATAACTAACATATAGAAATAGGAATAGACAAAAGTACCCCTCTGTTTGAAAGGCACATCTCTGTACCTTGTCCGAATTTTCAAACATGCTCCACAAAATATTTTGGCCAAATAAGAAATGACATGATTTTCTAAAGCTGTGTGCTATGTTTCAGAAAAAAAAGTGACATGATTTTGCTGTAATCAATAGGCTTCCACACAAACAGACTGGAAATAATATAGGGTCACAATGATTCAATGATAGCATAGAGAATAATTCAGCCATGTTCTATAGGACTTCATGACAGCAAAATAAGTGAGTCTTTACCTCACATACATAGGAAATAAAAGTGAGTCTCTACCTCACTTACAGAGCAAATAAAAGTGAGTTTGCATCTCACATACACAACAATAAAAGTGAGTCTCCACTAACAGCCAAGTTCATCACAGCCACAAACAAGCTCAGAGGTCGCTTAATTTCTTCCTCTTAGGTGTCATTTTCTTCTTCTTTCCTTTTGCTGGAGGTTTTGGTGGTGGGGTAGCAGCTTGGCTCCTTGTGACAGGTCCAGGACTAGCTTGAGCTGCAGCTTGGCTTCTTGTGACAGCTCCAGGACTGCTACAAGTGGCATCATTCTTGCTCTTGGTTGGTGTAGATGGAACGGCATTGCTAACGGAAACATCAAACCATGGAGATGGATTCTTTTTCCCCCTACTTTTCCTACAAAAAGAAGCAATTAGAACTATTTTCATGTAAAAGAACCATGGTATTATAGATAGAAAACAGCAACAAGTACTACTATGTACCTTTTCTTTGTTCCATTTTGAGGACAACCAGTTTCTCTATGTCCTATCTCCCCACATTTTTTGCATTTGTTCAAGGATCCTTTCCTTGATCCACCTTCCCACCAACTCTTTATCCTCTGTTTTCTTGTTCTTCCAGCACCTTTCTTCTTGCCTATTGGAATTGGTGGACGCAACACAAAGCCTGTGTCCACGTGTGGCCATTGATTCTTGTCCGTAAGGGGCTCAATTACACCTTCATATGCTGCCCTAAATCTGCTAACTGAGTAGTACTCATGTACATAGTCCTCCATGTTAACAAAGTTGCGAGCTTGCAAGACATTTATGAAGGCTAGTGCATGGTCGCAAGGCTTGCCCGTGTGCTGCCATTGCAGACATGTACACTCATGTGTGAGAGTTTTGACCACATGTCTTTCATCCTCTTTGTTAGCATTTTTCACTTCCCCACTCCAATCAGCTGATGCTTTAGCCTTGAGATGACCTAGTCCTCGAGTCTTTGCATTTAGTTGGTGTATGACAAATGGAAGTATTATCCCTGTAAATCTTTCTCCAATCATTCTTCTTTTTCTAAATAGTTCCATAATCATCTCTCTAATCTTGTCAGCTAGCTGAACAATCGGCAAGTCCTTGATATCTCGCACCCAAGCGTTGAAGCACTCGGCGAGATTGTTATTTATGTAGTCACACTTGATGGCAGGGTTGAACATACACCTCATCCATAACAGATTATGGTAATCCCTAAGGTAAGGATATACTTTCTCAGATGCATCAAATACCTTTGACATGTGATGTTGATATTCTTCCGGCCTATATGCCCTAGCAGCAGGCCACAACCTTCCAAACACATCACCATGAAAATATTTCTGAAAATTATGCCACATATGCCTAAAGCACTCTCGCTGCTCAGCTTGAGGAAAAACCTTCTTAACAGCATTTTCAAGACCCTTGCAAGCATCAGTACAAACAGCCAATACCGGAGGGTCCCCTATTGCCTTCTTCACTTGATTCATGAACCAAGCCCAATTATCTCCATTTTCAGACTCAATAAAGCCATACGCCACCAGGAACATCCAATTGTGACCATCCAATGCAGTGACTACAGCTAGCTGACCATTCCACTTTCCATTTAAATGAGTTGAATCTATGCTAATATATGGCCTACATCCATTCACAAAACCATCTATGCAAGGCTTGAAAGCGATAAATAGCTTTCTGAAATGCACTTCACCTTCATGTGTGGTCGTATCAATCTCAACAATACTCCCCGGAGACCTCAATTCTATTTCAGCCTTGTACTTGTACAACATCCTGAAACTTTCTTCCCAACTCCCATATAAGCCGTCTGCTGCCTTTTGTTTGCCTTTCCACACTGTGTGATAGTTAAGTGTGACATGATGCTCATCTTGCAAGTCTTTAAGTATCTTCACAGCACCAACGGTTGGATCCTTCTTCAACATAGCTACTGCCTTGTCGGCAACCCATGATTGAGATGTCATTCTTGTCACTTTTCCACTCGTTGAACTACAAATATGCTCCATTTGGTGCTTCACAACCTACAACAAAAAATGGTACAGATCTGAAGGTTATTACTATGACAAAAAAATGAAGCAAGAAACATATGAAGCAAGAAACATATAAAGCACAAAAAGGCAGTTACCATCACACAATTTTCATCCCTTCGCCAACTAGCAGTTATAGCCCATTTGCAAGGTTCACCTATTATGGATTGACCTTTGCAAAAAGCCCGAAACCTCCCCGGCTCATTTTTTTTGGTGCCATATTCAAACTCTCCATTGACAGCCCACTGTTTTAAAGCCTTTCTAAATTCAACCATGTTAGGATAAGGTGTCCCTATATCCATGGCTGGGTTTCGTTCATCCCAGGCAATAAGTGGCTCCTCTGGAGCCTTATCATCAACAACAATATCTGCATCTTTGATATCATGTAAGTCAGACTCCACATCAGGAGTAGGAAGCTCAGTTGCTCTCTCATCCGGCTCTGTTTTTAAACCAAACAGAGCAAACATGGCTTTCTCGTCCGGCGGTTTTTCATCCCCATCGTTTTCTGGTTCAATCACAAAGCTTGACCAATCAATAGTAGCACTACCATTTTCTACTTCATTGCCTGAGATCGCCCCCGTGGTTAGGTTTATCACACTGGATTGGTTAGAATCATGCACAGACATTGCATCGATCCTATTCAATATAGACAGAAAAAATCAGAAAATGCACACACAAAACCTAGGGTTCCACGATTTAGAAACTGTACCAGAAGAAGAGCACAAAATCTGTGAAAAATACAAAGGGGAAGAGGTTGCCTTACCTTGGGCCAGCGATGGGAGGCGGCGGATGGGGGGGGGGGGGGGGGGGGGGGGAACACGGCGGAGCAGGGCGGCGGACGGCGGGCGCAGGGACTCTGGTGACTGGCGGCTGGCGGCTAGGTCAAGTCGGGGAGGGGAGATAGAATGAAGAACGGGCCAGGCCTCGGGCCTTTGTCTCGTGCGTTTGAGGAAAACTGGACGAGGGCAGATTTTGCATTTCCAAATTTGTTAAGTCCAGATTCTTTCCTTGTGCGCTAAATGAATAGATAACAGTGCTCGAGGGGCAAGCGAGCCAAAATTAGGCCACGTCGGGGGCTTGAGAGAAAGGCAAACGAACAGAGGGGCTTAAGATCAAAGGCGCGTGAGCTGGGGGGGTTAAAATCGATTCTCCCCTTTTGCCCTAAGGAGTGCTGTTGGCGCATGGTTAATACTGTTTCGAACTGAATTGCTGGTTTCTTAATACCTGGATATGTGTTAGACTTTAATGTGTATGGAACTGGAAAAAAGTGCTAGCTGGAATCTTACTCCATCTTGGGTTCTTGGTTTTGCAGATATTGTTCCATTGTCGGTCCGTCGTGAAAGCCGAGGGTGTTGCATGCCATAACGAGAAAAGCCCGTGCTTATGCTCTTCTGACTGGCAGAATATGGTAATTGATCAGTTTTGGTAACATTGTGGTGACTGCACAGCCGGTTAGATATACCACAGATCCTTTCATATTCGATATGCCATCATGGTGGGGGAAGTCTTCCTCAAAAGATGCAAAGAAAACCACCAAAGAGAACCTCATGGATACATTTCATCGGTTTATAAGTCCAAATGAGCAAAAAGGAAGCACAAAATCAAAACGGAGGTACAGACGTGGCGATGATACAACTGTTGAAAAGGTCTGCCAGTCTACCACAGTATCGCGCGCAACTTCACCCTCAAAAGAAGTTTCTCGCTGTCAAAGCTTTTCAGCTGATAGGGTACATTCCCAACCGCTTCCTGTTCCTGGATCACGTCCTGCAGTGACACGCACTGCTTCTGATGTCACCGAATCAAGGCCCATATTAGAAAAACGTGGCAAACCACCACTGCTTCTGCCACTTCCTAAACCTAACAGGCCTCAGAGAAGGTCAGAAATAGTGATTGCTTCACTTTCTAGCAACTGCTCTGTTGATAGTGATGACCATGGAGATTCTCAGCTTCCGAGCCCTGTTGGAAATGATGCTGAAAACACAACAAATACTACTTCCAAGAGCAAGTCAAGGTATGCTCCTTATTGTAGTGCATTAATTTTGTGCCTCTTCGTTCAAACTTGCTCTTACATATATTTTTATTCTGCTTGAACCCTGAAGTAATGTGCGCAAAGAGCGTCCTGGTGCTATCACCACCAAGAATACGAAGGAGATGGCAAAGACAGCTAATCAATTCCTCAGTAACCATACATTGTCCACATCACCGAGAGGTATTGCAGCTGACAATCACCAACCTAATCCACAAAATCCTCGGCCGGTAGTCTTGGAGAGTGCTCCGAATAGTTTGATGTCAAGTCCTTCTAGAAGTCCGAGAAGAATATGTCCAGACCATATTCCAACTTCAGCCTTTTGGGCAGTGAAGCCTCATACAGATGTTACTTTCCTTGGCTCTGGTCAGTGCTCCAGTCCAGGTTCAGGGCAAACATCTGGCCATAACTCTGTGGGTGGTGATATGCTAGCCCAGCTTTTCTGGCAGCCCAGCAGAGGTAGTCCAGAGTGTTCACCGATTCCTAGCCCAAGAATGACAAGTCCTGGCCCTAGTTCCAGGGTGCACAGTGGAAGTGTTTCTCCATTGCATCCGAGGTCTGGAGGGATGGCACCTGAATCTCCAACAGGTCGGAATGATGGTGGGAAGAAGAAGCAAACCCACAGATTGCCTCTTCCACCACTGAGCATCTCTAATAGTTCATTTTTTCCAAACAAGTCCACGCCAGCTAGTCCTATTTCAGCGCCTCGTAGTCCTGGCCGAACAGAGAATCCACCAAGTCCTGGATCACGATGGAAGAAGGGGAAGCTGATTGGTCGTGGGACATTTGGCCATGTATATGTTGGCTTTAACAGGTATATGTTTTCCTACATATGGAACTTCAAAATTTCATTGTATGACTTACTGTACATATACTTTAAGCATGCTTAAGAGTTTTCCTGAGGTGCTTGTGTAACTTGTTCTATTCTGGTTATCTTGATTTTCAGCAAGTTTTTCGTGTGTATGGACTCTCATAATATCTTGTTTTATTTCATATTGTCTCGTACAACTTTATTGTTATTTCAGAGGTATAGTCATATTTTATGTGACAGTCACTGTAGCAGCTTGCTATCTTTTCACTTTTAAGACTAGATGTCTAGGGCGTTTACATATATGGTGTGACATGCACTGTTTCTAGCGAGGAGCTAAAAACTACTACTTCTGTTTGTCAAAGGAGGGCATGACATTTGTTCCGCTAAGACCAAGGAGGGCTTGGGAGAAGCAGTTTTGGACCCTTTTACCCCTGGTAAAGCACACGTTTGAGCAGTTATTAGCCCACAACACGAACACCCTTAATCGTCTCTCTAGCCATGCCACAGTTACTCGGTTCCCTCACGCCCTTGAACTGGCTGCTCCGCGCATGCTCACCCACCCACGCGCTTTGCAAACAGAATGTGTCAGCCAATGTGAGCGCATTTGCTTCGTTTGGCACATGCAAGGCCATGGAATTTTCCATTTATGCATGCATGCGGGATTTACTATGAGAGAAACAAACCGCAATAAAGGCTGGCACAGAAGCCGGAGAATTCAGCCGCAGCTTATTTAATTTGGCGTGTCAATGCATGGGCGTGTGACTTGGGGGTATTTTTGGCAGGTTTAACGCAAAATTAGTCCACTTCTTTCAGGGAATTTTGGCAAATAAAACTCAATGCCCACCTTAAAGGAACGGAGGTAGTAGTAAATAAAATTCATTCAAATCATGACCATATCTAACTTGCATAAAGTCCGCGCCTAGTGGATATGATTCTTACTTTCTTAGGATTGGACATCCCTAGCACTGAAAGTTACCGTTTGCAGAAGAGCAGATGATATTGCTATCTTATGTTAATGGTAGACTTGCTTGTATTCAGACTCATAAGTCACTGAATTCTAGTTACCATATTGGCGTGTTAAAGCATGATATGGTAAGGATAAGAGAAGTTAATATCCTTTTTGGGTTACTGAACACAATTGTGACAATTATATAGTTTATGCGGCTTAAATCTTCATCTCTACTGCTATAAAGAAACCAGTTGGTGGGCGATGGTCCTTTCAACTTAGGGTTGTACCAAGTACCAACGGTCCAATTTGCTACCAACGCCTAAGATTAAAATGGAATCGCTCACCACCCACTTAAGTCTGTTTTGCAGAAACACCTCGATCTACAATGAATTTCATAGATACTCCAAGCAACGCCCCACCTTAATAAATCAACTAGCCTCAGAAACATGTTGTATGTCTTTTTTTATTCAGTGGCATCACATAGTTCCCTTGCTAGTACTATATGATGACCGTTTGATTATTTTCAAATCATGTCTTGATTCCTCACAGTCCTTTCCCCCTGTTTTGGTTTCACTATCTATACCAGTGATAGCGGTGAAATGTGTGCTATGAAAGAGGTGACCCTATTCTCGGATGATCCTAAATCAAAGGAAAGTGCAAAGCAGTTGGGGCAGGTATGGTTTTTAAAATGTGCTTCCACCTATACTATGTCACTACCACAGCAGCAAAAGGATCAGTTTATTTATTATTATTTTCCATTCAGTGTATCATTTATTCTTTTCTTTCTCAGGAAATATCGCTCTTGAGCCGCTTACAACACCCAAATATCGTACGATACTATGGCACAGAAACGGTATAAACTGTTGCCTTCAATTGTTATTTACTTGGTATTCTTTGATTTCTGGTTGGGCTGCTATCTTTCCCTGTAAGTTCAGAGGATTATACCTATAACTGTGTTGTTATCATGTTTGTACCTTTCTCCCTTTTTCATGGGTGGCAAGAGAGTTTATGATAGCTTCTTGGGATTTCATTGAAGGCTACTTTATGCGACACGTTTCATTTTTGGGCATGACTTTATACATTATTTATGCCCCAAAACAGGTTGATGACAAACTGTATATATACTTGGAGTTTGTGTCTGGTGGATCTATCCATAAACTTCTACAAGAGTATGGACAGCTTGGTGAACCAGCAATACGCAGCTACACTCAGCAGATACTCTCAGGCTTAGCTTATTTGCATGCGAAGAATACAGTCCATAGGTAGCATTTGGTTTGTTTTGGTTGCATATATATGGAATTCTGGTGTACTGAAGTCATGCTTACACAACATGCAGGGATATCAAAGGTGCAAACATACTAGTAGATCCTAGCGGTCGTGTTAAGCTTGCAGACTTTGGAATGGCTAAACATGTAAGTTTTCTGGTCACTAATGGCCTCTCTTATACGGTAATAAATGTATTTTACTAATTATGTTGTATTAACTGTGTCTTATTGTTCACCTTTTGGGGTACCTTCTGTCAGATCAATGGGCAGCAATGTCCTTTCTCATTTAAGGGTAGTCCATATTGGATGGCTCCAGAGGTACTCTTGAAAATATTATGCTCCTACATTACTTTGTATATTTTCTTTTATTTTGGTTACAAATTTATACTTAACGCACATGCAGGTTATAAAGAGTTCGAATGGTGGTTGCAATCTTGCGGTTGACATATGGAGTTTAGGATGCACTGTCCTGGAGATGGCTACCGCAAAACCCCCATGGAGCCAGTACGAAGGGGTCAGTATTCTACCACAAAGATGCACTTTATATTTGTTCTATAATATCAGATGGCCAATGTGTGTCGCTAGCTGCATTTCTTACTTCATCTGTGTTCCACACATGCTGTTAAACTTCAAAAATACCTTTCAAGTCGATTAAACTTTGAGTTCAGCTTCAGATTGACTTTCTGCTTCCTGCTATTTGTTTCGGATGACTGCTATTTTGGATTTTTTGAATTTGACCGTGTCCTTGAAGCATATTTTCAATTTACCTTAGAATGAGCAAGCTGTCTGGAGTGATGTGCATACATGTCAGTGAAATAACCTTCCTCAAATAAACTACCAAATACTAGTACTGTGACAGGTGTAGTATGTTAACCATTTCCTGCACATATTGTCTGGTTTTCGCACCTTCTGCCAGATAACAAGCCGTTTCTGTAAAATTATATATAAAACATGGAAAATTGCTGCAGACTGCTTCCTTCCTGAAACTCTGCCAGTTACCAACACAAGTGAACCAGCTACCCGTTTCTGTTACACTGATACTAGGAGATAGGCAAAGAGCTCAGCCTTCAGAGTTTTACCCAACATAACTAATCCTTTAAACTGGGAACATATGACAAAAGATGCTGAAAAAGAAAATAAACTGGGCAGATAAATATAATTTTGTCCACAACAGATGAATGGATATGACACCTTTATTTTCCTTGGTTGTTTAAGAACTTATGACTATCTTGATGTGGAAACTCCAAAAACACATTTACTTGCATGCAATTTTATGGAACATTGAGATGGTAAGGCTTCCATTTTTGGTTGGTCATGATAAGTAAGTAATCATCAAATATTTCCCCGCTTTTCTCACCAACAGATTGCTGCAATGTTCAAGATTGGAAATAGCAAGGAACTTCCACCAATACCAGATCACCTATCAGAGCAGTGCAAGGACTTCATCAGAAAGTGTCTGCAGCGTGATCCTTCTCAACGGCCGACAGCAATGGAGCTTTTGCAACACCCGTTCATACAATATAAAGTCCGACTTGAGAAATCCGTTATGTCTGATCCTTTGGAACATTTGCCCGTGATATCTTGTAGACCGAATTCTAAGGTAACAGTACTTCTTTGTAACTGACATATCGGGGATGACTCGGTGTCTACTTTTGTCATTCTCGTGGTCTTCTCACTTTGCTAGGCTTCTACTGATCTTTTAGGTGGCTGGACATACAACAAATATCTCGTCATTGGGATTGGAGGGTCAGACAATTTACCAGAGGAGGGGTGCAAAATATTCTTCGAAGCATAGGTACAACATTTCCCAAGTTCTGCTTATTTACTTCAGAAACACACACTGTCGTCCAAACATTTTTGCAGTAAGCCAGTAACCCATAACTAAAGCGTTAGCTATGCAAATTAAAGCCATCCTACCTGGAACTTCTTTGTACCACCAGACATCATACAGTTTTCTACTGCCTATATCCTAAAAGGTTATAGGTGGCAGGGTCGCACCCTAAATGTCAAAAAACCACTTTGGTGCACGTGCTCCAGTGAGCGCTATATTTTGAATAGTTCCAAAATGGTATTTTGATTAAAAAAACCTGGAAAAAGTTTTACATGTTCATATGGATGTACACATGTGCAAATTTATGTGTTGAAATAAGTAACCATGCTAGCCACACAAAAATGACAATTGCGACTTTGGAAAGATGAACAGGGCATATACTGTTCACTATTTAGAAATCACCATTTTGACATTCTGTGTACATGCTTACTTATTTCATCACCAAAATTTACACATATGTAGTATACATCCATATGAACATGTAGATTGTTTTCGGAAAATTTTGTAACTTTAAAATGTAATTTTTGAACTATTCAAAATAAAGTGCTCCAATGCACCCGTCCTCCAAAAATCCGCTTTCCCTACATGTGGACTATTCATTAAGCAGGCGCCTAGGTGTGCTGGACAGACAGGAGGGGAGTGCCTAGTGCCTAGGTGCCCTCCTTTTAGTGCAGTTTTCTACAGCTAACCTCATGCTTACTAGGAAATTGATTTCTGGTGAACTTTGTTTATCTTTTGCATGGAACCTCATATTGTTGTTTACTTTGCAGCGATATCCATATACGGAGCAATATATCCTGTCCAGTTTCTCCATGTGGAAGTCCTCTGCTAAGGTCAAGGTCTCCCCAACATACAAATGGCCGAATGTCACCATCTCCAATTTCAAGCCCCAGAACCCTTTCAGGCGCTTCTACTCCCCTGTCTGGTGGTAATGGTGCTATTCCCTTTAATCATTCAAAGCAACCAACCTACAACAATGAAGGATTTGCAATCGCATCAAGAGGCCCAGATGATCACTTCCCCAACCGGCCTACAGATCGTAACCTTGGGCAGTTTGGTCGAGTGCATCAAGTCTCACAGGGGAATCAGGAGAGGATAGTATCTGAAGCTAACATTCTGAGCCCTCAATTTGGAAAGAGGCTTGGAAACGTTTTTGATTTGCGTGATAGACTGTCCCCTTCTGAACATTTCACTCGTCCTGCCTTGGTGGATCATGTGAAGCCAAATCCTTCACTAGACTTAACAACTGGTTCTCCCCACCATGGACTCAAGCGTGATAACTAACTATCAAGGATAGGCCAAGCGAATTTTTTTGGAGCTTGGCAGGGTAACTAAGTGGTTTTCAGCTGCTTTGGCCAGTCAGTGGCTTGAATTGTATCATAATATAATATGACTATGGGAAATATCATTGATTTATTTTGAAGCTAACAACTGTAGATGGATGGAGTCTTTGTTGTCATCCCCACAGATAGACAAAGGTATGTCACGATCTTACAGTTTTTAGTTGACCGCCTGCGTTCAATTACATGAAGCCAGGATCTTTTGCACCTTCAATGTTGTGTGCCGCATTTTCTAGCACTCACAACTAAATGCACAACTGGTTTATTACCATGCTAGCGGCTAACTGAACATGGCTCAAAATGTTCTCCTGAGCTTGTGGAACTATAGAGTTAGGATGCACGATGAAGACATAAATACACAATTTCCTCTCTAATATTCTTACTTATGAGATGCCAGCCCCTAATGATTAATGACTTGTTTTAGTGCCCCGTCATTTCCCAGCGTTATGTGGTAAGTCATGAGCATCCGTAAATATATGAACTGGAAAATCCACACTTGAGCCTTTACTTCTTCAAGCATCGCACTTACTTTCGGGACACTGAAGCTTGTCTTGATTCTTACTAATTTTGCTCTTTATATCGCAGGCCATCCATCCATCCCTGTTAGGCGGAACAACTGGGTGTTTGCATACTACTACTACTGGCGTGCTAACAACATGCGTCGAAATGACAAGACTGTATACTAGGAGACTGAAGAAGCCAGAGCAGTTGGCCACCTCCCTGCCTCTACATGTTAATTGCCCTTCTTGGCGTCCTGATGCCATTTGTACAGAAGTAATCTCAAGTAAAAGCCAACCAATATTTTGCACAGGAGAAACAGTTGAGCCAAATTCTTTTAACAGCTACCCGAGGTTGTGAAGCGACGGCTGCAAGTTACCATGGAAACTCGTACAAAGAGCATGGTCCCTAATTAAATTAGCTCTCCCGATATGTATAATTTCTCATTCAGATGTACCATGCCCGTCCAGTTGTTCATATTGAATCGGTATATATACAACTTGTCTGCGTTACTGCCGGTAGCCGTATGTATTCCTCCAAGTTCCATATGCATTCTGCCTGCATGTTGCCATGTAGTGAGCCACACCAACCGCATCAATTCACCCGTATGCCGTGCGAAAGGTGGTGCGCTGGGTTGGGTGCTTGCATCGTTGCGTCTGCTTGTCGCCAGGATTCGGTGTGCTCCTAGTCAGCTCAGTTTGGCAGTATGCAACTATGCATTATTATGTCTTGGCATGCCATCCGTCCATGTCCAGTTGCCTCCCTCGCACGGTAACAAAGGCCACCGTCTGTCCTGGCGATCTACCGTTGCTCAGATCGGCCCGACAACGTCAGCACCTTTCGAGCTGGCGTGGTGTCCATCAGGGCTCATAGAGGTGAGCGCCGAGTTTTCACCATCGCCAGTCTGTCTGGTGTTTCTAAAAAAAAGTACAGACCGGTAAACTTGCTGTTTTGACCTTTTTGGTTTTTGCGAAGGGTCTATCTAGGACACATCAGATGTAACATAGTTATGTCATATCTAACCTGATCTTCACTATGTTTGTGGTCTATTTTTTTGTCTTAGCTTTTTTTTTTGTTCCTTCTTGCTGCCTTATTTGTGAGAGGTTAGATGTGACATCCTTAAAAAACATCTAGATGTGAATTAGACAAACTATTTTGCGAAAGTTGAGCAAGATATGGCCCTGGTTTGATAAAATTTGGAGATCTAACCCCTTTTCCTACCGTCGGGGTCGATGGCGGTAGAGTGTAACAACCTACCGTTAGGGACCCTGGCGCTAGGAATTGTATCCACGCCTGTGCAGCTAAACGCCTGCCGTCTATGCCGTCACCCCCGCCGCAGACGCGGTAGGGTTTGAACCAGATCCTGTAATTTTTATATTAAACATGGTCAGATCCCGCTAAAATTTTCAAAAAGGGTCAAAACAACACTGAATTTGGCCACAATTCACCACCCTTTCCCGTACGTTTTCCTTTGCTTCGTGTACCCGCATCTTCCACTTGGTTGCACCGGCTGGCAACCCCTGTGTACCGTTCGCGGCTAGACAGCAGAGAAACAAACGGCCAGAGCACGGCAACTGCCACGGTGTAGAGCTTGTCTGTTTGCAGTGTAGCGTTACCAGTACGTACTTATACTACAGGACCAGAGCGGCAGCCACGCCACGCCCCACGCCGCTAGTTGCCAACCGGCGGTGGCTCCGCTCATCATTGTCCTTTGCCCCCATCACTCTAGCCTGTGACCAAAGCCGTAGCTTCAGCCACGGCCTGACAGGTAGCATATGCTGCATCTGCATGCACAGCGTAGCACGCAGCAGCAGCCAGCTGAGCAACGGCTCGGACAGCAAACTCCTCATCTTGTACTACTGAATTGCAGAAAGATAGCAGCTGAGCTGAGCTCTAACAAGAGGGCACGTAAACAACTTGGCTCGATTTGACAATAACGGGCAGCACACACAACTGAGTACTGATGAGATTACATACAAGTCTTGGTCCAGGTTCAGGTGAATACAGAGTACATCAAACTTGGAAGACAAATTGGAATTCCACAGTAACACGGATGACGGGAAGAGATATATAGCCGCCTCATCAGAAATTCAGAACACGCAGCTTGCTCTTCGGGTTGGGTTGGCATCTTCTTTGTAGCAGGAAGAACAGCTGCTTAGGACTTGGTCTTGAACGGGATCGCTCTGATGACCACCTGGTGGTAGACGGCGGCCAGCGCGGCGCCGATGAAGGGGCCGACCCAGAAGATCCACTGCAAACGCGAAAATTTGATGGATATGTCAGCCCTTATTACTACTATAAGCACAGCAATGCCAAACAATTTCCCAGATAATAATCTATAATGGACACTCAAGTCACTGTCCTACTACCAGAAGGCAGCGGTTGCGTGCTACACCGAGGCAAGTCTCTCGGCATTTCCCTTGAGATCAGGGTAGGCTTTCCACATTTGAATAACTAGCAGATGATACACTACTATCATCAGCTATAACTGCTCAATTATTGCAGCTACTGCCACATCAGTTCACCAGATTAATAAGCTTTCCAATTTCACATCGGTTAATTAGGTGTGCAATAGAGAGTAGCTATGCGTCTGCATCAGCTTTAAGTTACTGAATACTACTGCTACCACATGCCTGCAGGCTGCAGTTACTACTGCTGCAGAAAACAAGCATGCAAGTGCCCATGCTTTCAAGTTCAGACAAAGGAAAGGAGGGGTGTTAGGTTTCAGTTTGGGTTCACTCACGTGGTCTGACCAGGCGTGCTCCCTGTTGTAGATGATGGCCGCGCCGAGGCTCCTCGCCGGGTTGATGCCGGTGCCGGTGATGGGGATGGTGGCCAGGTGCACCAGGAACACGGCGAACCCGATGGGCAGCGGGGCGAGGATCTGTCGACGTTGCACACACCATTAAGTTTTAAGTAAGCACGGTAAGGAAATTCAACAGGGGGAAGAACAGAGCGGCGGTGATGGTAGGCACTCACGGGAACGTGGGAGTCCCTGGCGTTCCTCTTGGCGTCGGTGGCGGAGAAGACGGTGTAGACGAGGACGAAGGTGCCGATGATCTCGGCGCCGAGGCCGGAGCCCTTGGTGTAGCCGGGCGCCACCACGTTGGCGCCGCCGCCGTTGCCCATGTACAGGCCCTGCTGGAACCCCTTCACCACGCCGGCGCCGCAGATGGCGCCCAGGCACTGCATGATGATGTAGAACACCGCCCGGGTCAGCGACAGCTTCCTCGCCAGGAACAGCCCGAAGGTCACCGCCGGGTTGATGTGCCCGCCTGCACCCATCCATCCCTTACCAGTTAGCACCACATACCGTAGGAAGCTACAAGAACGAAGCGGAGAGCAAGGAAGAAGCGGTACCGGAGATGCCGGCGGTGCAGTAGACGAGGGCGAAGATCATGCCGCCGAAGGACCAGGCGATGCCCTGGATGCCGACGCTGGCGCACTTGGAGGTGGCGCCGCTGTAGCCCATCACGGTGAGGATGGTGACGTAGAGGAAGAGGAAGGTGGCCATGAACTCGGCGATGCCGGCGCGGTAGAAGGACCAGGACTTGAGCTCGCCGGGCTCGAACAGCGGCGCCGGCGGGGGCTCCTTGTAGTCCTTGTCCTCGGACCCCTGCGCCGCCGTGCCGATGGGCTGCCGCTCCGAGTACTTGTTCGCCCCGAGCCGCACGTCCTCCTCCTTGCCCTCCATCGCTGCTGCCCTCGCCGGAAGGTGGTCGCTGCTCGCCTGAGCTGGAACTGAGCAAGATGGGCGGCTTCTGTGAGCTTGTGGTGAGGGCCGCACTGGGAGTGAAGAGTCTTATAGGGCCAACCGGCGGTTCTGGAAGGACGACGGGTGACGAGGACGGCGGGTGGTGGCCCGGCGTGACAGCGAGGAGGAGCGGGCTGGCTTGCTGTTTAGCCTGTTTGTTGTCTAGCTTGCCGCTGGTGTTTGTTTGTTTATCCGCTTGTGTTTAACGTTTGAATAAAGAAATGGATCTGTTTAGGACACATCTCTGATTCTGGTTTATTTATTTTTGTCCTAAATTGTTTTGTTTTCTGTTGCTCATTATATATTTGTAGAAGGTTAGATGTGATATTTTTAAAAAACATCTAGATGTGAATTAGACAAATTGTAAAGAAATATTCTTTTTGATGCTATAAGAAACAAATAATTATTTTTTCAAGCGCAGAGAATTGGTGCGACTGCTGCGTGATCAATCAGTGGCCTGCACATTGCTATTGCTATTGCATCAACTCTCTGAGAACAGCAATTCGGCATCACGTAGACAAATGCTTCTCATATAATTCGCAAGACCTTACAAACACATTCATAAAAATCTAAATAAAACCAAAATCAAAGCTTTGGGGGTGCTGAAGCCTTCTTCCTCCTGCACCCGTCGACAATGTGCCATGAACATACCTCGATGCCCTCCCTCCCCCGAGCATCGGAACCCAAAAGGCTAGAAAGTCATTGATGCAGATCGGGAGACGGCGGCGACCGCAACTTGTCGTAAAAGAGAACCGCTGGTGCTAAAAAGAAATCATCTTGCTCCCGGGATGCACCCCGTGCTCTCGTCACGGTAGCCCTTGCTTCGCCGCCAACCCTCAACTCCTCCTCGCCGTCGCCGGAGGGCGCCCGTTGGGCGAAGCCAGTGCGGCACTGGCGGGGGCAGGGCTTTGGTCTCCCTCCCCTGCTTGAGATTTAGGCGGCGCGAGAAAGCTGCTCAGGGGAGGGGGGGGGGTGATGGGGCTCCTGGTGGCGGGGGTGCGTGGATCCGGCGGCTACAGGGCTGGGAGGCGACAATGGCTAGGATGGGCTCGCTAGGATATGGAACCCGGCGTGCTGCGGGTGGCGCATGCGAAGGTGCTCGGCGACGAGGCATTCCTGCGGCACATTGCTTCATGTCTTTCATAAATAAATGCAAAGCGGCTCCTGTCAGGAGTTCCAAAAATCACATCTTACATAGTATAAGAGCCAAAAGGTTTTAAGTTCAAGACCGACTGGCGTAATTTAAAAAAAAATTGCAGTCCACTTTTGATCAAGTTTAGGTCTGAGAGAGCCATACGTGAGGGGGGAGGGGGAGGGGGTGTTAAAGTATGAATGCATAGCCCACCTTTCTCCATCAACCAGAGCTTTTGTGTGAAAGGTAGGCTATGCTTTTATACTTCAACACGGTGTAGGGTCGTGGTAGCAATCCTTCTTCTCCTAGGTCCGGGCATCGGCTGGCGGTAGCTTGGATATAAGGCTTGTGCCTGGGCAGACCAGATATGGGTCTGTGACCGGTCGAGGTTGTTGCTCCGAGTAGGAGTGATTGGGCGTGGTTCGGGTGGTAAGTTCCTCTCAGTGCTCGATGGTGGAGGTTGAGACAACGCTATCCCGGTAGAAGGATCAACACCATAGGCCAAGCACGTGGCGTCGAGTGAGCTCGTCTTGGCCAAGGCTTACCCGACGGTGGTTATCGCAAGTTACTAGGTCATGCCCCTCCGATCCATCGGGACTGGTTGGGGATGCAGGTATGGGCGCCTCCTACCATGGAGGTGCTGACCTGGACCTAGTAGCTGATGCCAGCCTAGGAGTAGTTGGTGATGCCATTGCTCTTCCTACCGTGGTTTGGAAGATGTGAAGTGGGCGAGAGGCAATGTCTCGGACCATAGACACTAGGGCGTGGCCCCGGATGGCAGTCTACATGGTCGGCTCTCGGGGAGCGCCTTTGTTGTGGCGGTGGCTATGCCTCTTGGTTGCATGGATGGCGAGAGGTGTACTAGTGGGTGGCCTAAGCTCGTTCGTTGCCGCTGGCGGTGGCGATGCTCAGATCCGGATCTAGAGGCTTGTGCTTGTTGCGATTGTCCTAGATGCCTCGTGGTGACACGTGTGAGCTGTCAAGTGAAAACTCCGTGCCTTGGCACGCGACGACGATGATGTTTGCGGGTGCCAGTCTCCTCTTGAAGACGTCGTTGTGGTTCTTCTCTCTAGGTGAGGGTTCCGAGCGAAGACTCTTGTCCATCTTGGACTCGGCAGTATCGACGCTTAGCGTCATTTTCCTTCCCAAAGGCGCTGTCATGTAACTTAGGTGTCTTAGGGCGTGTAGTGATGATGTATTCAAGTTGTGTGCATTTATATTGCTTGATTGTCCTGGGATCTTCTTTGTGAGAGGGTTTTTTTACTACCTTGTGTCGTTCGGCTGTATTATGTTATGTGCTTTATATATAAAGCGAGGCAAGAGTCTGTTTGAGAGACCCGCTGGTGGCCTAGCGTCGTTGTTTCACCGAGGATCCTAACGGTGAAAACAGTTTTGTTACAAGACCGTTTACGACAGTGAAGTAGACGGATGATTAGGCATGTGAACTGAGCGGGTGATTCTTGTGTTGTTGCTGAAAGGCAAGTGAAAGCCTCATCTTTGTCTGTTGACAGACTTCGTGATCCTCCCGCTCGCCCACTTTCTCGTCCTTGGTCCCGACGATTGCCGTCTCTCACTGTTCTCTTGTTGATGGACGCATGATTCCCTTGTGTGATTTCACTCGTGTTGTTTTCAACCCAGGGGTGGTGAGGTGAGGTGATGCGATGTGATGTGGCTGCGCACGCCGCGGCACGGCATCTCCATCCCTGTCGCCAACGGTCGGCCAAACTGGCCGTATCTTCTCGTATCTCCCGCCACCACCGGCCATCTCATCCGTGCCACAAGTTGCGGGATTTTCACAAAATAATTCACAAACCTGTCCCTCCTCCATGCCGCCCTCGTCCTCCCTCACACCAGAAATTCCAACGCCATGATGGTTCACGTACTACTAGACGCACCTGCCAACCTTTCCAGGGACGGCGCGCGCGTCCTGCGTGTGTGGCGGGGGTCGTCCGGGCTGCCGCCGTTCTGCGCCCCGGCCGTTCCCAGCGTCACGAGCTAATCAATCAATAGTTGTCGCAGTATTTGATTAAGCTCGTGGTTTGAAGGTACCTCGAGCTTAATGATTAGTTGAACTGAACTGGTGGTTCCAGGGACAGGGAGGACCTGACGTGATTAAGACTGGAGACCGTAAATAAACAAATTTAAGCCATGACGAGCATCGCTCAACCACCGCCTGTTGGGAACCTCGAGCCTGCCTTGCTTTCGGTGTACTCGTCGTGGCAGATGATTATTTTGCTGGAGAGGGCAACGTACTCCTACTTCAGCATGCGGGTTCAAATGACGCACTGTGGCTCATCTGCATGCAGACTAGCAGCGTGAGGTCAAACTCCTATCGCATGACCTCAAACGGATGTCCGTTTTATTCGGATTTTGTTCATTTGAGGTGGTAATGGGTGCAAAAATGGACATGTGTGTCCGGCATTCGTTGGAGGCGCCCAACGCGACAGACGACTCCAAATTGTCTATCTGCACCACGCTTGCAACGCCCCGCCCCCCAGCCCCGCGCCTGCCGCTCCCAGAGCCTGCGCCGCCTCGCCGCTCGCTACCGCTAGCCGCCGCCTCGCCGGCAGCAGCAGCAGCCAACCCTCGCCGCGGCCCGGCCACCCTCGCCCACACCATCCCCGCCCCGCCGCGGCGCGCCCCGAGCCCGGCCGGGCCCTGCTCCGGGCGCGCCCCGGCCGCCGTGAGCTCGGCCGCGCGCCCGTTCACTTCGTAGTCTTAAAGATCATTGATAACACTTTATAGCTGGCGTTACCAGTAATGCCCTATCTTAATGTACATTGATCCCCTGCAACGGAGGGCGGCTGGGGTCCTGGCGCACTCTATATAAACCACCCCCTCCTCTGGGACAAGGATTCACACCCCTTGTAACACACAACCATATTCTAGTCGACCGCCTCAGGGCACCGAGACGTAGGGCTTTTACCTCCTCCGAGAGGGGCCTGAACTCGTAAACTCGTGTGTACAACCTCGCCGTAGCTAGGGCCTCGCCTCCTTATACGTACCCCCTGCTCTTAGTGTCAGACTTAGTACCACGACAGTTGGCGCCCACCGTGGGGCAAAGCGTCTTAGCAACTTCCGGCGAGGTTGCATTTTTTCCGATCTTCATCAACATGGTTTCCGGCGGCGGTTTAGTCATGGGCCGCGAGTTCCGACTCGGTGCGCTCACTTTCATCGCCGACGACTCCGCCTGGCTCCAAGAAGCCCCCCTCGATGTCGAGGCTCTCCCGATCCGCAGATCGTCGCACTTCCGCATGAGTGCATGCGGCGTCCTCCTACGGCAGCCATCGACTCCGTATCGGTCGGTCCTCGCATCGCCTTCTCACTCCGCTGGACGCCGCCGCAAGCGATCCGGTCGGTCGCGGCTCCAGCGGTGGGTGAAGCATGCGGTGGCTCGCCAGACGACCACCCCCAAGTCGCGGCAATCGAGCCCGACGAATTTCTCTGCGGTCCAGTCGACCTGTCGACTGGTTCTGCAGGTACGCTTTCCGAGAGCGGGAGCCGTGACCCCGCGACAGAAGTTCTCATGGTCGACTCCTGTCGCAACCCACTTGGGTTTCACCGCAGCGGCGAAAACGGTGGCGGCTATGGCCCGTCATTCGGCCACGAGGAGTATGAGCCTCAACCTCTCAACTCGCAGCAGAGGGAAGAGCTGCACCACCGCAATGTGGAGGCCCTCCAGACCCCCACCATAGGGGAAACCACCGAGGCTCAGGCCTTGGAGGCTGTGCGCCTGGCCACGCTGGCTGCGCGCACTCGTTTGGAGAATCTCCAACATTCTCTCGACGAACGTGCCCGTCGACTGATCCCCGAATCCAGTCTGCGTTAGTTGTTTCCGCCTGAACCTCAGGTATTCCGCACTCCGATCCAGAATCTTGTAGCGGCTGCGCCTATAGCAGAGTCTATTTAGCCATCCCGTTCAGAGGCTGGAAGGGGCTTGGAACAGATCAGAATGCTTCTCCGAGCAGCAGGAGAGCTGAACTCCATTGTTTCTCAGTCGCGGAATAGGATCCACAGCAGGCCAGTAAGGGCAGATACAGTTTAGTCGGCACACAGTCCTGGGTCGCCTTTGCGATGTGAAGATCATGATCACCGCCGAGATCGGCACCTGGGAAGAGCTCATGGAGAGTTTGATCGTGAGTACGTCCGTGACAACCACCGTCGAGTGCCTTCGCCCCTTTTGAGGAACGGGTCGTACGCGCCCCGGCGGTATGACGACAGGCGCTCGTATGGTAATGACCGCAGAGTCCCAGTCAACCCAAGATAACCTGGGTTCGACGCAAGGCCAGTCCTTGTCCAAGGCTTGGTTGACCGGAACAGAGCATACAGAGAGGGGTTGGATAGAGACAGACCAGGTGGAAGCAGGGTCCACGTTTCTGGCCCCGAGTGTTTCGGAAGGGCCATCCGAGCCACTGAGATCCCTCACAACTTCAGATTGGCGACTGACATCAGTAAGTTCACAAGAGAGTCGAAGCCTGACACTTGGTTGGAAGACTACCAAGTGGCTATGCATATTGGTGGCGGCTGTGATGAGGTGGCCATGAAGCACCTCCCTTTGATGCTTGAAGGTTCTGCCAGAGCTTGGTTGAATCAGTTGGCCCCTGGAAGCATTTTCAGTTGGGATGAGCTGGCCCAAGTGTTTACCAAAACATTTGAGGGCACCTGCAAGAGACCTGTTGGTTTGTCGGAATTGCAGCATTGCGTGCAGAAACAGAATGAGACCTTGAGAGATTATATCCAGAGATGGATCACTCTTCACCACACGGTGGAGAACGTATCGGATCACCAAGCAGTTTGTACCTTTAAAGAAGGCATTCGCTATAGAGAGCTCAATCTGAAGTTCGGTCGGACCGAAGACATGTCTCTGGCTCGGATGATGGAGATTGCCACCAAGTACACTAACGGCGAAGAAGAGGACCGACTCCGGAGCGGTAAGAACAAACCAGTCGCCCAGGACACCGGAGGAGGAAACTCCAGTCGGAAGCATAAGCGAAAGGCTGAAGCAGCGGGCCCTGTCGAAGCATCAGTTTTGAACCAAGGAAAGTTCAAAGGGAAGCCCAAGGGGCCTTGGACCCCTAAAAAAGTGAAAGATCAAGCAAGAAATGATGTACTTGATTTGCAGTGTCATATACACATCAAAAAGGATGAAGAGGGGAATCTGATTCTCCCCAAGCATACCACTCGACAATGTCGACTCCTGATCCAGAGCTTTCGAGAAAGCCAACCAAGTGAAAAGGAAAAAGAGTCCGATAAGGAGGAAGACAAAGAGGATGATGGTGGTTACCCCAATGTTAATGCCACCTTGGTGACTTTTGCGGACCTAGAGAGCAAAAGTCGACTGAAAGTTATTAACAGAGAGGTGAACATGGTTGCTCCGGCAACACCAAGATATTTGAAGTGGTCAAAACCCCTATTACATTCGACCAGTTAGACCACCCGCCGCACGTTGCTACCCTGGGCGGCAAGCATTGGTGGTCGACCCAGTCGGTGGGGGCACCCGACTGACCAAGGTTTTGATGGATGGTGGCAGTGGACTGAATATATTGTACGCTGAGGCCCTCCAGGGGATGGGCATTCCAATGTCCAAACTCAGTGAGAGCAACATGAGATTCCATGGTATCATCCCAGGAAAGAAAGCCGATTCACTCGGTTAGATCACTCTTGATGTGGTTTTCAGTGATTCCTTGAATTATCGCAAGGAAAAGTTGACGTTTGAGGTAGTGGATTTTGACAGTGCCTATCATGCCATTCTAGGCAGACCTGCTTATGCTAGTTTCATGGCTCGATCGTGCTATGTGTACCTCAAGTTGAAGATGCCTGGCCCCAAAGGCGTGATCACGGTCACTTGAAATCGACAGAGAGCAGAGGATTGTCTCCAGAATGGTTCGAAGATCGCCGATGAGCAGATGGCAGCAGTAGAGTTTCAAGAGTACCAGAAGACTGCAGATCCGAGTGATTTGCTGCGTGCCAAGAGGCCTGCCTCGGAGTCTGCTTTTTAGTCGGCCAGCGAGACAAAGCCGGTTCACATTCACCCGACCGACCCCAATGCTGCTCCGACCCATACCTCAAGGACACTCGACAGCAAATAGGAAGAAGCGCTCATCCAGTTCGTCCGTGAGAACTGGGACATCTTTGCATGGAAGCCATCTAACATGCCAGGTGTACCCAGGGGACTGGCCGAGCACCGTTTGCGAGTTGACTCAAAGGAAAAACCTGTTAAAGAGCATCTCCGTCGGTCCGCCGCGGAGAAGAGAAAGGCGATTGGTGAGGAGGTGGCTTGGCTTCTGGCTGCCGAGTTCATCCGCGAGATATACCACTCCGAGTGGCTCGCCAATGTCATCACGGTCCCCAAGAAAGATAAGCACTTCGAATGTGTATTGATTTCAAGCATATCAATCGGGCCTACCCAAAAGATCATTTTCCTCTGCCCTGCATCGACCAGATAGTCGACTCAACTGCGGGATGTAGCGATTGTCCTTTTTGGACGCTTATTCTAGGTACCATCAGATCCGACTGTATGGACCCGACGAGATAAAGACAGCTTTCATCATCCTGTTCGGGTGTTTTTGCTATGTTACTATGCCCTTTGGCCTCAAGAATGCTGGTGCCATATTCATGCGCATGATTCAGAAGTGCCTGCTCACTCAAATCAGTCGGAATGTGGAAGCGTACATGGATGACATAGTGGTTAAGTCACGCAAAGGTTCCGACCTGCTGACTGACCTTGCTAAAAGCTTTGCCAACTTAAGAAGATATGATATCAAGCTCAATCCATCAAAGTGCACATTCGGGGTTCCAGGCGGAAAGTTACTCGGTTTTCTCGTTTCCGAACGGGGGATCGACACAAATCCAGAGAAGATGGGCACTATCCTCCGAATGAAGCGCTCTGTGCCTGTGCATGATGTTCAAAAGCTTACTGGTTATTTGGCTGCATTGGGTCGATTCATCTCATGCCTCGGTGAAAAGGCACTGCCTCTTTACCGACTAATGAAAAAGTCTGACAAGTTCGAGTGGAATGATGAAGCTGAAGCAGTGTTTGAAGATCTCAGAGCCCTGCTTTACACCCAACCGGTGCTTTCCACTCCAGTCAGCAAGGAGCCTTTACTGCTTTACATCGCAGCCACTAGACAAGTTGTCAGCACTGTGCTCACGGTCGAGCGGGAAGAAGAAGG